>NC_092140.1:61133010-61436040 GCF_043159975.1 Macaca nemestrina
CTAGAACTGTCTTCGCGAAAGGCTTCTTGAGGGAAAAGCTGTAACTCTGTGAGATGATTTCACAGAACAGAAAGAAGTTCCTCAGAAAGCTTCTTTTTCTTTTTTATCAGAGGATATTTCCTTTGGCCCTATAGTCTTCAAATGGATCCGAAATATCTATACTCAGATTCCACAGAAATAGGGCTAGCAAAGAGATACACGAAATACACATCTAACTCTGTGAGATGAATTCACAGAACACTAAGCAGTTTCTCAGAAAGCTTCTTTCCAGATTTCATCTGAGGATATTTCCCTTTACACCATAGCCCTCTATGTGGTTCCAAATATCACTTTGCCAATTCCACAAGAACTGTCTTAGCGAAAGGCTTCTTGAGGGGAAAGCTGTAACTCTGTGAGATGATTTCACAGAACACAAAGAAGTTTCTCAGAAAGCTTCTTTCTCTTTGTTATCGGAGTATATTTCCTTTGGCCCTATAGTCTTCCAAGGGATCCGAAATATCTGTTGTCAGATTCCACAGAAATAAGGCTAGCAAAGAGATCCACGAAATACACATGTAACTCGGTGAGATGAATTCACAGAACACTAAGCAGTTTCTCAGAAAGCTTCTTTCCAGATTTCATCTGAGGATATTTCCTTTTTCACCATAGCCCTCTATGGGCTTCCAAATATCACTTTGCCAATTCCACAAGAACTGTCTTAGCGAAAGGCTTCTTGAGGGGAAAGCTGTAACTCTGTGAGATGATTTCACAGAACACAAAGAAGTTTCTCAGAAAGCTTCTTTCTCTTTGTTATCGGAGGATATTTCCTTTGGCCCTATAGTCTTCCAAGGGATCCGAAATATCTGTTCTCAGATTCCACAGAAATAAGGCTAGCAAAGAGATCCACGAAATACACATGTAACTCTGTGAGATGAATTCACAGAACACTAAGCAGTTTCTCAGAAAGCTTCTTTCCAGATTTCATCTGAGGATATTTCCTTTTTCACCATAGCCCTCTATGGGCTTCCAAATATCACTTTGCCAATTCCACAAGAACTTTATTAGCGAAAGGCTTCTTGAGGGGAAAGCTGTAACTCTTTGAGATGATTTCACAGAACACAAAGAAGTTTCTCAGAAAGCTTCTTTCTCTTTGTTATCGGAGGATATTTCCTGTGGCCCAATAGTCTTCAAAGGGATCCGAAATATCTCTTCTCAGATTCCACAGAAATAAGGCTAGCAAAGAGATCCACGAAATACACATGTAACTCTGTGAGATGAATTCACAGAACACTAAGAAGTTTCTCAGAAAGCTTCTTTCCAGATTTCATCTGAGGATATTTCCTTTTTCACCATAGACCTCTATGGGCTTCCAAATATCATTTTGCCAATTCCAAAAGAACTGTCTTAGCGAAAGGCTTCTTGATGGGAAAGCTGTAACTCTGTGGCTTGATTTCACAGAACACAAAGAAGTTTCTCAGAAAGCTTCTTTCTCTTTGTTATCGGAGGATAATTCCTCTGGCCCTATAGTCTTCAAAGGGATCCGAAATATCTGTTCTCAGATTCCACAGAAATAAGGCTAGCAAAGAGATCCACGAAATACACATGTAACTCTGTGAAATGAATTCACAGAACACTAAGCAGTTTCTCAGAAAGCTTCTTTCCAGATTTCATCCGAGGATATTTCCTTTTTCACCATAGCCCTCTATGGGCTTCCAAATATCACTTTGCCAATTCGACAAGAACTGTCTTAGCGAAAGGCTTCTGGAGGGGAAAGCTGTAACTCTGTGAGATGATTTCACAGAACACAAAGAAGTTTCTCAGAAAGCTTCTTTCTCTTTGTTATCGGAGGATATTTCCTGTGGCCCTATAGTCTTCTAAGGGATCCGAAATATCTGTTCTCAGATTCCACAGAAATAAGGCTAGCAAAGAGATCTACGAAATACACATGTAACTCTGTGAGATGAATTCACAGAACACAAAGCATTTTCCAAGAAAGCTTCTTTCCAGATTTCATCTGAGGATATTTCCTTTTTCACCACAGCCTTCTAAGGGCTTCAAAATATAACTTTGCCAATTCGACAAGAACTGTCTTAGCGAAAGGCTTCTTGAGGGGAAAGCTGTAACTCTGTGAGATGATTTCACAGAACACAAAGAAGTTTCTCAGAAAGCTTCTTTCTCTTTGTTATCGGAGGATATTTCCTTTGGCCCAATAGTCTTCAAAGGGATCCGAAATATCTGTTCTCAGATTCCACAGAAATAAGGCTAGCAAAGAGATCCACGAAATACACATGTAACTCGGTGAGATGAATTCACAGAACACTAAGCAGTTTCTCAGAAAGCTTCTTTCCAGATTTCATCTGAGGATATTTCCTTTTTCACCATAGCCCTCTATGGGCTTCCAAATATCACTTTGCCAATTCCACAAGAACTGTCTTAGCGAAAGGCTTCTTGAGGGGAAAGCTGTAACTCTGTGAGATGATTTCACAGAACACAAAGAAGTTTCTCAGAAAGCTTCTTTCTCTTTGTTATCGGAGGATATTTCCTTTGGCCCTATAGTCTTCCAAGGGATCCGAAATATCTGTTCTCAGATTCCACAGAAATAAGGCTAGCAAAGAGATCCACGAAATACACATGTAACTCTGTGAGATGAATTCACAGAACACTAAGCAGTTTCTCAGAAAGCTTCTTTCCAGATTTCATCTGAGGATATTTCCTTTTTCACCATAGCCCTCTATGGGCTTCCAAATATCACTTTGCCAATTCCACAAGAACTTTATTAGCGAAAGGCTTCTTGAGGGGAAAGCTGTAACTCTTTGAGATGATTTCACAGAACACAAAGAAGTTTCTCAGAAAGCTTCTTTCTCTTTGTTATCGGAGGATATTTCCTGTGGCCCAATAGTCTTCAAAGGGATCCGAAATATCTCTTCTCAGATTCCACAGAAATAAGGCTAGCAAAGAGATCCACGAAATACACATGTAACTCTGTGAGATGAATTCACAGAACACTAAGAAGTTTCTCAGAAAGCTTCTTTCCAGATTTCATCTGAGGATATTTCCTTTTTCACCATAGACCTCTATGGGCTTCCAAATATCATTTTGCCAATTCCAAAAGAACTGTCTTAGCGAAAGGCTTCTTGATGGGAAAGCTGTAACTCTGTGGCTTGATTTCACAGAACACAAAGAAGTTTCTCAGAAAGCTTCTTTCTCTTTGTTATCGGAGGATAATTCCTCTGGCCCTATAGTCTTCAAAGGGATCCGAAATATCTGTTCTCAGATTCCACAGAAATAAGGCTAGCAAAGAGATCCACGAAATACACATGTAACTCTGTGAAATGAATTCACAGAACACTAAGCAGTTTCTCAGAAAGCTTCTTTCCAGATTTCATCTGAGGATATTTCCTTTTTCACCATAGCCCTCTATGGGCTTCCAAATATCACTTTGCCAATTCGACAAGAACTGTCTTAGCGAAAGGCTTCTGGAGGGGAAAGCTGTAACTCTGTGAGATGATTTCACAGAACACAAAGAAGTTTCTCAGAAAGCTTCTTTCTCTTTGTTATCGGAGGATATTTCCTGTGGCCCTATAGTCTTCTAAGGGATCCGAAATATCTGTTCTCAGATTCCACAGAAATAAGGCTAGCAAAGAGATCTACGAAATACACATGTAACTCTGTGAGATGAATTCACAGAACACAAAGCATTTTCCAAGAAAGCTTCTTTCCAGATTTCATCTGAGGATATTTCCTTTTTCACCACAGCCTTCTATGGGCTTCAAAATATAACTTTGCCAATTCGACAAGAACTGTCTTAGCGAAAGGCTTCTTGAGGGGAAAGCTGTAACTCTGTGAGATGATTTCACAGAACACAAAGAAGTTTCTCAGAAAGCTTCTTTCTCTTTGTTATCGGAGGATATTTCCTTTGGCCCAATAGTCTTCAAAGGGATCCGAAATATCTGTTCTCAGATTCCACAGAAATAAGGCTAGCAAAGAGATCCACGAAATACACATGTAACTCTGTGAGATGAATTCACAGAACACTAAGCAGTTTGTCAGAAAGCTTCTTTCCAGATTTCATCTGAGGATATTTCCTTTTTCACCATAGCCCTCTATGGGCTTCCAAATATCACTTTGCCAATTCCACAAGAACTGTCTTAGCGAAAGGCTTCTTGAGGGGAAAGCTGTAACTCTGTGAGATGATTTCACAGAACACAAAGAAGTTTCTCAGAAAGCTTCTTTCTCTTTGTTATAGGAGGATATGTCCTTTTGCCCTATAGTCTTCTAAGGGATCCGAAATATCTGTTCTCAGATTCCACAGAAATAAGGCTAGCAAAGAGATCCACGAAATACACATGTAACTCTGTGAGATGAATTCACAGAACACTAAGCAGTTTCTCAGAAAGCTTCTTTCCAGATTTCATCTGAGGATATTTCCTTTTTCACCATAGCCCTCTATGGGCTTCCAAATATCACTTTGCCAATTCCACAAGAACTGTCTTAGCGAAAGGCTTCTTGAGGGGAAAGCTGTAACTCTGTGAGATGATTTCACAGAACACAAAGAAGTTTCTCAGAAAGCTTCTTTCTCTTTGTTATCGGAGTATATTTCCTTTGGCCCTATAGTCTTCCAAGGGATCCGAAATATCTGTTGTCAGATTCCACAGAAATAAGGCTAGCAAAGAGATACACGAAATACACATGTAACTCGGTGAGATGAATTCACAGAACACTAAGCAGTTTCTCAGAAAGCTTCTTTCCAGATTTCATCTGAGGATATTTCCTTTTTCACCATAGCCCTCTATGGGCTTCCAAATATCACTTTGCCAATTCCAAAAGAACTGTCTTAGCGAAAGGCTTCTTGAGGGGAAAGCTGTAACTCTGTAAGATGATTTCACAGAACACAAAGAAGTTTCTCAGAAAGCTTCTTTCTCTTTGTTATCGGAGGATATTTCCTTTGGCCCTATAGTCTTCCAAGGGATCCGAAATATCTGTTCTCAGATTCCACAGAAATAAGGCTAGCAAAGAGATCCACGAAATACACATGTAACTCGGTGAGATGAATTCACAGAACACTAAGCAGTTTCTCAGAAAGCTTCTTTCCAGATTTCATCTGAGGATATTTCCTTTTTCACCATAGCCCTCTATGGGCTTCCAAATATCACTTTGCCAATTCCACAAGAACTTTATTAGCGAAAGGCTTCTTGAGGAGAAAGCTGTAACTCTTTGAGATGATTTCACAGAACACAAAGAAGTTTCTCAGAAAGCTTCTTTCTCTTTGTTATCGGAGGATATTTCCTGTGGCCCAATAGTCTTCAAAGGGATCCGAAATATCTCTTCTCAGATTCCACAGAAATAAGGCTAGCAAAGAGATCCACGAAATACACATGTAACTCTGTGAGATGAATTCACAGAACACTAAGAAGTTTCTCAGAAAGCTTCTTTCCAGATTTCATCTGAGGATATTTCCTTTTTCACCATAGACCTCTATGGGCTTCCAAATATCATTTTGCCAATTCCAAAAGAACTGTCTTAGCGAAAGGCTTCTTGATGGGAAAGCTGTAACTCTGTGGCTTGATTTCACAGAACACAAAGAAGTTTCTCAGAAAGCTTCTTTCTCTTTGTTATCGGAGGATAATTCCTCTGGCCCTATAGTCTTCAAAGGGATCCGAAATATCTGTTCTCAGATTCCACAGAAATAAGGCTAGCAAAGAGATCCACGAAATACACATGTAACTCTGTGAAATGAATTCACAGAACACTAAGCAGTTTCTCAGAAAGCTTCTTTCCAGATTTCATCCGAGGATATTTCCTTTTTCACCATAGCCCTCTATGGGCTTCCAAATATCACTTTGCCAATTCCAAAAGAACTGTCTTAGCGAAAGGCTTCTGGAGGGGAAAGCTGTAACTCTGTGAGATGATTTCACAGAACACAAAGAAGTTTCTCAGAAAGCTTCTTTCTCTTTGTTATCGGAGGATATTTCCTTTGGCCCTATAGTCTTCCAAGGGATCCGAAATATCTGTTCTCAGATTCCACAGAAATAAGGCTAGCAAAGAGATCCACGAAATACACATGTAACTCTGTGAGATGAATTCACAGAACACTAAGCAGTTTCTCAGAAAGCTTCTTTCCAGATTTCATCTGAGGATATTTCCTTTTTCACCATAGCCCTCTATGGGCTTCCAAATATCACTTTGCCAATTCCACAAGAACTTTATTAGCGAAAGGCTTCTTGAGGGGAAAGCTGTAACTCTTTGAGATGATTTCACAGAACACAAAGAAGTTTCTCAGAAAGCTTCTTTCTCTTTGTTATCGGAGGATATTTCCTGTGGCCCAATAGTCTTCAAAGGGATCCGAAATATCTCTTCTCAGATTCCACAGAAATAAGGCTAGCAAAGAGATCCACGAAATACACATGTAACTCTGTGAGATGAATTCACAGAACACTAAGAAGTTTCTCAGAAAGCTTCTTTCCAGATTTCATCTGAGGATATTTCCTTTTTCACCATAGACCTCTATGGGCTTCCAAATATCATTTTGCCAATTCCAAAAGAACTGTCTTAGCGAAAGGCTTCTTGATGGGAAAGCTGTAACTCTGTGGCTTGATTTCACAGAACACAAAGAAGTTTCTCAGAAAGCTTCTTTCTCCTTGTTATCGGAGGATAATTCCTCTGGCCCTATAGTCTTCAAAGGGATCCGAAATATCTGTTCTCAGATTCCACAGAAATAAGGCTAGCAAAGAGATCCACGAAATACACATGTAACTCTGTGAAATGAATTCACAGAACACTAAGCAGTTTCTCAGAAAGCTTCTTTCCAGATTTCATCCGAGGATATTTCCTTTTTCACCATAGCCCTCTATGGGCTTCCAAATATCACTTTGCCAATTCGACAAGAACTGTCTTAGCGAAAGGCTTCTGGAGGGGAAAGCTGTAACTCTGTGAGATGATTTCACAGAACACAAAGAAGTTTCTCAGAAAGCTTCTTTCTCTTTGTTATCGGAGGATATTTCCTGTGGCCCTATAGTCTTCTAAGGGATCCGAAATATCTGTTCTCAGATTCCACAGAAATAAGGCTAGCAAAGAGATCTACGAAATACACATGTAACTCTGTGAGATGAATTCACAGAACACTAAGCAGTTTCCAAGAAAGATTCTTTCCAGATTTCATCTGAGGATATTTCCTTTTTCACCACAGCCTTCTAAGGGCTTCAAAATATAACTTTGCCAATTCGACAAGAACTGTCTTAGCGAAAGGCTTCTTGAGGGGAAAGCTGTAACTCTGTGAGATGATTTCACAGAACACAAAGAAGTTTCTCAGAAAGCTTCTTTCTCTTTGTTATCGGAGGATATTTCCTTTGGCCCAATAGTCTTCAAAGGGATCCGAAATATCTGTTCTCAGATTCCACAGAAATAAGGCTAGCAAAGAGATCCACGAAATACACATGTAACTCTGTGAGATGAATTCACAGAACACTAAGCAGTTTGTCAGAAAGCTTCTTTCCAGATTTCATCTGAGGATATTTCCTTTTTCACCATAGCCCTCTATGGGCTTCCAAATATCACTTTGCCAATTCCACAAGAACTGTCTTAGCGAAAGGCTTCTTGAGGGGAAAGCTGTAACTCTGTGAGATGATTTCACAGAACACAAAGAAGTTTCTCAGAAAGCTTCTTTCTCTTTGTTATAGGAGGATATGTCCTTTTGCCCTATAGTCTTCTAAGGGATCCGAAATATCTGTTCTCAGATTCCACAGAAATAAGGCTAGCAAAGAGATCCACGAAATACACATGTAACTCTGTGAGATGAATTCACAGAACACTAAGCAGTTTCTCAGAAAGCTTCTTTCCAGATTTCATCTGAGGATATTTCCTTTTTCACCATAGCCCTCTATGGGCTTCCAAATATCACTTTGCGAATTCCACAAGAACTGTCTTAGCGAAAGGCTTCTTGAGGGGAAAGCTGTAACTCTGTGAGATGATTTCACAGAACACAAAGGAGTTTCTCAGAAAGCTTCTTTCTCTTTGTTATCGGAGTATATTTCCTTTGGCCCTATAGTCTTCCAAGGGATCCGAAATATCTGTTGTCAGATTCCACAGAAATAAGGCTAGCAAAGAGATACACGAAATACACATGTAACTCGGTGAGATGAATTCACAGAACACTAAGCAGTTTCTCAGAAAGCTTCTTTCCAGATTTCATCTGAGGATATTTCCTTTTTCACCATAGCCCTCTATGGGCTTCCAAATATCACTTTGCCAATTCCAAAAGAACTGTCTTAGCGAAAGGCTTCTTGAGGGGAAAGCTGTAACTCTGTAAGATGATTTCACAGAACACAAAGAAGTTTCTCAGAAAGCTTCTTTCTCTTTGTTATCGGAGGATATTTCCTTTGGCCCTATAGTCTTCCAAGGGATCCGAAATATCTGTTCTCAGATTCCACAGAAATAAGGCTAGCAAAGAGATCCACG
Organism: Macaca nemestrina; assembly: GCF_043159975.1. Classification (NCBI taxonomy): domain Eukaryota; kingdom Metazoa; phylum Chordata; class Mammalia; order Primates; family Cercopithecidae; genus Macaca; species Macaca nemestrina. The sequence goes on from NC_092140.1 coordinate 61,141,444, forward strand.
AAATACACATGTAACTCTGTGAGATGAATTCACAGAACACTAAGCAGTTTCTCAGAAAGCTTCTTTCCAGATTTCATCTGAGGATATTTCCTTTTTCACCATAGCCCTCTATGGGCTTCCAAATATCACTTTGCCAATTCCACAAGAACTTTATTAGCGAAAGGCTTCTTGAGGGGAAAGCTGTAACTCTTTGAGATGATTTCACAGAACACAAAGAAGTTTCTCAGAAAGCTTCTTTCTCTTTGTTATCGGAGGATATTTCCTGTGGCCCAATAGTCTTCAAAGGGATCCGAAATATCTCTTCTCAGATTCCACAGAAATAAGGCTAGCAAAGAGATCCACGAAATACACATGTAACTCTGTGAGATGAATTCACAGAACACTAAGAAGTTTCTCAGAAAGCTTCTTTCCAGATTTCATCTGAGGATATTTCCTTTTTCACCATAGACCTCTATGGGCTTCCAAATATCATTTTGCCAATTCCAAAAGAACTGTCTTAGCGAAAGGCTTCTTGATGGGAAAGCTGTAACTCTGTGGCTTGATTTCACAGAACACAAAGAAGTTTCTCAGAAAGCTTCTTTCTCTTTGTTATCGGAGGATAATTCCTCTGGCCCTATAGTCTTCAAAGGGATCCGAAATATCTGTTCTCAGATTCCACAGAAATAAGGCTAGCAAAGAGATCCACGAAATACACATGTAACTCTGTGAAATGAATTCACAGAACACTAAGCAGTTTCTCAGAAAGCTTCTTTCCAGATTTCATCCGAGGATATTTCCTTTTTCACCATAGCCCTCTATGGGCTTCCAAGTATCACTTTGCCAATTCGACAAGAACTGTCTTAGCGAAAGGCTTCTGGAGGGGAAAGCTGTAACTCTGTGAGATGATTTCACAGAACACAAAGAAGTTTCTCAGAAAGCTTCTTTCTCTTTGTTATCGGAGGATATTTCCTGTGGCCCTATAGTCTTCTAAGGGATCCGAAATATCTGTTCTCAGATTCCACAGAAATAAGGCTAGCAAAGAGATCTACGAAATACACATGTAGCTCTGTGAGATGAATTCACAGAACACTAAGCAGTTTCCAAGAAAGATTCTTTCCAGATTTCATCTGAGGATATTTCCTTTTTCACCACAGCCTTCTAAGGGCTTCAAAATATAACTTTGCCAATTCGACAAGAACTGTCTTAGCGAAAGGCTTCTTGAGGGGAAAGCTGTAACTCTGTGAGATGATTTCACAGAACACAAAGAAGTTTCTCAGAAAGCTTCTTTCTCTTTGTTATCGGAGGATATTTCCTTTGGCCCAATAGTCTTCAAAGGGATCCGAAATATCTGTTCTCAGATTCCACAGAAATAAGGCTAGCAAAGAGATCCACGAAATACACATGTAACTCTGTGAGATGAATTCACAGAACACTAAGCAGTTTGTCAGAAAGCTTCTTTCCAGATTTCATCTGAGGATATTTCCTTTTTCACCATAGCCCTCTATGGGCTTCCAAATATCACTTTGCCAATTCCACAAGAACTGTCTTAGCGAAAGGCTTCTTGAGGGGAAAGCTGTAACTCTGTGAGATGATTTCACAGAACACAAAGAAGTTTCTCAGAAAGCTTCTTTCTCTTTGTTATAGGAGGATATGTCCTTTTGCCCTATAGTCTTCTAAGGGATCCGAAATATCTGTTCTCAGATTCCACAGAAATAAGGCTAGCAAAGAGATCCACGAAATACACATGTAACTCTGTGAGATGAATTCACAGAACACTAAGCAGTTTCTCAGAAAGCTTCTTTCCAGATTTCATCTGAGGATATTTCCTTTTTCACCGTAGCCCTCTATGGGCTTCCAAATATCACTTTGCCAATTCCACAAGAACTGTCTTAGCGAAAGGCTTCTTGAGGGGAAAGCTGTAACTCTGTGAGATGATTTCACAGAACACAAAGAAGTTTCTCAGAAAGCTTTTTTCTCTTTGTTATCGGAGGATATTTCCTGTGGCCCTATAGTCTTCTAAGGGATCCGAAATATCTGTTCTCAGATTCCACAGAAATAAGGCTAGCAAAGAGATCCACGATATACACATGTAACTCTGTGAGATGAATTCACAGAACACTAAGCAGTTTCTCAGAAAGCTTCTTTCCAGATTTCATCTGAGGATATTTACTTTTTCAACATAGCCCTCTATGGGCTTCAAAATATAACTTTGCCAATTCGACAAGAACTGTCTTAGCGAGAGGCTTCTTGAGGGGAAAGCTGTAACTCTGTGAGATGATTTCACAGAACACAAAGAAGTTTCTCAGAAAGCTTCTTTCTCTTTGTTATCGGAGGATATTTCCTTTGGCCCTGTAGTCTTCAAAGGGATCCGAAATCTCTGTTCTCAGATTCCACAGAAATAAGGCTAGCAAAGAGATCCATGAAACATACATCTAACTCTGTGAGATGAATTCACAGAACACTAAGCAGTTTCTCAGAAAGCTTCTTTCCAGATTTCATCTGAGGATATTTCCTTTTTCCCCATAGCCCTCTATGGGCTTCCAAATAGGACTTTGCCAATTCCACAAGAACTGTCTTAGCGAAAGGCTTCTTGAGGGGAAAGCTGTAACTCTGTGAGATGATTTCACAGAACACAAAGAAGTTTCTCAGAAATCTTCTTTCTCTTTGTTATCTGAGGATATTTCCTTTGGACTATAGTCTTCAAAGGGATCCGAAATATCTGTTCTCAGATTCCACAGAAATAAGGCTAGCAAAGGGATCCACGAAATACACGTGTAAATCTGTGAGATGAATTCACAGAACACTAAGCAGTTTATCAGAAAGCTTCATTCCAGATTTCATCTGAGGATATTTCCTTTATCACCGTAGCCCTCTATGGGCTTCCAAATATCACTTTGCCAATTCCACAAGAACTGTCTTAGCGAAAGGCTTCTTGAGGGCAAAGCTGTAACTCTGTGAGATGATTTCACAGAACACAAAGAAGTTTCTCAGAAAGCTTCTTTCTCTTTTTTATCGGAGGATATTTCCTTTGGCCCTATAGACTTCAAAGGGATCCGAAATATCTGTTCTCAGATTCCACAGATATAAGGCTAGCAAAGAGATCCACGAAATACACATGTAACTCTGTGAGATGAATTCACAGAACACTAAGCAGTTTCTCAGAAAGCTTCTTTCCAGATTTCATCTGAGGATATTTCCTTTTTCACCATAGCCCTCTATGGGCTTCCAAATATCACTTTGCCAATTCCACAAGAACTGTCTTAGCGAAAGGCTTCTTGAGGGGAAAGCTGTAACTCTGTGAGATGATTTCACAGAACACAAAGAAGTTTCTCAGAAAGCTTCTTTCTCTTTGTTATCGGAGGATATTTCCTGTGGCCCTACAGTCTTCTAAGGGATCCGAAATATCTGTTCTCAGATTCCACAGAAATAAGGCTAGCAAAGAGATCCACGAAATACACATGTAACTCTGTGAGATGAATTCACAGAACACTAAGCAGTTTCTCAGAAAGCTTCTTTCCAGATTTCATCTGAGGATATTTCCTTTTTCAACATAGCCCTCTATGGGCTTCAAAATATAACTTTGCCAATTCGACAAGAACTGTCTTAGCGAGAGGCTTCTTGAGGGGAAAGCTGTAACTCTGTGAGATGATTTCACAGAACACAAAGAAGTTTCTCAGAAAGCTTCTTTCTCTTTGTTATCGGAGGATATTTCCTTTGTCCCTACAGTCTTCAAAGGGATCCGAAATATCTGTTCTCAGATTCCACAGAAATAAGGCTAGCAAAGAGATCCACGAAATACACATGTAACTCTGTGAGATGAATTCACAGAACACTAAGCAGTTTCTCAGAAAGCTTCTTTCCAGATTTCATCTGAGGATATTTCCTTTTTCACCATAGCCCTCTATGGGCTTCCAAATATCACTTTGCCAATTCCACAAGAACTGTCTTAGCGAAAGGCTTCTTGAGGGGAAAGCTGTAACTCTGTGAGATGATTTCACAGAACACAAAGAAGTTTCTCAGAAAGCTTCTTTCTCTTTGTTATCGGAGGATATTTCCTTTGGCCCTATAGTCTTCAAAGGGATCCGAAATCTCTGTTCTCAGATTCCACAGAAATAAGGCTAGCAAAGAGATCCATGAAACATACATCTAACTCTGTGAGATGAATTCACAGAACACTAAGCAGTTTCTCAGAAAGCTTCTTTCCAGATTTCATCTGAGGATATTTCGTTTTTCACCATAGCCCTCTAGGGGCTTCCAAATATCACTTTGCCAATTCCACAAGAACTGTCTTAGCGAAAGGCTTCTTGAGGGGAAAGCTGTAACTCTGTGAGATGATTTCACAGAACACAAAGAAGTTTCTCAGAAAGCTTTTTTCTCTTTGTTATCGGAGGATATTTCCTGTGGCCCTATAGTCTTCTAAGGGATCCGAAATATCTGTTCTCAGATTCCACAGAAATAAGGCTAGCAAAGAGATCCACGAAATACACATGTAACTCTGTGAGATGAATTCACAGAACACTAAGCAGTTTCTCAGAAAGCTTCTTTCCAGATTTCATCTGAGGATATTTCCTTTTTCAACATAGCCCTCTATGGGCTTCAAAATATAACGTTGCCAATTCGACAAGAACTGTCTTAGCGAGAGGCTTCTTGAGGGGAAAGCTGTAACTCTGTGAGATGATTTCACAGAACACAAAGAAGTTTCTCAGAAAGCTTCTTTCTCTTTGTTATCGGAGGATATTTCCTTTGGCCCTGTATTCTTCAAAGGGATCCGAAATATCTGTTCTCAGATTCCACAGAAATAAGGCTAGCAAAGAGATCCACGAAATACACATGTAACTCTGTGAGATGAATTCACAGAACACTAAGCAGTTTCTCAGAAAGCTTCTTTCCAGATTTCATCTGAGGATATTTGCTTTTTCACCATAGCCCTCTATGGGCTTCCAAATATCGCTTTGCCAATTCCACAAGAACTGTCTTAGCGAAAGGCTTCTTGAGGGGAAAGCTGTAACTCTGTGAGATGATTTCACAGAACACAAAGAAGTTTCTCAGAAAGCTTCTTTCTCTTTGTTATCGGAGGATATTTCCTTTGGCCCTATAGTCTTCAAAGGGATCCGAAATCTCTGTTCTCAGATTCCACAGAAATAAGGCTAGCAAAGAGATCCATGAAACATACATCTAACTCTGTGAGATGAATTCACAGAACACTAAGCAGTTTCTCAGAAAGCTTCTTTCCAGATTTCATCTGAGGATATTTCGTTTTTCACCATAGCCCTCTATGGGCTTCCAAATATGACTTTGCCAATTCCACAAGAACTGTCTTAGCGAAAGGCTTCTTGAGGGGAAAGCTGTAACTCTGTGAGATGATTTCACAGAACACAAAGAAGTTTCTCAGAAATCTTCTTTCTCTTTGTTATCTGAGGATATTTCCTTTGGACTATAGATTCAAAGGGATCCGAAATATCTGTTCTCAGATTCCACAGAAATAAGGCTAGCAAAGGAATCCACGAAATACACGTGTAAATCTGTGAGATGAATTCACAGAACACTAAGCAGTTTATCAGAAAGCTTCTTTCCAGATTTCATCTGAGGATATTTCCTTTTTCACCGTAGCCCTCTATGGGCTTCCAAATATCACTTTGCCAATTCCACAAGAACTGTCTTAGCGAAAGGCTTCTTGAGGGCAAAGCTGTAACTCTGTGAGATGATTTCACAGAACACAAAGAAGTTTCTCAGAAAGCTTCTTTCTCTTTTTTATCGGAGGATATTTCCTTTGGCCCTATAGACTTCAAAGGGATCCGAAATATCTGTTCTCAGATTCCACAGATATAAGGCTAGCAAAGACATCCACGAAATACACATGTAACTCTGTGAGATGAATTCACAGAACACTAAGCAGTTTCTCAGAAAGCTTCTTTCCAGATTTCATCTGAGGATATTTCCTTTTTCACCATAGCCCTCTATGGGCTTCCAAATATCACTTTGCCAATTCCACAAGAACTGTCTTAGCGAAAGGCTTCTTGAGGGGAAAGCTGTAACTCTGTGAGATGATTTCACAGAACACAAATAAGTTTCTCAGAAAGCTTCTTTCTCTTTGTTATCGGAGGATATTTCCTGTGGCCCTATAGTCTTCTAAGGGATCCGAAATATCTGTTCTCAGATTCCACAGAAATAAGGCTAGCAAAGAGATCCACGAAATACACATGTAACTCTGTGAGATGAATTCAGAGAACACTAAGCAGTTTCTCAGAAAGCTTCTTTCCAGATTTCATCTGAGGATATTTCCTTTTTCAACATAGCCCTCTATGGGCTTCAAAATATAACTTTGCCAATTCGACAAGAACTGTCTTAGCGAGAGGCTTCTTGAGGGGAAAGCTGTAACTCTGTGAGATGATTTCACAGAACAAAGAAGTTTCTCAGAAAGCTTCTTTCTCTTTGTTATCGGAGGATATTTCCTTTGTCCCTACAGTCTTCAAAGGGATCCGAAATATCTGTTCTCAGATTCCACAGAAATAAGGCTAGCAAAGAGATCCACGAAATACACATGTAACTCTGTGAGATGAATTCACAGAACACTAAGCAGTTTCTCAGAAAGCTTCTTTCCAGATTTCATCTGAGGATATTTCCTTTTTCACCATAGCCCTCTATGGGCTTCCAAATATCGCTTTGCCAATTCCACAAGAACTGTCTTAGCGAAAGGCTTCTTGAGGGGAAAGCTGTAACTCTGTGAGATGATTTCACAGAACACAAAGAAGTTTCTCAGAAAGCTTCTTTCTCTTTGTTATCGGAGGATATTTCCTTTGGCCCTATAGTCTTCAAAGGGATCCGAAATCTCTGTTCTCAGATTCCACAGAAATAAGGCTAGCAAAGAGATCCATGAAACATACATCTAACTCTGTGAGATGAATTCACAGAACACTAAGCAGTTTCTCAGAAAGCTTCTTTCCAGATTTCATCTGAGGATATTTCGTTTTTCACCATAGCCCTCTATGGGCTTCCAAATATCACTTTGCCAATTCCACAAGAACCGACTTAGCGAAAGGCTTCTTGAGGGGAAAGCTGTAACTCTGTGAGATGATTTCACAGAACACAAAGAAGTTTCTCAGAAAGCTTCTTTCTCTTTGTTATCGGAGGATATTTCCTGTGGCCCTATAGTCTTCCAAGGGATCCGAAATATCTGTTCTCAGATTCCACAGAAATAAGGCTAGCAAAGAGATCCACGAAATACACATGTAACTCTGTGAGATGAATTCACAGAACACTAAGCAGTTTCTCAGAAAGCTTCTTTCCAGATTTCATCTGAGGATATTTTCTTTTTCACCATAGACCTCTATGGGCTTCCAAATATCATTTTGCCAATTCCAAAAGAACTGTCGTAGCGAAAGGCTTCTTGATGGGAAAGCTGTAACTCTGTGAGATGATTTCACAGAACACAAAGAAGTTTCTCAGAAAGCTTCTTTCTCTTTGTTATCGGAGGATATTTCCTCTGGCCCTATAGTCTTCAAAGGGATCCGAAATCTCTGTTCTCAGATTCCACAGAAATAAGGCTAGCAAAGAGATCCATGAAACATACATCTAACTCTGTGAGATGAATTCACAGAACACAAAGAAGTTTCTCAGAAAGCTTCTTTCTCTTTGTTATCGGAGGATATTTCCTTTGGCCCTATAGTCTTCAAAGGGATCCGAAATCTCTGTTCTCAGATTCCACAGAAATAAGGCTAGCAAAGAGATCCATGAAACATACATCTAACTCTGTGAGATGAATTCACAGAACACTAAGCAGTTTCTCAGAAAGCTTCTTTCCAGATTTCATCTGAGGATATTTCGTTTTTCACCATAGCCCTCTATGGGCTTCCAAATATCACTTTGCCAATTCCACAAGAACCGACTTAGCGAAAGGCTTCTTGAGGGGAAAGCTGTAACTCTGTGAGATGATTTCACAGAACACAAAGAAGTTTCTCAGAAAGCTTCTTTCTCTTTGTTATCGGAGGATATTTCCTGTGGCCCTATAGTCTTCCAAGGGATCCGAAATATCTGTTCTCAGATTCCACAGAAATAAGGCTAGCAAAGAGATCCACGAAATACACATGTAACTCTGTGAGATGAATTCACAGAACACTAAGCAGTTTCTCAGAAAGCTTCTTTCCAGATTTCATCTGAGGATATTTTCTTTTTCACCATAGACCTCTATGGGCTTCCAAATATCATTTTGCCAATTCCAAAAGAACTGTCGTAGCGAAAGGCTTCTTGATGGGAAAGCTGTAACTCTGTGAGATGATTTCACAGAACACAAAGAAGTTTCTCAGAAAGCTTCTTTCTCTTTGTTATCGGAGGATATTTCCTCTGGCCCTATAGTGTTCCAAGGGATCCGAAATATCTGTTCTCAGATTCCAAAGAAATAAGGCTAGCAAAGAGATCCAAGAAATACACATGTAACTCTTTGAGATGAATTCACAGAACACTAAGCAGTTTCTCAGAAAGCTTCTTTCCAGATTTCATCTGAGGATATTTCCTTTTTCGCCATAGCCCTCTATGTGTTTCCAAATATCACTTTGCCAATTCCACAAGAACTGTCTTAGCAAAAGGCTTCTTGAGGGGAAAGCTGTAACTCTGTGAGATGATTTCACAGAACACAAAGAAGTTTCTCAGAAAGCTTCTTTCTCTTTGTTATCGGAGTATATTTCCTTTGGCCCTATAGTCTTCCAAGGGATCCGAAATATCTGTTCTCAGATTCCACAGAAATAAGGCTAGCAAAGAGATCCACGAAATACACATGTAACTCTGTGAGATGAATTCATAGAACACTAAGCAGTTTCTCAGAAAGCTTCTTTCCAGATTTCATCTGAGGATATTTCCTCATTCACCGTAGCCCTCTATGGGCTTCCAAATATCACTTTGCCAATTCCACTAGAACTGTCTTCGCGAAAGGCTTCTTGAGGGAAAAGCTGTAACTCTGTGAGATGATTTCACAGAACACAAAGAAGTTCCTCAGAAAGCTTCTTTTTCTTTTTTATCAGAGGATATTTCCTTTGGCCCTATAGTCTTCAAATGGATCCGAAATATCTATACTCAGATTCCACAGAAATAGGGCTAGCAAAGAGATCCACGAAATACACATCTAACTCTGTGAGATGAATTCACAGAACACTAAGCAGTTTCTCAGAAAGCTTCTTTCCAGATTTCATCTGAGGATATTTCCCTTTTCACCATAGCCCTCTATGTGGTTCCAAATATCACTTTGCCAATTCCACAAGAACTGTCTTAACGAAAGGCTTCTTGAGGGGAAAGCTGTAACTCTGTGAGATGATTTCACAGAACACTAAGAAGTTTCTCAGAAAGCTTCTTTCTCTTTGTTATCGGAGGATATTTCCTGTGGTCCTATAGTCTTCAAAGGGATCCGAAATATCTCTTCTCAGATTCCACAGAAATAAGGCTAGCCAAGAGATCCACGAAATACACATGTAACTCTGTGAGATGAATTCACAGAACACTAAGCAGTTTCTCAGAAAGCTTCTTTCCAGATTTCATCTGAGGATTTTTCCTTTTTCACCATAGCCCTCTATGGGCTTCCAAATATCACTTTGCCAATTCCACAAGAACCGTCTTATCGAAAGACTTCTTGAGGGGAAAGCTGTAACTCTGTGAGATGATTTCACAGAACACAAAGAAGTTTCTCAGAAATCTTCTTTCTCTTTGTTATCTGAGGATATTTCCTTTGGACTATAGTCTTCAAAGGGATCCGAAATATCTGTTCTCAGATTCCACAGAAATAAGGCTAGCAAAGGGATCCACGAAATACACGTGTAAATCTGTGAGATGAATTCACAGAACACTAAGCAGTTTATCAGAAAGCTTCATTCCAGATTTCATCTGAGGATATTTCCTTTTTCACCGTAGCCCTCTATGGGCTTCCAAATATCACTTTGCCAATTCCACAAGAACTGTCTTAGCGAAAGGCTTCTTGAGGGCAAAGCTGTAACTCTGTGAGATGATTTCACAGAACACAAAGAAGTTTCTCAGAAAGCTTCTTTCTCTTTTTTATCGGAGGATATTTCCTTTGGCCCTATAGACTTCAAAGGGATCCGAAATATCTGTTCTCAGATTCCACAGATATAAGGCTAGCAAAGACATCCACGAAATACACATGTAACTCTGTGAGATGAATTCACAGAACACTAAGCAGTTTCTCAGAAAGCTTCTTTCCAGATTTCATCTGAGGATATTTCCTTTTTCACCATAGCCCTCTATGGGCTTCCAAATATCACTTTGCCAATTCCACAAGAACTGTCTTAGCGAAAGGCTTCTTGAGGGGAAAGCTGTAACTCTGTGAGATGATTTCACAGAACACAAATAAGTTTCTCAGAAAGCTTCTTTCTCTTTGTTATCGGAGGATATTTCCTGTGGCCCTACAGTCTTCTAAGGGATCCGAAATATCTGTTCTCAGATTCCACAGAAATAAGGCTAGCAAAGAGATCCACGAAATACACATGTAACTCTGTGAGATGAATTCACAGAACACTAAGCAGTTTCTCAGAAAGCTTCTTTCCAGATTTCATCTGAGGATATTTCCTTTTTCACCATAGCCCTCTATGGGCTTCAAAATATAACTTTGCCAATTCGACAAGAACTGTCTTAGCGAGAGGCTTCTTGAGGGGAAAGCTGTAACTCTGTGAGATGATTTCACAGAACACAAAGAAGTTTCTCAGAAAGCTTCTTTCTCTTTGTTATCGGAGGATATTTCCTTTGGCCCTATAGTCTTCAAAGGGATCCGAAATCTCTGTTCTCAGATTCCACAGAAATAAGGCTAGCAAAGAGATCCATGAAACATACATCTAACTCTGTGAGATGAATTCACAGAACACTAAGCAGTTTCTCAGAAAGCTTCTTTCCAGATTTCATCTGAGGATATTTCGTTTTTCACCATAGCCCTCTAGGGGCTTCCAAATATCACTTTGCCAATTCCACAAGAACTGTCTTAGCGAAAGGCTTCTTGAGGGGAAAGCTGTAACTCTGTGAGATGATTTCACAGAACACAAAGAAGTTTCTCAGAAAGCTTTTTTCTCTTTGTTATCGGAGGATATTTCCTGTGGCCCTATAGTCTTCTAAGGGATCCGAAATATCTGTTCTCAGATTCCACAGAAATAAGGCTAGCAAAGAGATCCACGAAATACACATGTAACTCTGTGAGATGAATTCACAGAACACTAAGCAGTTTCTCAGAAAGCTTCTTTCCAGATTTCATCTGAGGATATTTCCTTTTTCAACATAGCCCTCTATGGGCTTCAAAATATAACGTTGCCAATTCGACAAGAACTGTCTTAGCGAGAGGCTTCTTGAGGGGAAAGCTGTAACTCTGTGAGATGATTTCACAGAACACAAAGAAGTTTCTCAGAAAGCTTCTTTCTCTTTGTTATCGGAGGATATTTCCTTTGGCCCTGTAGTCTTCAAAGGGATCCGAAATATCTGTTCTCAGATTCCACAGAAATAAGGCTAGCAAAGAGATCCACGAAATACACATGTAACTCTGTGAGATGAATTCACAGAACACTAAGCAGTTTCTCAGAAAGCTTCTTTCCAGATTTCATCTGAGGATATTTGCTTTTTCACCATAGCCCTCTATGGGCTTCCAAATATCGCTTTGCCAATTCCACAAGAACTGTCTTAGCGAAAGGCTTCTTGAGGGGAAAGCTGTAACTCTGTGAGATGATTTCACAGAACACAAAGAAGTTTCTCAGAAAGCTTCTTTCTCTTTGTTATCGGAGGATATTTCCTTTGGCCCTATAGTCTTCAAAGGGATCCGAAATCTCTGTTCTCAGATTCCACAGAAATAAGGCTAGCAAAGAGATCCATGAAACATACATCTAACTCTGTGAGATGAATTCACAGAACACTAAGCAGTTTCTCAGAAAGCTTCTTTCCAGATTTCATCTGAGGATATTTCGTTTTTCACCATAGCCCTCTATGGGCTTCCAAATATGACTTTGCCAATTCCACAAGAACTGTCTTAGCGAAAGGCTTCTTGAGGGGAAAGCTGTAACTCTGTGAGATGATTTCACAGAACACAAAGAAGTTTCTCAGAAATCTTCTTTCTCTTTGTTATCTGAGGATATTTCCTTTGGACTATAGATTCAAAGGGATCCGAAATATCTGTTCTCAGATTCCACAGAAATAAGGCTAGCAAAGGGATCCACGAAATACACGTGTAAATCTGTGAGATGAATTCACAGAACACTAAGCAGTTTATCAGAAAGCTTCTTTCCAGATTTCATCTGAGGATACTTCCTTTTTCACCGTAGCCCTCTATGGGCTTCCAAATATCACTTTGCCAATTCCACAAGAACTGTCTTAGCGAAAGGCTTCTTGAGGGCAAAGCTGTAACTCTGTGAGATGATTTCACAGAACACCAAGAAGTTTCTCAGAAAGCTTCTTTCTCTTTGTTATCGGAGGATATTTCCTTTGGCCCTATAGACTTCAAAGGGATCCGAAATATCTGTTCTCAGATTCCACAGATATAAGGCTAGCAAAGACATCCACGAAATACACATGTAACTCTGTGAGATGAATTCACAGAACACTAAGCAGTTTCTCAGAAAGCTTCTTTCCAGATTTCATCTGAGGATATTTCCTTTTTCACCATAGCCCTCTATGGGCTTCCAAATATCACTTTGCCAATTCCACAAGAACTGTCTTAGCGAAAGGCTTCTTGAGGGGAAAGCTGTAACTCTGTGAGATGATTTCACAGAACACAAATAAGTTTCTCAGAAAGCTTCTTTCTCTTTGTTATCGGAGGATATTTCCTGTGGCCCTATAGTCTTCTAAGGGATCCGAAATATCTGTTCTCAGATTCCACAGAAATAAGGCTAGCAAAGAGATCCACGAAATACACATGTAACTCTGTGAGATGAATTCAGAGAACACTAAGCAGTTTCTCAGAAAGCTTCTTTCCAGATTTCTTCTGAGGATATTTCCTTTTTCAACATAGCCCTCTATGGGCTTCAAAATATAACTTTGCCAATTCGACAAGAACTGTCTTAGCGAGAGGCTTCTTGAGGGGAAAGCTGTAACTCTGTGAGATGATTTCACAGAACACAAAGAAGTTTCTCAGAAAGCTTCTTTCTCTTTGTTATCGGAGGATATTTCCTTTGTCCCTACAGTCTTCAAAGGGATCCGAAATATCTGTTCTCAGATTCCACAGAAATAAGGCTAGCAAAGAGATCCACGAAATACACATGTAACTCTGTGAGATGAATTCACAGAACACTAAGCAGTTTCTCAGAAAGCTTCTTTCCAGATTTCATCTGAGGATATTTCCTTTTTCACCATAGCCCTCTATGGGCTTCCAAATATCGCTTTGCCAATTCCACAAGAACTGTCTTAGCGAAAGGCTTCTTGAGGGGAAAGCTGTAACTCTGTGAGATGATTTCACAGAACACAAAGAAGTTTCTCAGAAAGCTTCTTTCTCTTTGTTATCGGAGGATATTTCCTGTGGCCCTATAGTCTTCAAAGGGATCCGAAATCTCTGTTCTCAGATTCCACAGAAATAAGGCTAGCAAAGAGATCCATGAAACATACATCTAACTCTGTGAGATGAATTCACAGAACACTAAGCAGTTTCTCAGAAAGCTTCTTTCCAGATTTCATCTGAGGATATTTCGTTTTTCACCATAGCCCTCTATGGGCTTCCAAATATCACTTTGCCAATTCCACAAGAACCGACTTAGCGAAAGGCTTCTTGAGGGGAAAGCTGTAACTCTGTGAGATGATTTCACAGAACACAAAGAAGTTTCTCAGAAAGCTTCTTTCTCTTTGTTATCGGAGGATATTTCCTGTGGCCCTATAGTCTTCCAAGGGATCCGAAATATCTGTTCTCAGATTCCACAGAAATAAGGCTAGCAAAGAGATCCACGAAATACACATGTAACTCTGTGAGATGAATTCACAGAACACTAAGCAGTTTCTCAGAAAGCTTCTTTCCAGATTTCATCTGAGGATATTTTCTTTTTCACCATAGACCTCTATGGGCTTCCAAATATCATTTTGCCAATTCCAAAAGAACTGTCGTAGCGAAAGGCTTCTTGATGGGAAAGCTGTAACTCTGTGAGATGATTTCACAGAACACAAAGAAGTTTCTCAGAAAGCTTCTTTCTCTTTGTTATCGGAGGATATTTCCTCTGGCCCTATAGTGTTCCAAGGGATCCGAAATATCTGTTCTCAGATTCCAAAGAAATAAGGCTAGCAAAGAGATCCACGAAATACACATGTAACTCTGTGAGATGAATTCACAGAACACTAAGCAGTTTCTCAGAAAGCTTCTTTCCAGATTTCATCTGAGGATATTTCCTTTTTCGCCATAGTCCTCTATGTGTTTCCAAATATCACTTTGCCAATTCCACAAGAACTGTCTTAGCAAAAGGCTTCTTGAGGGGAAAGCTGTAACTCTGTGAGATGATTTCACAGAACACAAAGAAGTTTCTCAGAAAGCTTCTTTCTCTTTGTTATCGGAGTATATTTCCTTTGGCCCTATAGTCTTCCAAGGGATCCGAAATATCTGTTCTCAGATTCCACAGAAATAAGGCTAGCAAAGAGATCCACGAAATACACATGTAACTCTGTGAGATGAATTCATAGAACACTAAGCAGTTTCTCAGAAAGCTTCTTTCCAGATTTCATCTGAGGATATTTCCTTTTTCACCGTAGCCCTCTATGGGCTTCCAAATATCACTTTGCCAATTCCACTAGAACTGTCTTCGCGAAAGGCTTCTTGAGGGAAAAGCTGTAACTCTGTGAGATGATTTCACAGAACAGAAAGAAGTTCCTCAGAAAGCTTCTTTTTCTTTTTTATCAGAGGATATTTCCTTTGGCCCTATAGTCTTCAAATGGATCCGAAATATCTATACTCAGATTCCACAGAAATAGGGCTAGCAAAGAGATCCACGAAATACACATCTAACTCTGTGAGATGAATTCACAGAACACTAAGCAGTTTCTCAGAAAGCTTCTTTCCAGATTTCATCTGAGGATATTTCCCTTTTCACCATAGCCCTCTATGTGGTTCCAAATATCACTTTGCCAATTTCACAAGAACTGTCTTAACGAAAGGCTTCTTGAGGGGAAAGCTGTAACTCTGTGAGATGATTTCACAGAACACTAAGAAGTTTCTCAGAAAGCTTCTTTCTCTTTGTTATCGGAGGATATTTCCTGTGGTCCTATAGTCTTCAAAGGGATCCGAAATATCTCTTCTCAGATTCCACAGAAATAAGGCTAGCCAAGAGATCCACGAAATACACATGTAACTCTGTGAGATGAATTCACAGAACACTAAGCAGTTTCTCAGAAAGCTTCTTTCCAGATTTCATCTGAGGATTTTTCCTTTTTCACCATAGCCCTCTATGGGCTTCCAAATATCACTTTGCCAATTCCACAAGAACCGTCTTATCGAAAGGCTTCTTGAGGGGAAAGCTGTAACTCTGTGAGATGATTTCACAGAACACAAAGAAGTTTCTCAGAAAGCTTCTTTCTCTTTGTTATCGGAGGATATTTCCTTTGGCCCTATAGTCTTCAAAGGGATCCGAAATATCTGTTCTCAGATTCCACAGAAATAAGGCTAGCAAAGAGATCCACGAAATACACATGTAAGTCTGTGAGATGAATTCACAGAACACTAAGCAGTTTCTCAGAAAGCTTCTTTCCAGATTTCATCTGAGGATATTTCCTTTTTCACCATAGCCCTCTATGGGCTTCCAAATATCACTTTGCCAATTCCACAAGAACTGTCTTAGCGAAAGGCTTCTTGAGGGGAAAGCTGTAACTCTGTGAGATGATTTCACAGAACACAAAGAAGTTTCTCAGAAAGCTTCTTTCTCTTTGTTATCGGAGTATATTTCCTTTGGCCCTATAGTCTTCCAAGGGATCCGAAATATCTGTTGTCAGATTCCACAGAAATAAGGCTAGCAAAGAGATACACGAAATACACATGTAACTCGGTGAGATGAATTCACAGAACACTAAGCAGTTTCTCAGAAAGCTTCTTTCCAGATTTCATCGGAGGATATTTCCTTTTTCACCATAGCCCTCTATGGGCTTCCAAATATCACTTTGCCAATTCCACAAGAACTGTCTTAGCGAAAGGCTTCTTGAGGGGAAAGCTGTAACTCTGTAAGATGATTTCACAGAACACAAAGAAGTTTCTCAGAAAGCTTCTTTCTCTTTGTTATCGGAGGATATTTCCTTTGGCCCTATAGTCTTCCAAGGGATCCGAAATATCTGTTCTCAGATTCCACAGAAATAAGGCTAGCAAAGAGATCCACGAAATACACATGTAACTCTGTGAGATGAATTCACAGAACACTAAGCAGTTTCTCAGAAAGCTTCTTTCCAGATTTCATCTGAGGATATTTCCTTTTTCACCATAGCCCTCTATGGGCTTCCAAATATCACTTTGCCAATTCCACAAGAACTTTATTAGCGAAAGGCTTCTTGAGGGGAAAGCTGTAACTCTTTGAGATGATTTCACAGAACACAAAGAAGTTTCTCAGAAAGCTTCTTTCTCTTTGTTATCGGAGGATATTTCCTGTGGCCCAATAGTCTTCAAAGGGATCCGAAATATCTCTTCTCAGATTCCACAGAAATAAGGCTAGCAAAGAGATCCACGAAATACACATGTAACTCTGTGAGATGAATTCACAGAACACTAAGCAGTTTCTCAGAAAGCTTCTTTCCAGATTTCATCTGAGGATATTTCCTTTTTCACCATAGACCTCTATGGGCTTCCAAATATCATTTTGCCAATTCCAAAAGAACTGTCTTAGCGAAAGGCTTCTTGATGGGAAAGCTGTAACTCTGTGACTTGATTTCACAGAACACAAAGAAGTTTCTCAGAAAGCTTCTTTCTCTTTGTTATCGGAGGATAATTCCTCTGGCCCTATAGTCTTCAAAGGGATCCGAAATATCTGTTCTCAGATTCCACAGAAATAAGGCTAGCAAAGAGATCCACGAAATACACATGTAACCCTGTGAAATGAATTCACAGAACACTAAGCAGTTTCTCAGAAAGCTTCTTTCCAGATTTCATCCGAGGATATTTCCTTTTTCACCATAGCCCTCTATGGGCTTCCAAATATCACTTTGCCAATTCGACAAGAACTGTCTTAGCGAAAGGCTTCTGGAGGGGAAAGCTGTAACTCTGTGAGATGATTTCACAGAACACAAAGAAGTTTCTCAGAAAGCTTTTTTCTCTTTGTTATCGGAGGATATTTCCTGTGGCCCTATAGTCTTCTAAGGGATCCGAAATATCTGTTCTCAGATTCCACAGAAATAAGGCTAGCAAAGAGATCCACGAAATACACATGTAACTCTGTGAGATGAATTCACAGAACACTAAGCAGTTTCTCAGAAAGCTTCTTTCCAGATTTCATCTGAGGATATTTCCTTTTTCAACATAGCCCTCTATGGGCTTCAAAATATAACGTTGCCAATTCGACAAGAACTGTCTTAGCGAGAGTCTTCTTGAGGGGAAAGCTGTAACTCTGTGAGATGATTTCACAGAACACAAAAAAGTTTCTCAGAAAGCTTCTTTCTCTTTGTTATCGGAGGATATTTCCTTTGGCCCTGTAGTCTTCAAAGGGATCCGAAATATCTGTTCTCAGATTCCACAGAAATAAGGCTAGCAAAGAGATCCACGAAATACACATGTAACTCTGTGAGATGAATTCACAGAACACTAAGCAGTTTCTCAGAAAGCTTCTTTCCAGATTTCATCTGAGGATATTTCCTTTTTCACCATAGCCCTCTATGGGCTTCCAAATATCGCTTTGCCAATTCCACAAGAACTGTCTTAGCGAAAGGCTTCTTGAGGGGAAAGCTGTAACTCTGTGAGATGATTTCACAGAACACAAAGAAGTTTCTCAGAAAGCTTCTTTCTCTTTGTTATCGGAGGATATTTCCTTTGGCCCTATAGTCTTCAAAGGGATCCGAAATCTCTGTTCTCAGATTCCACAGAAATAAGGCTAGCAAAGAGATCCATGAAACATACATCTAACTCTGTGAGATGAATTCACAGAACACTAAGCAGTTTCTCAGAAAGCTTCTTTCCAGATTTCATCTGAGGATATTTCGTTTTTCACCATAGCCCTCTATGGGCATCCAAATATGACTTTGCCAATTCCACAAGAACTGTCTTAGCGAAAGGCTTCTTGAGGGGAAAGCTGTAACTCTGTGAGATGATTTCACAGAACACAAAGAAGTTTCTCAGAAATCTTCTTTCTCTTTGTTATCTGAGGATATTTCCTTTGGACTATAGATTCAAAGGGATCCGAAATATCTGTTCTCAGATTCCACAGAAATAAGGCTAGCAAAGGGATCCACGAAATACACGTGTAAATCTGTGAGATGAATTCACAGAACACTAAGCAGTTTCTCAGAAAGCTTCTTTCCAGATTTCATCTGAGGATATTTCGTTTTTCACCATAGCCCTCTAGGGGCTTCCAAATATCACTTTGCCAATTCCACAAGAACTGTCTTAGCGAAAGGCTTCTTGAGGGGAAAGCTGTAACTCTGTGAGATGATTTCACAGAACACAAAGAAGTTTCTCAGAAAGCTTTTTTCTCTTTGTTATCGGAGGATATTTCCTGTGGCCCTATAGTCTTCTAAGGGATCCGAAATATCTGTTCTCAGATTCCACAGAAATAAGGCTAGCAAAGAGATCCACGAAATACACATGTAACTCTGTGAGATGAATTCACAGAACACTAAGCAGTTTCTCAGAAAGCTTCTTTCCAGATTTCATCTGAGGATATTTCCTTTTTCAACATAGCCCTCTATGGGCTTCAAAATATAACGTTGCCAATTCGACAAGAACTGTCTTAGCGAGAGGCTTCTTGAGGGGAAAGCTGTAACTCTGTGAGATGATTTCACAGAACACAAAGAAGTTTCTCAGAAAGCTTCTTTCTCTTTGTTATCGGAGGATATTTCCTTTGGCCCTGTAGTCTTCAAAGGGATCCGAAATATCTGTTCTCAGATTCCACAGAAATAAGGCTAGCAAAGAGATCCACGAAATACACATGTAACTCTGTGAGGTGAATTCACAGAACACTAAGCAGTTTCTCAGAAAGCTTCTTTCCAGATTTCATCTGAGGATATTTGCTTTTTCACCATAGCCCTCTATGGGCTTCCAAATATCGCTTTGCCAATTCCACAAGAACTGTCTTAGCGAAAGGCTTCTTGAGGGGAAAGCTGTAACTCTGTGAGATGATTTCACAGAACACAAAGAAGTTTCTCAGAAAGCTTCTTTCTCTTTGTTATCGGAGGATATTTCCTTTGGCCCTATAGTCTTCAAAGGGATCCGAAATCTCTGTTCTCAGATTCCACAGAAATAAGGCTAGCAAAGAGATCCATGAAACATACATCTAACTCTGTGAGATGAATTCACAGAACACTAAGCAGTTTCTCAGAAAGCTTCTTTCCAGATTTCATCTGAGGATATTTCGTTTTTCACCATAGCCCTCTATGGGCTTCCAAATATGACTTTGCCAATTCCACAAGAACTGTCTTAGCGAAAGGCTTCTTGAGGGGAAAGCTGTAACTCTGTGAGATGATTTCACAGAACACAAAGAAGTTTCTCAGAAATCTTCTTTCTCTTTGTTATCTGAGGATATTTCCTTTGGACTATAGATTCAAAGGGATCCGAAATATCTGTTCTCAGATTCCACAGAAATAAGGCTAGCAAAGGGATCCACGAAATACACGTGTAAATCTGTGAGATGAATTCACAGAACACTAAGCAGTTTATCAGAAAGCTTGTTTCCAGATTTCATCTGAGGATATTTCCTTTTTCACCGTAGCCCTCTATGGGCTTCCAAATATCACTTTGCCAATTCCACAAGAACTGTCTTAGCGAAAGGCTTCTTGAGGGCAAAGCTGTAACTCTGTGAGATGATTTCACAGAACACCAAGAAGTTTCTCAGAAAGCTTCTTTCTCTTTTTTATCGGAGGATATTTCCTTTGGCCCTATAGACTTCAAAGGGATCCGAAATATCTGTTCTCAGATTCCACAGATATAAGGCTAGCAAAGACATCCACGAAATACACATGTAACTCTGTGAGATGAATTCACAGAACACTAAGCAGTTTCTCAGAAAGCTTCTTTCCAGATTTCATCTGAGGATATTTCCTTTTTCACCATAGCCCTCTAGGGGCTTCCAAATATCACTTTGCCAATTCCACAAGAACTGTCTTAGCGAAAGGCTTCTTGAGGGGAAAGCTGTAACTCTGTGAGATGATTTCACAGAACACAAATAAGTTTCTCAGAAAGCTTCTTTCTCTTTGTTATCGGAGGATATTTCCTGTGGCCCTATAGTCTTCTAAGGGATCCGAAATATCTGTTCTCAGATTCCACAGAAATAAGGCTAGCAAAGAGATCCACGAAATACACATGTAACTCTGTGAGATGAATTCAGAGAACACTAAGCAGTTTCTCAGAAAGCTTCTTTCCAGATTTCATCTGAGGATATTTCCTTTTTCAACATAGCCCTCTATGGGCTTCAAAATATAACTTTGCCAATTCGACAAGAACTGTCTTAGCGAGAGGCTTCTTGAGGGGAAAGCTGTAACTCTGTGAGATGATTTCACAGAACACAAAGAAGTTTCTCAGAAAGCTTCTTTCTCTTTGTTATCGAAGGATATTTCCTTTGTCCCTACAGTCTTCAAAGGGATCCGAAATATCTGTTCTCAGATTCCACAAAAATAAGGCTAGCAAAGAGATCCACGAAATACACATGTAACTCTGTGAGATGAATTCACAGAACACTAAGCAGTTTCTCAGAAAGCTTCTTTCCAGATTTCATCTGAGGATATTTCCTTTTTCACCATAGCCCTCTATGGGCTTCCAAATATCGCTTTGCCAATTCCACAAGAACTGTCTTAGCGAAAGGCTTCTTGAAGGGAAAGCTGTAACTCTGTGAGATGATTTCACAGAACACAAAGAAGTTTCTCAGAAAGCTTCTTTCTCTTTGTTATCGGAGGATATTTCCTTTGGCCCTATAGTCTTCAAAGGGATCCGAAATCTCTGTTCTCAGATTCCACAGAAATAAGGCTAGCAAAGAGATCCATGAAACATACATCTAACTCTGTGAGATGAATTCACAGAACACTAAGCAGTTTCTCAGAAAGCTTCTTTCCAGATTTCATCTGAGGATATTTCGTTTTTCACCATAGCCCTCTATGGGCTTCCAAATATCACTTTGCCAATTCCACAAGAACTGTCTTAGCGAAAGGCTTCTTGAGGGGAAAGCTGTAACTCTGTGAGATGATTTCACAGAACACAAAGAAGTTTCTCAGAAAGCTTTTTTCTCTTTGTTATCGGAGGATATTTCCTGTGGCCCTATAGTCTTCTAAGGGATCCGAAATATCTGTTCTCAGATTCCACAGAAATAAGGCTAGCAAAGAGATCCACGAAATACACATGTAACTCTGTGAGATGAATTCACAGAACACTAAGCAGTTTCTCAGAAAGCTTCTTTCCAGATTTCATCTGAGGATATTTCCTTTTTCAACATAGCCCTCTATGGGCTTCAAAATATAACTTTGCCAATACGACAAGAACTGTCTTAGCGAGAGGCTTCTTGAGGGGAAAGCTGTAACTCTGTGAGATGATTTCACAGAACACAAAGAAGTTTCTCAGAAAGCTTCTTTCTCTTTGTTATCGGAGGATATTTCCTTTGGCCCTGTAGTCTTCAAAGGGATCCGAAATATCTGTTCTCAGATTCCACAGAAATAAGGCTAGCAAAGAGATCCACGAAATACACATGTAACTCTGTGAGATGAATTCACAGAACACTAAGCAGTTTCTCAGAAAGCTTCTTTCCAGATTTCATCTGAGGATATTTGCTTTTTCACCATAGCCCTCTATGGGCTTCCAAATATCGCTTTGCCAATTCCACAAGAACTGTCTTAGCGAAAGGCTTCTTGAGGGGAAAGCTGTAACTCTGTGAGATGATTTCACAGAACACAAAGAAGTTTCTCAGAAAGCTTCTTTCTCTTTGTTATCGGAGGATATTTCCTTTGGCCCTATAGTCTTCAAAGGGATCCGAAATCTCTGTTCTCAGATTCCACAGAAATAAGGCTAGCAAAGAGATCCATGAAACATACATCTAACTCTGTGAGATGAATTCACAGAACACTAAGCAGTTTCTCAGAAAGCTTCTTTCCAGATTTCATCTGAGGATATTTCGTTTTTCACCATAGCCCTCTATGGGCTTCCAAATATCACTTTGCCAATTCCACAAGAACCGACTTAGCGAAAGGCTTCTTGAGGGGAAAGCTGTAACTCTGTGAGATGATTTCACAGAACACAAAGAAGTTTCTCAGAAAGCTTTTTTCTCTTTGTTATCGGAGGATATTTCCTGTGGCCCTATAGTCTTCTAAGGGATCCGAAATATCTGTTCTCAGATTCCACAGAAATAAGGCTACCAAAGAGATCCACGAAATACACATGTAACTCTGTGAGATGAATTCACAGAACACTAAGCAGTTTCTCAGAAAGCTTCTTTCCAGATTTCATCTGAGGATATTTCCTTTTTCAACATAGCCCTCTATGGGCTTCAAAATATAACTTTGCCAATACGACAAGAACTGTCTTAGCGAGAGGCTTCTTGAGGGGAAAGCTGTAACACTGTGAGATGATTTCACAGAACACAAAGAAGTTTCTCAGAAAGCTTCTTTCTCTTTGTTATCGGAGGATATTCCCTTTGGCCCTGTAGTCTTCAAAGGGATCCGAAATATCTGTTCTCAGATTCCACAGAAATAAGGCTAGCAAAGAGATCCACGAAATACACATGTAACTCTGTGAGATGAATTCACAGAACACTAAGCAGTTTCTCAGAAAGCTTCTTTCCAGATTTCATCTGAGGATATTTGCTTTTTCACCATAGCCCTCTATGGGCTTCCAAATATCGCTTTGCCAATTCCACAAGAACTGTCTTAGCGAAAGGCTTCTTGAGGGGAAAGCTGTAACTCTGTGAGATGATTTCACAGAACACAAAGAAGTTTCTCAGAAAGCTTCTTTCTCTTTGTTATCGGAGGATATTTCCTTTGGCCCTATAGTCTTCAAAGGGATCCGAAATCTCTGTTCTCAGATTCCACAGAAATAAGGCTAGCAAAGAGATCCATGAAACATACATCTAACTCTGTGAGATGAATTCACAGAACACTAAGCAGTTTCTCAGAAAGCTTCTTTCCAGATTTCATCTGAGGATATTTCGTTTTTCACCATAGCCCTCTATGGGCTTCCAAATATGACTTTGCCAATTCCACAAGAACTGTCTTAGCGAAAGGCTTCTTGAGGGGAAAGCTGTAACTCTGTGAGATGATTTCACAGAACACAAAGAAGTTTCTCAGAAATCTTCTTTCTCTTTGTTATCTGAGGATATTTCCTTTGGACTATAGTCTTCAAAGGGATCCGAAATATCTGTTCTCAGATTCCACAGAAATAAGGCTAGCAAAGGGATCCACGAAATACACGTGTAAATCTGTGAGATGAATTCACAGAACACTAAGCAGTTTATCAGAAAGCTTCTTTCCAGATTTCATCTGAGGATATTTCCTTTTTCACCGTAGCCCTCTATGGGCTTCCAAATATCACTTTGCCAATTCCACAAGAACTGTCTTAGCGAAAGACTTCTTGAGGGCAAAGCTGTAACTCTGTGAGATGATTTCACAGAACACCAAGAAGTTTCTCAGAAAGCTTCTTTCTCTTTTTTATCGGAGGATATTTCCTTTGGCCCTATAGACTTCAAAGGGATCCGAAATATCTGTTCTCAGATTCCACAGATATAAGGCTAGCAAAGACATCCACGAAATACACATGTAACTCTGTGAGATGAATTCACAGAACACTAAGCAGTTTCTCAGAAAGCTTCTTTCCAGATTTCATCTGAGGATATTTCCTTTTTCACCATAGCCCTCTATGGGCTTCCAAATATCACTTTGCCAATTCCACAAGAACTGTCTTAGCGAAAGGCTTCTTGAGGGGAAAGCTGTAACTCTGTGAGATGATTTCACAGAACACAAAGAAGTTTCTCAGAAAGCTTCTTTCTCTTTGTTATCGGAGGATATTTCCTTTGGCCCTATAGTCTTCAAAGGGATCCGAAATCTCTGTTCTCAGATTCCACAGAAATAAGGCTAGCAAAGAGATCCATGAAACATACATCTAACTCTGTGAGATGAATTCACAGAACACTAAGCAGTTTCTCAGAAAGCTTCTTTCCAGATTTCATCTGAGGATATTTCGTTTTTCATCATAGCCCTCTATGGGCTTCCAAATATCACTTTGCCAATTCCACAAGAACTGTCTTAGCGAAAGGCTTCTTGAGGGGAAAGCTGTAACTCTGTGAGATGATTTCACAGAACACAAAGAAGTTTCTCAGAAAGCTTTTTTCTCTTTGTTATCGGAGGATATTTCCTGTGGCCCTATAGTCTTCTAAGGGATCCGAAATATCTGTTCTCAGATTCCACAGAAATAAGGCTAGCAAAGA
This sequence comes from Macaca nemestrina, assembly GCF_043159975.1. NCBI lineage: Eukaryota > Metazoa > Chordata > Mammalia > Primates > Cercopithecidae > Macaca > Macaca nemestrina. Next base: position 61,165,947 of record NC_092140.1, read on the forward strand.
GATCCACGAAATACACATGTAACTCTGTGAGATGAATTCACAGAACACTAAGCAGTTTCTCAGAAAGCTTCTTTCCAGATTTCATCTGAGGATATTTCCTTTTTCAACATAGCCCTCTATGGGCTTCAAAATATAACTTTGCCAATTCGACAAGAACTGTCTTAGCGAGAGGCTTCTTGAGGGGAAAGCTGTAACTCTGTGAGATGATTTCACAGAACACAAAGAAGTTTCTCAGAAAGCTTCTTTCTCTTTGTTATCGGAGGATATTTCCTTTGGCCCTGTAGTCTTCAAAGGGATCCGAAATATCTGTTCTCAGATTCCACAGAAATAAGGCTAGCAAAGAGATCCACGAAATACACATGTAACTCTGTGAGATGATTTCACAGAACACAAAGAAGTTTCTCAGAAAGCTTCTTTCTCTTTGTTATCGGAGGATATGTCCTTTGGCCCTATAGTCTTCAAAGGGATCCGAAATCTCTGTTCTCAGATTCCACAGAAATAAGGCTAGCAAAGAGATCCACGAAATACACATGTAACTCTGTGAGATGAATTCACAGAACACTAAGCAGTTTCTCAGAAAGCTTCTTTCCAGATTTCATCTGAGGATATTTCCTTTTTCACCTTAGCCCTCAATGTGGTTCCAAAAATCACTTTGCCAATTCCACAAGAACTGTCTTATCGAAAGGCTTCTTGAGGGGAAAGCTGTAACTCTGTGAGATGATTTCACAGAACACAAAGAAGTTTCTCAGAAAGCTTCTTTCTCTTTGTTATCGGAGGATATGTCCTTTGGCCCTATAGTCTTCTAAGGGATCCGAAATATCTGTTCTCAGATTCCACAGAAATAAGGCTAGCAAAGAGATCCACGAAATACACATGTAACTCTGTGAGATGAATTCACAAAACACTAAGCAGTTTCTCAGAAAGCTTCTTTCCAGATTTCATGTGAGGATATTTCCTTTTTCACCATAGCCCTCTATGGGCTTCCAAATATCACTTTGCCAATTCGACAAGAACTGTCTTAGCGAAAGGCTTCTTGAGGGGAAAGCTGTAACTCTGTGAGATGATTTCACAGAACACAAAGAGGTTTCTCAGAAAGCTTCTTTCTCTTTGTTATCGGAGGATATTTCCTTTGGCCCTGTAGTCGTCAAAGGGATCCGAAATATCTGTTCTCAGATTCCACAGAAATAAGGCTAGCAAAGAGATCCACGAAATACAGATGTAACTCTGTGAGATGAATTCACAGAACACTAAGCAGTTTCTCAGAAAGCTTCTTTGCAGATTTCATCTGAGGATATTTGCTTTTTCAACATAGCCCTCTATGGGCTTCAAAATATCGCTTTGCCAATTCCACAAGAACTGTCTTAGCGAAAGGCTTCTTGAGGGGAAAGCTGTAACTCTGTGAGATGATTTCACACAACCCAAAGAAGTTTCTCAGAAAGCTTCTTTCTCTTTGTTATCGGAGGATATGTCCTTTGGCCCTATAGTCTTCCAAGGGATTCGAATTATCTGTTCTCAGATTCCACAGAAATAAGGCTAGCAAAGAGATCCATGAAACATACATCTAACTCTGTCAGATGAATTCAGAGAACACTAAACAGTTTCTCAGAAAGCTTCTTTCCAGATTTCATCTGAGGATATTTCCTTTTTCACCATAGACCTCTATGGGCTTCCAAATATCACTTTGCCAATTCCACAAGAACTGTCCTAGCGAAAGGCTTCTTGAGGGGAAAGCTGTAACTCTGAGAGATAATTTCACAGAACACAAAGAAGTTTCTCAGAAATCTTCTTTCTCTTTGTTATCTGAGGATATTTCCTTTGGACTACAGTCTTCAAAGGAATCCGAAATATCTGTTCTCAGATTCCACAGAAATAATGCTAGCAAAGGGATCCACGAAATACACGTGTAAATCTGTGAGATGAATTCACAGAACACTAAGCAGTTTCTCAGAAAGCTTCTTTCCAGATTTCATCTGAGGATATTTCCTTTTTCACCGTAGCACTCTATGGGCTTCCAAATATCACTTTGCCAATTCCACAAGAACTGTCTTAGCGAAAGGCTTCTTGAGGGCAAAGCTGTAACTCTGTGACATGATTTCACAGAACACAAAGAAGTTTCTCAGAAAGCATCTTTCTCTTTGTTATCGGAGGATATTTCCTTTGGTCCTATAGTCTTCAAAGTGATCCGAAATATCTGTTCTCAGATTCCACAGAAATAAGGCTAGCAAAGAGATCCACGAAATACACATGTAACTCTGTGAGATGAATTCACAGAACACTAAGCAGTTTCTCAGAAAGCTTCTTTCCAGATTTCATCTGAGCATATTTCCTTTTTCACCATAGCCCTCTATGGGCTTCCAAATATCACTTTGCCAATTCCACAAGAACTGTCTTAGCGAAAGGCTTCTTGAGGGGAAAGCTGTAACTCTGTGAGATGATTTCACAGAACACAAAGAAGTTTCTCAGAAAGCTTCTTTCTCTTTGTTTTCGGAGGATATGTCCTTTGGCCCTATAGTCTTCAAAGGGATCCGAAATATCTGTTCTCAGATTCCACAGAAATAAGGCTAGCAAAGAGATCCACGAAATACACATGTAACTCTGTGAGATGAATTCACAGAACACTAAGCAGTTTCTCAGAAAGCTTCTTTCCAGATTTCATCTGAGGATATTTCCTTTTTCACCTTAGCCCTCAATGTGGTTCCAAAAATCACTTTGCCAATTCCACAAGAACTGTCTTATCGAAAGGCTTCTTGAGGGGAAAGCTGTAACTCTGTGAGATGATTTCACAGAACACAAAGAAGTTTCTCAGAAAGCTTCTTTCTCTTTGTTATCGGAGGATATGTCCTTTGGCCCTATAGTCTTCTAAGGGATCCGAAATATCTGTTCTCAGATTCCACAGAAATAAGGCTAGCAAAGAGATCCACGAAATACACATGTAACTCTGTGAGATGAATTCACAAAACACTAAGCAGTTTCTCAGAAAGCTTCTTTCCAGATTTCATCTGAGGATATTTCCTTTTTCACCATAGTCCTCTATGGGCTTCCAAATATCACTTTGCCAATTCGACAAGAACTGTCTTAGCGAAAGGCTTCTTGAGGGGAAAGCTGTAACTCTGTGAGATGATTTCACAGAACACAAAGAGGTTTCTCAGAAAGCTTCTTTCTCTTTGTTATCGGAGGATATTTCCTTTGGCCCTGTAGTCGTCAAAGGGATCCGAAATATCTGTTCTCAGATTCCACAGAAATAAGGCTAGCAAAGAGATCCACGAAATACACATGTAACTCTGTGAGATGAATTCACAGAACACTAAGCAGTTTCTCAGAAAGCTTCTTTGCAGATTTCATCTGAGGAAATTTGCTTTTTCAACATAGCCCTGTATGGGCTTCCAAATATCGCTTTGCCGATTCCACAAGAACTGTCTTAGCGAAAGGCTTCTTGAGGGGAAAGCTGTAACTCTGTGAGATGATTTCACACAACCCAAAGAAGTTTCTCAGAAAGCTTCTTTCTCTTTGTTATCGGAGGATATTTCCTTTGGCCCTATAGTCTTCTAAGGGATCCGAAATATCTGTTCTCAGATTCCACAGAAATAAGGCTAGCAAAGAGATCCACGAAATACACATGTAACTCTGTGAGATGAATTCACAGAACACTAAGCAGTTTCTCAGAAAGCTTCTTTCCAGATTTCATCTGAGGATATTTCCTTTTTCACCTTAGCCCTCTATGTGGTTCCAAAAATCACTTTGCCAATTCCACAAGAACTGTCTTAGCGAAAGGCTTCTTGAGGGGAAAGCTGTAACTCTGTGAGATGATTTCACAGAACACAAAGAAGTTTCTCAGAAACTTCTTTCTCTTTGTTATCGGAGGATATGTCCTTTGGCCCTATAGTCTTCAAAGGGATCCGAAATATCTGTTCTCAGATTCCACAGAAATAAGGCTAGCAAAGAGATCCACGAAATACACATGTAACTCTGTGAGATGAATTCACAGAACACTAAGCAGTTTCTCAGAAAGCTTCTTTCCAGATTTCATCTGAGGATATTTCCTTTTTCACCTTAGCCCTCTATGTGGTTCCAAATATCACTTTGCCAATTCCACAAGAACTGTCTTAGCGAAAGGCTTCTTGAGGGGAAAGCTGTAACTCTGTGAGATGATTTCACAGAACACAAATAAGTTTCTCAGAAAGCTTCTTTCTCTTTGTTATCGGAGGATATTTCCTGTGGCCCTATAGTCTTCAAAGGGATCCGAAATATCTGTTCTCAGATTCCACAGAAATAAGGCTAGCAAAGAGATCCACGAAATACACATGTAACTCTGTGAGATGAATGCACAGAACACTAAGCAGTTTCTCAGAAAGCTTCTTTCCAGATTTCATCTGAGGATACTTCCTTTTTCACCATAGCCCTCTATGGGCTTCCAAATATCACTTTGCCAATTCCACAAGAACTGTCTTAGCGAAAGGCTTCTTGAGGGGAAAGCTGTAACTCTGTGAGATGATTTCACAGAACACAAAGAAGTTTCTCAGAAAGCTTCTTTCTCTTTGTTATCGGAGGATATGTCCTTTGGCCCTATAGTCTTCCAAGGGATCCGAAATATCTGTTCTCAGATTCCACAGAAATAAGGCTAGCAAAGAGATCCATGAAACATACATCTAACTCTTTCAGATGAATTCACAGAACACTAAGCAGTTTCTCAGAAAGCTTCTTTCCAGATTTCATCTGAGGATATTTTCTTTTTCACCATAGCCCTCTATGGGCTTCCAAATATCACTTTGCCAATTCCACAAGAACTGTCTTAGAGAAAGGCTTCTTGAGGGGAAAGCTGTAACTCTGTGAGATGATTTCACATAACACAAAGAAGTTTCTCAGAAATCTTCTTTCTCTTTGTTATCTGAGGATATTTCCTTTTGACTATAGTCTTCAAAGGGATCCGAAATATCTGTTCTCAGATTCCACATAAATAAGGCTAGCAAAGGGATCCACGAAATACACGTGTAAATCTGTGAGATGAATTCAGAGAACACTAAGCAGTTTATCAGAAAGCTTCTTTCCAGATTTCATCTGGGGATATTTCCTTTTTCACCGTAGCCCTCTATGGGCGTCCAAATATCACTTTGCCAATTCCACAAGAACTGTCTTAGCGAAAGGCTTCTTGAGGGCAAAGCTGTAACTCTGTGACATGATTTCACAGAACACAAAGAATTTTCTCAGAAAGCTTCTTTCTCTTTGTTATCGGAGGATATGTCCTTTGGCCCTATAGTCTTCTAAGGGATCCGAAATATCTGTTCTCAGATTCCACAGAAATAAGGCTAGCAAAGAGATCCACGAAATACACATGTAACTCTGTGAGATGAATTCACAGAACACTAAGCAGTTTCTCAGAAAGCTTCTTTCCAGATTTCATCTGAGGATATTTCCTTTTTCACCATAGCCCTCTATGGGCTTTCAAATATCACTTTGCCAATTCCACAAGAACTGTCCTAGCGAAAGGCTTCTTGAGGGGAAAGCTGTAACTCTGAGAGATAATTTCACAGAACACAAAGAAGTTTCTCAGAAATCTTCTTTCTCTTTGTTATCTGAGGATATTTCCTTTGGACTACAGTCTTCAAAGGAATCCGAAATATCTGTTCTCAGATTCCACAGAAATAAGGCTAGCAAAGGGATCCACGAAATACACGTGTAAATCTGTGAGATGAATTCACAGAACACTAAGCAGTTTCTCAGAAAGCTTCTTTCGAGATTTCATCTGAGGATATTTCCTTTTTCACCGTAGCCCTCTATGGGCTTCCAAATATCACTTTGCCAATTCCACAAGAACTGTCTTAGCGAAAGGCTTCTTGAGGGCAAAGCTGTAACTCTGTGACATGATTTCACAGAACACAAAGAAGTTTCTCAGAAAGCTTCTTTCTCTTTGTTATCGGAGGATATTTCCTTTGGTCCTATAGTCTTCAAAGGGATCCGAAATATCTGTTCTCAGATTCCACAGAAATAAGGCTAGCAAAGAGATCCACGAAATACACATGTAACTCTGTGAGATGAATTCACAGAACACTAAGCAGTTTCTCAGAAAGCTTCTTTCCAGATTTCATCTGAGGATATTTCCTTTTTCACCATCGCCCTCTATGGGCTTCCCAATATCACTTTGCCAATTCCACAAGAACTGTCTTAGCGAAAGGCTTCTTGAGGGGAAAGCTGTAACTCTGTGAGGTGATTTCACAGAACACAAAGAAGTTTCTCAGAAAGCTTCTTTCTTTTTGTTTTCGGAGGATATGTCCTTTGGCCCTATAGTCTTCAAAGGGATCCGAAATCTCTGTTCTCAGATTCCACAGAAATAAGGCTAGCAAAGAGATCCACGAAATACACATGTAACTCTCGGAGATGAATTCACAGAACACTAAGCAGTTTCTCAGAAAGCTTCTTTCCAGATTACATCTGAGGATATTTACTTTTTCACCATAGCCCTCTATGGGCTTCCAAATATCACTTTGCAAATTCCACAAGAACTGTCTTAGCGAAAGGCTTCTTGAGGGGAAAGCTGTAACTCTGTGAGATGATTTCACAGAACACAAAGAAGTTTCTCAGAAAGCTTCTTTCTCTTTGTTATCGGAGGATATATCCTTTGGCCCTATAGTCTTCTAAGGGATCCGAAATATCTGTTCTCAGATTCCACAGAAATAAGGCTAGCAAAGAGATCCACGAAATACACATGTAACTCTGTGAGATGAATTCACAGAACACTAAGCAGTTTCTCAGAAAGCTTCTTTCCAGATTTCATCTGAGGATATTTCCTTTTTCACCTTAGCCCTCTATGTGGTTCCAAAAATCACTTTGCCAATTCCACAAGAACTGTCTTAGCGAAAGGCTTCTTGAGGGGAAAGCTGTAACTCTGTGAGATGATTTCACAGAACACAAAGAAGTTTCTCAGAAAGCTTCTTTCTCTGTGTTATCGGAGGATATGTCCTTTGGCCCTATAGTCTTCAAAGGGATCCGAAATATCTGTTCTCAGATTCCACAGAAATAAGGCTAGCAAAGAGATCCACGAAATTCACATGTAACTCTGTGAGATGAATTCACCGAACACTAAGCAGTTTCTCAGAAAGCTTCTTTCCAGATTTCATCTGAGGATATTTCCTTTTTCACCTTAGCCCTCTATGTGGTTCCAAATATCACTTTGCCAATTCCACAAGAACTGTCTTAGCGAAAGGCTTCTTGAGGGGAAAGCTGTAACTCTGTGAGATGATTTCACAGAACACAAAGAAGTTTCTCAGAAAGCTTCTTTCTCTTTGTTATCGGAGGATATTTCCTGTGGCCCTATAGTCTTCAAAGGGATCCGAAATATCTGTTCTCAGATTCCACAGAAATAAGGCTAGCAAAGAGATCCACGAAATACACATGTAACTCTGTGAGATGAATTCACAGAACACTAAGCAGTTTCTCAGAAAGCTTCTTTCCAGATTTCATCTGAGGATACTTCCTTTTTCACCATAGCCCTCAATGGGCTTCTAAATATCACTTTGCCAATTCCACAAGAACTGTCTTAGCGAAAGGCTTCTTGAGGGGAAAGCTGTAACTCTGTGAGATGATTTCACAGAACACAAAGAAGTTTCTCAGAAAGCTTCTTTCTCTTTGTTATCGGAGGATATGTCCTTTGGCCCTATAGTCTTCAAAGGGATCCGAAATATCTGTTCTCAGATTCCACAGAAATAAGGCTAGCAAAGAGATCCACGAAATACACATGTAACTCTGTGAGATGAATGCACAGAACACTAAGCAGTTTCTCAGAAAGCTTCTTTCCAGATTTCATCTGAGGATATTTCCTTTTTCACTATAGCCCTCTATGGGCTTCCAAATATCACTTTGCCAATTCCACAAGAACTGTCTTAGCGAAAGGCTTCTTGAGGGGAAAGCTGTAACTCTGTGAGATGATTTCACAGAACACAAAGAAGTTTCTCAGAAAGCTTCTTTCTCTTTGTTATCGGAGGATATGTCCTTTGGCCCTATAGTCTTCAAAGGGATCCATAATCTCCGTTCTCAGATTCCACAGAAATAAGGCTAGCAAAGAGATCCACGAAATACACATGTTACTCTGTGAGATGAATTCACAGAACACTAAGCAGTTTCTCAGAAAGCTTCTTTCCAGATTTCATCTGAGGATATTTCCTTTTTCACCTTAGCCCTCAATGTGGTTCCAAAAATCACTTTGCCAATTCCACAAGAACTGTCTTATCGAAAGGCTTCTTGAGGGGAAAGCTGTAACTCTGTGAGATGATTTCACAGAACACAAAGAAGTTTCTCAGAAAGCTTCTTTCTCTTTGTTATCGGAGGATATGTCCTTTGGCCCTATAGTCTTCTAAGGGATCCGAAATATCTGTTCTCAGATTCCACAGAAATAAGGCTAGCAAAGAGATCCACGAAATACACATGTAACTCTGTGAGATGAATTCACAGAACACTAAGCAGTTTCTCAGAAAGCTTCTTTGCAGATCTCATCTGAGGATATTTGCTTTTTCAACACAGCCCTCTATGGGCTTCCAAATATCGCTTTGCCAATTCCACAAGAACTGTCTTAGCGAAAGGCTTCTTGAGTGGAAAGCTGTAACTCTGTGAGATGATTTCACACAACCCAAAGAAGTTTCTCAGAAAGCTTCTTTCTCTTTGTTATCGGAGGATATTTCCTTTTGCCGTATAGTCTTCCAAGGGATCCGAAATATCTGTTCTCAGATTCCACAGAAATAAGGCTAGCAAAGAGATCCATGAAACATACATCTAACTCTGTCAGATGAATTCACAGAACACTAAGCAGTTTCTCAGAAAGCTTCTTTCCAGATTTCATCTGAGGATATTTTCTTTTTCACCATAGCCCTCTATGGGCTTCCAAATATCACTTTGCCAATTCCACAAGAACTGTCTTAGAGAAAGGCTTCTTGAGGGGAAAGCTGTAACTCTGTGAGATGATTTCACAGAACACGAAGAAGTTTCTCAGAAATCTTCTTTCTCTTTGTTATCTGAGGATATTTCCTTTTGACTATAGTCTTCAAAGGGATCCGAAATATCTGTTCTCAGATTCCACATAAATAAGGCTAGCAAAGGGATCCACGAAATACACGTGTAAATCTGTGAGATGAATTCACAGAACACTAAGCAGTTTCTCAGAAAGCTTCTTTCCAGATTTCATCTGGGGATATTTCCTTTTTCACCGTAGCCCTCTATGGGCGTCCAAATATCACTTTGCCAATTCCACAAGAACTGTCTTAGCGAAAGGCTTCTTGAGGGCAAAGCTGTAACTCTGTGACATGATTTCACAGAACACAAAGAATTTTCTCAGAAAGCTTCTTTCTCTTTGTTATCGGAGGATATGTCCTTTGGCCCTATAGTCTTCTAAGGGATCCGAAATATCTGTTCTCAGATTCCACAGAAATAAGGCTAGCAAAGGAATCCACGAAATACACGTGTAAATCTGTGAGATGAATTCACAGAACACTAAGCAGTTTCTCAGAAAGCTTCTTTCCAGATTTCATCTGAGGATATTTCCTTTTTCACCATAGCCCTCTATGGGCTTCCAAATATCACTTTGCCAATTCCACAGGAACTGTCTTAGCGAAAGGCTTCTTGAGGGCAAAGCTGTAACTCTGTGACATGATTTCACAGAACACAAAGAAGTTTCTCAGAAAGCTTCTTTCTCTTTGTTATCGGAGGATATTTCCTTTGGTCCTATAGTCTTCAAAGTGATCCGAAATATCTGTTCTCAGATTCCACAGAAATAAGGCTAGCAAAGAGATCCACGAAATACACATGTAACTCTGTGAGATGAATTCACAGAACACTAAGCAGTTTCTCAGAAAGCTTCTTTCCAGATTTCATCTGAGGATATTTCCTTTTTCACCATAGCCCTCTATGGGCTTCCAAATATCACTTTGCCAATTCCACAAGAACTGTGTTAGCGAAAGACTTCTTGAGGGGAAAGCTGTAACTCTGTGAGATGATTTCACAGAACACAAAGAAGTTTCTCAGAAAGCTTCTTTCTCTTTGTTTTCGGAGGATATGTCCTTTGGCCCTATAGTCTTCAAAGGGATCCGAAATATCTGTTCTCAGATTCCACAGAAATAAGGCTAGCAAAGAGATCCACGAAATACACATGTAAATCTGTGAGATGAATTCACAGAACACTAAGCACTTTCTCAGAAAGCTTCTTTCCAGATTTCATCTGAGGATATTTCCTTTTTCACCATAGCCCTCTATGGGCTTCCAAATATCACTTTGCCAATTCCACAAGAACTGTCTTAGCGAAAGGCTTCTTGAGGGGAAAGCTGTAACTCTGTGAGATGATTTCACAGAACACAAAGAAGTTTCTCAGAAAGCTTCTTTCTCTTTGTTATCGGAGGATATTTCCTTTGGCCCTATAGTCTTCTAAGGGATCCGAAATATCTGTTCTCAGATTCCACAGAAATAAGGCTAGCAAAGAGATCCACGAAATACACATGTAACTCTGTGAGATGAATTAACAGAACACTAAGCAGTTTCTCAGAAAGCTTCTTTCCAGATTTCATCTGAGGATATTTCCTTTTTCACCTTAGCCCTCTATGTGGTTCCAAAAATCACTTTGCCAATTCCACAAGAACTGTCTTAGCGAAAGGCTTCTTGAGGGGAAAGCTGTAACTCTGTGAGATGATTTCACAGAACACAAAGAAGTTTCTCAGAAAGCTTCTTTCTCTTTGTTATCGGAGGATATGTCCTTTGGCCCTATAGTCTTCAAAGGGATCCGAAATATCTGTTCTCAGATTCCACAGAAATAAGGCTAGCAAAGAGATCCACGAAATACACATGTAACTCTGTGAGATGAATTCACAGAACACTAAGCAGTTTCTCAGAAAGCTTCTTTCCAGATTTCATCTGAGGATATTTCCTTTTTCACCTTAGCCCTCTATGTGGTTCCAAATATCACTTTGCCAATTCCACAAGAACTGTCTTAGCGAAAGACTTCTTGAGGGGAAAGCTGTAACTCTGTGAGATGATTTCACAGAACACAAAGAAGTTTCTCAGAAAGCTTCTTTCTCTTTGTTATCGGAGGATATTTCCTGTGGCCCTATATTCTTCAAAGGGATCCGAAATATCTGTTCTCAGATTCCACAGAAATAAGGCTAGCAAAGAGATCCACGAAATACACATGTAACTCTGTGAGATGAATTCACAGAACACTAAGCAGTTTCTCAGAAAGCTTCTTTCCAGATTTCATCTGAGGATACTTCCTTTGTCACCATAGCCCTCTATGGGCTTCCAAATATCACTTTGCCAATTCCACAAGAACTGTCTTAGCGAAAGGCTTCTTGAGGGGAAAGCTGTAACTCTGTGAGATGATTTCACAGAACACAAAGAAGTTTCTCAGAAAGCTTCTTTATCTTTGTTATCGGAGGATATGTCCTTTGGCCCTATAGTCTTCTAAGGGATCCGAAATATCTGTTCTCAGATTCCACAGAAATAAGGCTAGCAAAGAGATCCACGAAATACACATGTAACTCTGTGAGATGAATTCACAGAACACTAAGCAGTTTCTCAGAAAGCTTCTTTGCAGATTTCATCTGAGGATATTTGCTTTTTCAACATAGCCCTCTATGGGCTTCCAAATATCGCTTTGCCAATTCCACAAGAACTGTCTTCCGAAAGGCTTCTTGAGGGGAAAGCTGTAACTCTGTGAGATGATTTCACACAACCCAAAGAAGTTTCTCAGAAAGCTTCTTTCTCTTTGTTATCGGAGGATATTTCCTTTTGCCGTATAGTCTTCCAAGGGATCCGAAATATCTGTTCTCAGATTCCACAGAAATAAGGCTAGCAATGAGATCCATGAAACATACATCTAACTCTGTCAGATGAATTCACAGAACACTAAGCAGTTTCTCAGAAAGCTTCTTTCCAGATTTCATCTGAGGATATTTCCTTTTTCACCATAGCCCTCTATGGGCTTCCAAATATCACTTTTCCAATTCCACAAGAACTGTCTTAGCGAAAGGCTTCTTGAGGGGAAAGCTGTAACTCTGTGAGATAATTTCACAGAACACAAAGAAGTTTCTCAGAAATCTTCTTTCTCTTTGTTATCTGAGGATATTTCCTTTTGACTATAGTCTTCAAAGGGATCCGAAAAATCTGTTCTCAGATTCCACATAAATAAGGCTAGCAAAGGGATCCACGAAATACACGTGTAAATCTGTGAGATGAATTCACAGAACACTAAGCAGTTTATCAGAAAGCTTCTTTCCAGATTTCATCTGGGGATATTTCCTTTTTCACCGTAGCCCTCTATGGGCGTCCAAATATCACTTTGCCAATTCCACAAGAACTGTCTTAGCGAAAGGCTTCTTGAGGGCAAAGCTGTAACTCTGTGACATGATTTCACAGAACACAAAGAAGTTTCTCAGAAAGCTTCTTTCTCTTTGTTATCAGAGGATATGTCCTTTGGCCCTATAGTCTTCTAAGGGATCGGAAATATCTGTTCTCAGATTCCACAGAAATAAGGCTAGCAAAGAGATCCACGAAATACACATGTAACTCTGTGAGATGAATTCACAGAACACTAAGCAGTTTCTCAGAAAGCTTCTTTCCAGATTTCATCTGAGTATATTTCCTTTTTCACCATAGCCCTCTATGGGCTTCCAAATATCACTTTGTCAATTACACAAGAACTGTCTTAGCGAAAGGCTTCTTGAGAGGAAAGCTGTAACTCTGTGAGATGTTTTCACAGAACACAAAGAAGTTTCTCAGAAAGCTTCTTTCTCTTTGTTATCGGAGGATATGTCCTTTGGCCCTATAGTCTTCTAAGGGATCCGAAATATCTGTTCTCAGATTCCACAGAAATAAGGCTAGCAAAGAGATCCACGAAATACACATGTAACTCTGTGAGTTGAATTCACAGAACACTAAGCAGTTTCTCAGAAAGCTTCTTTCCAGATTTCATCTGAGGATATTTCCTTTTTCACCATAGCCCTCTATGGGCTTCCAAATATCACTTTGCCAATTCCACAAGAACTGTCTTAGCGAAAGGCTTCTTGAGGGGAAAGCTGTAACTCTGTGAGATGATTTCACAGAACACAAAGAAGTTTCTCAGAAAGCTTCTTTCTCTTTGTTATCGGAGGATATTTCCTTTGGCCCTATAGTCTTCTAAGGGATCCGAAATATCTGTTCTCAGATTCCACAGAAATAAGGCTAGCAAAGAAATCCACGATATACACATGTAACTCTGTGAGATGAATTCACAGAACACTAAGCAGTTTCTCAGAAAGCTTCTTTCCAGATTTCATCTGAGGATATTTCCGTTTTCACCTTAGCCCTCTATGTGGTTCCAAAAATCACTTTGCCAATTCCACAAGAACTGTCTTAGCGAAAGGCTTCTTGAGGGGAAAGCTGTAACTCTGTGAGATGATTTCACAGAACACAAAGAAGTTTCTCAGAAAGCTTCTTTCTCTTTGTTATCGGAGGATATGTCCTTTGGCCCTATAGTCTTCAAAGGGATCCGAAATATCTGTTCTCAGATTCCACAGAAATAAGGCTAGCAAAGAGATCCACGAAATACACATGTAACACTGTGAGATGAATTCACAGAACACTAAGCAGTTTCTCAGAAAGCTTCTTTCCAGATTTCATCTGAGGATATTTCCTTTTTCACCATAGCCCTCTATGGGCTTCCAAATATCACTTTGCCAATTCCACAAGAACTGTCTTAGCGAAAGGCTTCTTGAGGGGAAAGCTGTAACTCTGTGAGATGATTTCACAGAACACAAAGAAGTTTCTCAGAAAGCTTCTTTCTCTTTGTTATCGGAGGATATTTCCTTTGGCCCTGTAGTCGTCAAAGGGATCCGAAATCTCTGTTCTCAGATTCCACAGAAATAAGGCTAGCAAAGAGATCCACGAAATACACATGTAACTCTGTGAGATGAATTCACAGAACACTAAGCAGTTTCTCAGAAAGCTTCTTTGCAGATTTCATCTGAGGATATTTGCTTTTTCAACATAGCCCTCTATGGGCTTCCAAATATCGCTTTGCCAATTCCACAAGAACTGTCTTAGCGAAAGGCTTCTTGAGGGGAAAGCTGTAACTCTGTGAGATGATTTCACACAACCCAAAGAAGTTTCTCAGAAAGCTTCTTTCTCTTTGTTATCGGAGGATATTTCCTTTTGCCGTATAGTCTTCCAAGGGATCCGAAATATCTGTTCTCAGATTCCACAGAAATAAGGCTAGCAATGAGATCCATGAAACATACATCTAACTCTGTCAGGTGAATTCACAGAACACTAAGCAGTTTCTCAGAAAGCTTCTTTCCAGATTTCATCTGAGGATATTTCCTTTTTCACCATAGCCCTCTATGGGCTTCCAAATATCACTTTTCCAATTCCACAAGAACTGTCTTAGCGAAAGGCTTCTTGAGGGGAAAGCTGTATCTCTGTGAGATGATTTCACAGAACACAAAGAAGTTTCTCAGAAATCTTCTTTCTATTTGTTATCTGAGGATATTTCCTTTTGACTATAGTCTTCAAAGGGATCCGAAATATCTGTTCTCAGATTCCACATAAATAAGGCTAGCAAAGGGATCCACGAAATACACGTGTAAATCCGTGAGATGAATTCACAGAACACTAAGCAGTTTCTCAGAAAGCTTCTTTCCAGATTTCATCTGGGGATATTTCCTTTTTCACCGTAGCCCTCTATGGGCGTCCAAATATCACTTTGCCAATTCCACAAGAACTGTCTTAGCGAAAGGCTTCTTGAGGGCAAAGCTGTAACTCTGTGACATGATTTCACAGAATACAAAGAAGTTTCTCAGAAAGCTTCTTTCTCTTTGTTATCGGAGGATATGTCCTTTGGCCCTATAGTCTTCTAAGGGATCCGAAATATCTCTTCTCAGATCCACAGAAATAAGGCTAGCAAAGAGATCCACGAAATACACATGTAACTCTGTGAGATGAATTCACAGAACACTAAGCAGTTTCTCAGAAAGCTTCTTTCCAGATTTCATCTGAGGATATTTCCTTTTTCACCATAGCCCTCTATGGGCTTCCAAATATCACTTTGCCAATTCCACAAGAACTGTCTTAGCGAAAGGCTTCTTGAGGGGAAAGCTGTAACTCTGTGAGATGATTTCACAGAACACAAAGAAGTTTCTCAGAAAGCTTCTTTCTCTTTGTTATCGGAGGATATTTCCTTTGGCGCTATAGTCTTCAAAGGGATCCGAAATATCTCTTCTCAGATTCCACAGAAATAAGGCTAGCAAAGAGATCCACGAAATACACATGTAACTCTGTGAGATGAATTCAAAGAACAGTAAGCAGTTTCTCAGAAAGCTTCTTTCCAGATTTCATCTGAGGATATTTCCTTTTTCACCATAGCCATCTATGGGCTTCCAAATATCACTTTGCCAATTCCACAAGAACTGTCTTAGCGAAAGGCTTCTTGAGGGGAAAGCTGTAACTCTGTGAGATGATTTCACAGAACACAAAGAAGTTTCTCAGAAAGCTTCTTTCTCTTTGTTAACGGAGGATATGTCCTTTGGCCCTATAGTCTTCAAAGGGATCCGAAATATCTGTTCTCAGATTCCACAGAAATAAGGCTAGCAAAGAGATCCACGAAATACACATGTAACTCTGTGAGATGAATTCACAGAACACTAAGCAGTTTCTCAGAAAGCTTCTTTCCAGATTTCATCTGAGGATATTTCCTTTTTCACCATAGCTCTCTATGGGCTTCCAAATATCACTTTGCCAATTCCACAAGAACTGTCTTAGCGAAAGGCTTCTGGAGGGGAAAGCTGTAACTCTGTGAGATGATTTCACAGAACACAAAGAAGTTTCTCAGAAAGCTTCTTTCTCTTTGTTATCGGAGGATATTTCCTTTGGCCCTATTGTCTTCTAAGGGATCCGAAATATCTGTTCTCGAATTCCACAGAAATAAGGCTAGCAAAGAGATCCACGAAATACACATGTAACTCTGTGAGATGAATTCACAGAACACTAAGCAGTTTCTCAGAAAGCTTCTTTCCAGATTTCATCTGAGGATATTTCCTTTTTCACCTTAGCCCTCTATGTGGTTCCAAAAATCACTTTGCCAATTCCACAAGAACTGTCTTAGCGAAAGGCTTCTTGAGGGGAAAGCTGTAACTCTGTGAGATGATTTCACAGAACACAAAGAAGTTTCTCAGAAAGCTTCTTTCTCTTTGTTATCGGAGGATATTTCCTTTGGCCCTATAGTCTTCAAAGGGATCCGAAATATCTCTTCTCAGATCCACAGAAATAAGGCTAGCAAAGAGATCCACGAAATACACATGTAACTCTGTGAGATGAATTCACAGAACACTAAGCAGTTTCTCAGAAAGCTTCTTTCCAGATTTCATCTGAGGATATTTCCTTTTTCACCATAGCCCTCTATGGGCTTCCAAATATCACTTTGCCAATTCCACAAGAACTGTCTTAGCGAAAGGCTTCTTGAGGGGAAAGCTTTAACTCTGTGAGATGATTTCACAGAACACAAAGAAGTTTCTCAGAAAGCTTCTTTCTCTTTGTTATCGGAGGATATTACCTTTGGCCCTATAGTCTTCAAAGGGATCCGAAATATCTGTTCTCAGATTCCACAGAAATAAGGCTAGCAAAGAGATCCACGGAATACACATGTAACTCTGTGAGATGAATTCACAGAACACTAAGCAGTTTCTCAGAAAGCTTCTTTCCAGATTTTATCTGAGGATATTTCCTTTTTCACCATAGCCCTCTATGGGCTTCCAAATATCACTTTGCCAATTCCACAAGAACTGTCTTAGCGAAAGGCTTCTTGAGGGGAAAGCTGTAACTCTGTGAGATGATTTCACAGAACACAAAGAAGTTTCTCAGAAAGCTTCTTTCTCTTTGTTATCGGAGGATATTTCCTTTGGCCCTATAGTCTTCAAAGGGTTCCGAAATATCTGTCCTCAGATTCCACAGAAATAAGGCTAGCAAAGAGATCCACGAAATACACATGTAACTCTGTGAGAGGAATGCACAGAACACTAAGCAGTTTCTCAGAAAGCTTCTTTCCAGATTTCATCTGAGGATATTTCCTTTTTCACCATAGCCCTCTATGGGCTTCCAAATATCACTTTGCCAATTCCACAAGAACTGTCTTAGCGAAAGGCTTCTTGAGGGGAAAGCTGTAACTCTGTGAGATGATTTCACAGAACACAAAGAAGTTTCTCAGAAAGCTTCTTTATCTTTGTTATCGGAGGATATGTCCTTTGGCCCTATAGTCTTCTAAGGGATCCGAAATATCTGTTCTCAGATTCCACAGAAATAAGGCTAGCAAAGAGATCCACGAAATACACATGTAACTCTATGAGATGAATTCACAGAACACTAAGCAGTTTCTCAGAAAGCTTCTTTCCAGATTTCATCTGAGGATATTTCCTTTTTCACCATAGCCCTCTATGGGCTTCCAAATATCACTTTGCCAATTCCACAAGAACCTTCTTAGCGAAAGGCTTCTTGAAGGGAAAGCTGTAACTCTGTGAGATGATTTCACAGAACACAAAGAAGTTTCTCAGAAAGCTTCTTTCTCTTTTTTAATCGGAGGTTATTTCCTTTGGCCCTATAGTCTTCAAAGGGATCCGAAATATCTGTTCTCAGATTCCACAGAAATAAGGCTAGCAAAGAGATCCACGAAATACACATCTAACTCTGTGAGATGAATTCAAAGAACACTAAGCAGTTTCTCAGAAAGCTTCTTTCCAGATTTCATCTGAGGATATTTCCTTTTTCACCATAGCCCTCTATGGGCTTCCAAATATCACTTTGCCAATTCCACAAGAACTGTCTTAGCGAAAGGCTTCTTGAGGGGAAAGATGTAACTCTGTGAGATGATTTCACAGAACACAAAGAAGTTTTTCAGAAAGCTTCTTTCTCTTTGTTATCGGAGGATATTTCCTGTGGCCCTATAGTCTTCCAAGGGATCCGAAATATCTGTTCTCAGATTCCACAGAAATAAGGCTAGCAAAGAGATCCACGAAATACACATGTAACTCTGTGAGATGAATTCACAGAACACTAAGCAGTTTCTCAGAAAGCTTCTTTCCAGATTTCATCTGAGGATATTTCCTTTTTCACCATAGCCCTCTAAGGGCTTCCAAATATCACTTGGCCAATTCCACAAGAACCCTCTTAGCGAAAGGCTTCTTGAGGGGAAAGCTGTAACTCTGTGAGATGATTTCACAGAACACAAAGAAGTTTCTCAGAAAGCTTCTTTCTCTTTGTTATCGGAGGATATTTCCTTTGGCACTATAGTCTTCTAAGGGATCCGAAATATCTGTTCTCAGATTCCACAGAAATAAGGCTAGCAAAGAGATCCACGAAATACACATGTAACTCTGTGAGATGAATTCACAGAACACTAAGCAGTTTCTCAGAAAGCTTCTTTCCAGATTTCATCTGAGGATATTTCCTTTTTCACCATAGCACTCTATGGGCTTCCAAATATCACTTTGCCAATTCCACAAGAACTGTCTTAGCGAAAGGCTTCTTGAGGAGAAAGCTGTAACTCTGTGAGATAATTTCACAGAACACAAAGAAGTTTCTCAGAAAGCTTCTTTCTCTTTGTTATCGGAGGATATTTCCTTTGGCCCTGTAGTCGTCAAAGGGATCCGAAATATCTGTTCTCAGATTCCACAGAAATAAGGCTAGCAAAGAGATCCACGAAATACACATGTAACTCTGTGAGATGAATTCACAGAACACTAAGCAGTTTCTCAGAAAGCTTCTTTGCAGATTTCGTCTGAGGATATTTGCTTTTTCAACATAGCCCTCTATGGGCTTCCAAATATCGCTTTGCCAATTCCACAAGAACTGTCTTAGCGAAAGGCTTCTTGAGGGGAAAGCTGTAACTCTGTGAGATGAATTCACACAACCCAAAGAAGTTTCTCAGAAAGCTTCTTTCTCTTTGTTATCGGAGGATATTTCCTTTTGCCGTATAGTCTTCCAAGGGATCCGAAATATCTGTTCTCAGATTCCACAGAAATAAGGCTAGCAAAGAGACCCATGAAACATACATCTAACTCTGTCAGATGAATTCACAGAACACTAAGCAGTTTCTCAGAAAGCTTCTTTCCAGATTTCATCTGAGGATATTTCCTTTTTCACCATAGCCCTCTATGGGCTTCCAAATATCACTTTGCCAATTCCACAAGAACTGTCTTAGCGAAAGGCTTCTTGAGGGGAAAGCTGTAACTCTGTGAGATGATTTCACAGAACACAAAGAAGTTTCTCAGAAATCTTCTTTCTCTTTTTTATCTGAGGATATTTCCTTTTGACTATAGTCTTCAAAGGGATCCGAAATATCTGTTCTCAGATTCCACATAAATAAGGCTAGCAAAGGGATCCACGAAATACACATGTAACTCTGTGAGATGAATTCACAGAACACTAAGCAGTTTCTCAGAAAGCTTCTTTCCAGATTTCATCTGAGGATATTTCCTTTTTCACCATAGCCATCTATGGGCTTCCAAATATCACTTTGCCAATTCCACAAGAACTGTCTTAGCGAAAGGCTTCTTGAGGGGAAAGCTGTAACTCTGTGAGATGATTTCACAGAACACAAAGAAGTTTCTCAGAAAGCTTCTTTCCCTTTGTTATCGGAGGATATGTCCTTTGGCCCTATAGTCTTCAAAGGGATCCGAAATATCTGTTCTCAGATTCCACAGAAATAAGGCTAGCAAAGAGATCCACGAAATACACATGTAACTCTGTGAGATGAATTCACAGAACACTAAGCAGTTTCTCAGAAAGCTTCTTTCCAGATTTCATCTGAGGATATTTCCTTTTTCACCATAGCTCTCTATGGGCTTCCAAATATCACTTTGCCAATTCCACAAGAACTGTCTTAGCGAAAGGCTTCTGGAGGGGAAAGCTGTAACTCTGTGAGATGATTTCACAGAACACAAAGAAGTTTCTCAGAAAGCTTCTTTCTCTATGTT
Organism: Macaca nemestrina; assembly: GCF_043159975.1. Taxonomy (NCBI): domain Eukaryota; kingdom Metazoa; phylum Chordata; class Mammalia; order Primates; family Cercopithecidae; genus Macaca; species Macaca nemestrina. Next base: position 61,185,914 of record NC_092140.1, read on the forward strand.
ATCGGAGGATATTTCCTTTGGCCCTATTGTCTTCTAAGGGATCCGAAATATCTGTTCTCAGATTCCACAGAAATAAGGCTAGCAAAGAGATCCACGAAATACACATGTAACTCTGTGAGATGAATTCACAGAACACTAAGCAGTTTCTCAGAAAGCTTCTTTCCAGATTTCATCTGAGGATATTTCCTTTTTCACCTTAGCCCTCTATGTGGTTCCAAAAATCACTTTGCCAATTCCACAAGAACTGTCTTAGCGAAAGGCTTCTTGAGGGGAAAGCTGTAACTCTGTGAGATGATTTCACAGAACACAAAGAAGTTTCTCAGAAAGCTTCTTTCTCTTTGTTATCGGAAGATATGTCCTTTGGCCCTATAGTCTTCAAAGGGATCCGAAATATCTCTTCTCAGATCCACAGAAATAAGGCTAGCAAAGAGATCCACGAAATACACATGTAACTCTGTGAGATGAATTCACAGAACACTAAGCAGTTTCTCAGAAAGCTTCATTCCAGATTTCATCTGAGGATATTTCCTTTTTCACCATAGCCCTCTATGGGCTTCCAAATATCACTTTGCCAATTCCACAAGAACTGTCTTAGCGAAAGGCTTCTTGAGGGGAAAGCTGTAACTCTGTGAGATGATTTCACAGAACACAAAGAAGTTTCTCAGAAAGCTTCTTTCTCTTTGTTATCGGAGGATATTACCTTTGGCCCTATAGTCTTCAAAGGGATCCGAAATATCTGTTCTCAGATTCCACAGAAATAAGGCTAGCAAAGAGATCCACGAAATACACATGTAACTCTGTGAGATGAATTCACAGAACACTAAGCAGTTTCTCAGAAAGCTTCTTTCCAGATTTTATCTGAGGATATTTCCTTTTTCACCATAGCCCTCTATGGGCTTCCAAATATCACTTTGCCAATTCCACAAGAACTGTCTTAGCGAAAGGCTTCTTGAGGGGAAAGCTGTAACTCTGTGAGATGATTTCACAGAACACAAAGAAGTTTCTCAGAAAGCTTCTTTCTCTTTGTTATCGGAGGATATTTCCTTTGGCCCTATAGTCTTCAAAGGGTTCCGAAATATCTGTCCTCAGATTCCACAGAAATAAGGCTAGCAAAGAGATCCACGAAATACACATGTAACTCTGTGAGAGGAATGCACAGAACACTAAGCAGTTTCTCAGAAAGCTTCTTTCCAGATTTCATCTGAGGATATTTCCTTTTTCACCATAGCCCTCTATGGGCTTCCAAATATCACTTTGCCAATTCCACAAGAACTGTCTTAGCGAAAGGCTTCTTGAGGGGAAAGCTGTAACTCTGTGAGATGATTTCACAGAACACAAAGAAGTTTCTCAGAAAGCTTCTTTCTCTTTGTTATCGGAGGATATTTCCTTTGGCCGTATAGTCTTCAAAGGGTTCCGAAATATCTGTTCTCAGATTCCACAGAAATAAGGCTAGCAAAGAGATCCACGAAATACACATGTAACTCTGTGAGATGAATTCACAGAACACTAAGCAGTTTCTCAGAAAGCTTCTTTCCAGATTTCATCTGAGGATATTTCCTTTTTCACCATAGCCCTCTATGGGCTTCCAAATATCACTTTGCCAATTCCACAAGAACCGTCTTAGCGAAAGGCTTCTTGAGGGGAAAGCTGTAACTCTGTGAGATGATTTCACAGAACACAAAGAAGTTTCTCAGAAAGCTTCTTTCTCTTTTTTAATCGGAGGTTATTTCCTTTGGCCCTATAGTCTTCAAAGGGATCCGAAATATCTGGTCTCAGATTCCACAGAAATAAGGCTAGCAAAGAGATCCACGAAATACACATGTAACTCTGTGAGATGAATTCAAAGAACACTAAGCAGTTTCTCAGAAAGCTTCTTTCCAGATTTCATCTGAGGATATTTCCTTTTTCACCATAGCCCTCTATGGGCTTCCAAATATCACTTTGCCAATTCCACAAGAACTGTCTTAGCGAAAGGCTTCTTGAGGGGAAAGATGTAACTCTGTGAGATGATTTCACAGAACACAAAGAAGTTTTTCAGAAAGCTTCTTTCTCTTTGTTATCGGAGGATATTTCCTGTGGCCCTATAGTCTTCCAAGGGATCCGAAATATCTGTTCTCAGATTCCACAGAAATAAGGCTAGCAAAGAGATCCACGAAATACACATGTAACTCTGTGAGATGAATTCACAGAACACTAAGCAGTTTCTCAGAAAGCTTCTTTCCAGATTTCATCTGAGGATATTTCCTTTTTCACCATAGCCCTCTAAGGGCTTCCAAATATCACTTGGCCAATTCCACAAGAACCCTCTTAGCGAAAGGCTTCTTGAGGGGAAAGCTGTAACTCTGTGAGATGATTTCACAGAACACAAAGAAGTTTCTCAGAAAGCTTCTTTCTCTTTGTTATCGGAGGATATTTCCTTTGGCACTATAGTCTTCTAAGGGATCCGAAATATCTGTTCTCAGATTCCACAGAAATAAGGCTAGCAAAGAGATCCACGAAATACACATGTAACTCTGTGAGATGAATTCACAGAACACTAAGCAGTTTCTCAGAAAGCTTCTTTCCAGATTTCATCTGAGGATATTTCCTTTTTCACCATAGCACTCTATGGGCTTCCAAATATCACTTTGCCAATTCCACAAGAACTGTCTTAGCGAAAGGCTTCTTGAGGAGAAAGCTGTAACTCTGTGAGATAATTTCACAGAACACAAAGAAGTTTCTCAGAAAGCTTCTTTCTCTTTGTTATCGGAGGATATTTCCTTTGGCCCTGTAGTCGTCAAAGGGATCCGAAATATCTGTTCTCAGATTCCACAGAAATAAGGCTAGCAAAGAGATCCACGAAATACACATGTAACTCTGTGAGATGAATTCACAGAACACTAAGCAGTTTCTCAGAAAGCTTCTTTGCAGATTTCGTCTGAGGATATTTGCTTTTTCAACATAGCCCTCTATGGGCTTCCAAATATCGCTTTGCCAATTCCACAAGAACTGTCTTAGCGAAAGGCTTCTTGAGGGGAAAGCTGTAACTCTGTGAGATGAATTCACACAACCCAAAGAAGTTTCTCAGAAAGCTTCTTTCTCTTTGTTATCGGAGGATATTTCCTTTTGCCGTATAGTCTTCCAAGGGATCCGAAATATCTGTTCTCAGATTCCACAGAAATAAGGCTAGCAAAGAGACCCATGAAACATACATCTAACTCTGTCAGATGAATTCACAGAACACTAAGCAGTTTCTCAGAAAGCTTCTTTCCAGATTTCATCTGAGGATATTTCCTTTTTCACCATAGCCCTCTATGGGCTTCCAAATATCACTTTGCCAATTCCACAAGAACTGTCTTAGCGAAAGGCTTCTTGAGGGGAAAGCTGTAACTCTGTGAGATGATTTCACAGAACACAAAGAAGTTTCTCAGAAATCTTCTTTCTCTTTTTTATCTGAGGATATTTCCTTTTGACTATAGTCTTCAAAGGGATCCGAAATATCTGTTCTCAGATTCCACATAAATAAGGCTAGCAAAGGGATCCACGAAATACACATGTAACTCTGTGAGATGAATTCACAGAACACTAAGCAGTTTCTCAGAAAGCTTCTTTCCAGATTTCATCTGAGGATATTTCCTTTTTCACCATAGCCATCTATGGGCTTCCAAATATCACTTTGCCAATTCCACAAGAACTGTCTTAGCGAAAGGCTTCTTGAGGGGAAAGCTGTAACTCTGTGAGATGATTTCACAGAACACAAAGAAGTTTCTCAGAAAGCTTCTTTCCCTTTGTTATCGGAGGATATGTCCTTTGGCCCTATAGTCTTCAAAGGGATCCGAAATATCTGTTCTCAGATTCCACAGAAATAAGGCTAGCAAAGAGATCCACGAAATACACATGTAACTCTGTGAGATGAATTCACAGAACACTAAGCAGTTTCTCAGAAAGCTTCTTTCCAGATTTCATCTGAGGATATTTCCTTTTTCACCATAGCTCTCTATGGGCTTCCAAATATCACTTTGCCAATTCCACAAGAACTGTCTTAGCGAAAGGCTTCTGGAGGGGAAAGCTGTAACTCTGTGAGATGATTTCACAGAACACAAAGAAGTTTCTCAGAAAGCTTCTTTCTCTATGTTATCGGAGGATATTTCCTTTGGCCCTATTGTCTTCTAAGGGATCCGAAATATCTGTTCTCAGATTCCACAGAAATAAGGCTAGCAAAGAGATCCACGAAATACACATGTAACTCTGTGAGATGAATTCACAGAACACTAAGCAGTTTCTCAGAAAGCTTCTTTCCAGATTTCATCTGAGGATATTTCCTTTTTCACCTTAGCCCTCTATGTGGTTCCAAAAATCACTTTGCCAATTCCACAAGAACTGTCTTAGCGAAAGGCTTCTTGAGGGGAAAGCTGTAACTCTGTGAGATGATTTCACAGAACACAAAGAAGTTTCTCAGAAAGCTTCTTTCTCTTTGTTATCGGAAGATATGTCCTTTGGCCCTATAGTCTTCAAAGGGATCCGAAATATCTCTTCTCAGATCCACAGAAATAAGGCTAGCAAAGAGATCCACGAAATACACATGTAACTCTGTGAGATGAATTCACAGAACACTAAGCAGTTTCTCAGAAAGCTTCATTCCAGATTTCATCTGAGGATATTTCCTTTTTCACCATAGCCCTCTATGGGCTTCCAAATATCACTTTGCCAATTCCACAAGAACTGTCTTAGCGAAAGGCTTCTTGAGGGGAAAGCTGTAACTCTGTGAGATGATTTCACAGAACACAAAGAAGTTTCTCAGAAAGCTTCTTTCTCTTTGTTATCGGAGGATATTACCTTTGGCCCTATAGTCTTCAAAGGGATCCGAAATATCTGTTCTCAGATTCCACAGAAATAAGGCTAGCAAAGAGATCCACGAAATACACATGTAACTCTGTGAGATGAATTCACAGAACACTAAGCAGTTTCTCAGAAAGCTTCTTTCCAGATTTTATCTGAGGATATTTCCTTTTTCACCATAGCCCTCTATGGGCTTCCAAATATCACTTTGCCAATTCCACAAGAACTGTCTTAGCGAAAGGCTTCTTGAGGGGAAAGCTGTAACTCTGTGAGATGATTTCACAGAACACAAAGAAGTTTCTCAGAAAGCTTCTTTCTCTTTGTTATCGGAGGATATTTCCTTTGGCCCTATAGTCTTCAAAGGGTTCCGAAATATCTGTCCTCAGATTCCACAGAAATAAGGCTAGCAAAGAGATCCACGAAATACACATGTAACTCTGTGAGAGGAATGCACAGAACACTAAGCAGTTTCTCAGAAAGCTTCTTTCCAGATTTCATCTGAGGATATTTCCTTTTTCACCATAGCCCTCTATGGGCTTCCAAATATCACTTTGCCAATTCCACAAGAACTGTCTTAGCGAAAGGCTTCTTGAGGGGAAAGCTGTAACTCTGTGAGATGATTTCACAGAACACAAAGAAGTTTCTCAGAAAGCTTCTTTCTCTTTGTTATCGGAGGATATTTCCTTTGGCCGTATAGTCTTCAAAGGGTTCCGAAATATCTGTTCTCAGATTCCACAGAAATAAGGCTAGCAAAGAGATCCACGAAATACACATGTAACTCTGTGAGATGAATTCACAGAACACTAAGCAGTTTCTCAGAAAGCTTCTTTCCAGATTTCATCTGAGGATATTTCCTTTTTCACCATAGCCCTCTATGGGCTTCCAAATATCACTTTGCCAATTCCACAAGAACCGTCTTAGCGAAAGGCTTCTTGAGGGGAAAGCTGTAACTCTGTGAGATGATTTCACAGAACACAAAGAAGTTTCTCAGAAAGCTTCTTTCTCTTTTTTAATCGGAGGTTATTTCCTTTGGCCCTATAGTCTTCAAAGGGATCCGAAATATCTGGTCTCAGATTCCACAGAAATAAGGCTAGCAAAGAGATCCACGAAATACACATCTAACTCTGTGAGATGAATTCAAAGAACACTAAGCAGTTTCTCAGAAAGCTTCTTTCCAGATTTCATCTGAGGATATTTCCTTTTTCACCATAGCCCTCTATGGGCTTCCAAATATCACTTTGCCAATTCCACAAGAACTGTCTTAGCGAAAGGCTTCTTGAGGGGAAAGATGTAACTCTGTGAGATGATTTCACAGAACACAAAGAAGTTTTTCAGAAAGCTTCTTTCTCTTTGTTATCGGAGGATATTTCCTGTGGCCCTATAGTCTTCCAAGGGATCCGAAATATCTGTTCTCAGATTCCACAGAAATAAGGCTAGCAAAGAGACCCATGAAACATACATCTAACTCTGTCAGATGAATTCACAGAACACTAAGCAGTTTCTCAGAAAGCTTCTTTCCAGATTTCATCTGAGGATATTTCCTTTTTCACCATAGCCCTCTATGGGCTTCCAAATATCACTTTGCCAATTCCACAAGAACTGTCTTAGCGAAAGGCTTCTTGAGGGGAAAGCTGTAACTCTGTGAGATGATTTCACAGAACACAAAGAAGTTTCTCAGAAAGCTTCTTTCTCTTTGTTATCGGAGGATATTTCCTTTGGCCCTATAGTCTTCAAAAGGATCCGAAATATCTCTTCTCAGATTCCACAGAAATAAGGCTAGCAAAGAGATCCAAGAAATACACATGTAACTCTGTGAGATGAATTCACAGAACACTAAGCAGTTTCTCAGAAAGCTTCTTTCCAGATTTCATCTGACGATATTTCCTTTTTCACCTTAGCCCTCTATGTGGTTCCAAATATCACTTTGCCAATTCCACAAGAACTGTCTTAGCGAAAGGCTTCTTGAGGGGAAAGCTGTAACTCTGTGAGATGATTTCACAGACACAAAGAAGTTTCTCAGAAAGCTTCTTTCTCTTTGTTATCGGAGGATATTTCCTGTGGCCCTATAGTCTTCAATGTGATCCGAAATATCTGTTCTCAGATTCCACAGAAATAAGGCTAGCAAAGAGATCCACGAAATACACATGTAACTCTGTGAGATGAATTCACAGAACACTAAGCAGTTTCTCCGAAAGCTTCTTTCCAGATTTCATCTGAGGATATTTCCTTTTTCACCATAGCCCTCTATGGGCTTCCAAATATCACTTTGCCAATTCCACAAGAACTGTCTTAGCGAAAGACTTCTGGAGGGGAAAGCTGTAACTCTGTGAGATGATTTCACAGAACACAAAGAAGTTTCTCAGAAAGCTTCTTTCTCTTTGTTCTCGGAGGATATGTCCTTTGGCCCTATAGTCTTCTAAGGGATCCGAAATATCTGTTCTCAGATTCCACAGAAATAAGGCTAGCAAAGAGATCCACGAAATACACATGTAACTCTATGAGATGAATTCACAGAACACTAAGCAGTTTCTCAGAAAGCTTCTTTCCAGATTTCATCTGAGGATATTTCCTTTTTCACCATAGCCCTCTATGGGCTTCCAAATATCACTTTTCCAATTCCACAAGAACTGTCTTAGCGAAAGGCTTCTTGAGGGGAAAGCTGTAACTCTGTGAGATGATTTCACAGAACACAAAGAAGTTTCTCAGAAAGCTTCTTTCTCTTTGTTATCGGAGGATATTTCCTTTGGCCGTATAGTCTTCAAAGGGATCCGAAATATCTGTTCTCAGATTCCACAGAAATAAGGCTAGCAAAGAGATCCACGAAATACACATGTAACTCTGTGAGATGAATTCACAGAACACTAAGCAGTTTCTCAGAAAGCTTCTTTCCAGATTTCATCTGAGGATATTTCCTTTTTCACCATAGCCCTCTATGGGCTTCCAAATATCACTTTGCCAATTCCACAAGAACCGTCTTAGAGAAAGGCTTCTTGAGGGGAAAGCTGTAACTCTGTGAGATGATTTCACAGAACACAAAGAAGTTTCTCAGAAAGCTTCTTTCTCTTTGTTATCGGAGGATATTTCCTTTGGCCCTATAGTCTTCAAAGGGATCCGAAATATCTGTTCTAAGATTCCAAAGAAATAAGGCTAGCAAAGAGATCCACGAAATACACATGTAACTCTGTGAGAGGAATTCACAGAACACTAAGCAGTTTCTCAGAAAGCTTCTTTCCAGATTTCATCTGAGGATATTTCCTTTTTCACCATAGCCCTCTATGGGCTTCCAAATATCACTTTGCCAATTCCACAAGAACTGTCTTAGTGAAAGGCTTCTTGAGGGGAAAGCTGTAACTCTGTGAGATGATTTCACAGAACACAAAGAAGTTTCTCAGAAAGCTTCTTTCTCTTTGTTATCGGAGGATATGTCCTTTGGCCCTATAGTCTTCTAAGGGATCCGAAATATCTGTTCTCTGATTCCACAGAAATAAGGCTAGCAAAGAGATCCACGAAATACAGATGTAACTCTGTGAGATGAATTCACAGAACACTAAGCATTTTCTCAGAAAGCTTCTTTCCAGATTTCATCTGAGGATATTTCCTTTTTCACCATAGCTCTCTATGGGCTTCCAAATATCACTTTGCCAATTCCACAAGAACTGTCTTAGCGAAAGGCTTCTGGAGGGGAAAGCTGTAACTCTGTGAGATGATTTCACAGAACACAAAGAAGTTTCTCAGAAAGCTTCTTTCTCTTTGTTATCGGAGGATATTTCCTTTGGCCCTATTGTCTTCTAAGGGATCCGAAATATCTGTTCTCAGATTCCACAGAAATAAGGCTAGCAAAGAGATCCACGAAATACACATGTAACTCTGTGAGATGAATTCACAGAACACTAAGCAGTTTCTCAGAAAGCTTCTTTCCAGATTTCATCTGAGGATATTTCCTTTTTCACCATAGCCCTCTATGGGCTTCCAAATATCACTTTGCCAATTCCACAAGAACTGTCTTAGCGAAAGGCTTCTTGAGGGGAAAGCTGTAACTCTGTGAGATGATTTCACAGAACACAAAGAAGTTTCTCAGAAAGCTTCTTTCTCTTTGTTATCGGAGGATATTTCCTTTGGCGCTATAGTCTTCAAAGGGATCCGAAATATCTCTTCTCAGATTCCACAGAAATAAGGCTAGCAAAGAGATCCACGAAATACACATGTAACTCTGTGAGATGAATTCAAAGAACAGTAAGCAGTTTCTCAGAAAGCTTCTTTCCAGATTTCATCTGAGGATATTTCCTTTTTCACCATAGCCATCTATGGGCTTCCAAATATCACTTTGCCAATTCCACAAGAACTGTCTTAGCGAAAGGCTTCTTGAGGGGAAAGCTGTAACTCTGTGAGATGATTTCACAGAACACAAAGAAGTTTCTCAGAAAGCTTCTTTCTCTTTGTTAACGGAGGATATGTCCTTTGGCCCTATAGTCTTCAAAGGGATCCGAAATATCTGTTCTCAGATTCCACAGAAATAAGGCTAGCAAAGAGATCCACGAAATACACATGTAACTCTGTGAGATGAATTCACAGAACACTAAGCAGTTTCTCAGAAAGCTTCTTTCCAGATTTCATCTGAGGATATTTCCTTTTTCACCATAGCTCTCTATGGGCTTCCAAATATCACTTTGCCAATTCCACAAGAACTGTCTTAGCGAAAGGCTTCTGGAGGGGAAAGCTGTAACTCTGTGAGATGATTTCACAGAACACAAAGAAGTTTCTCAGAAAGCTTCTTTCTCTTTGTTATCGGAGGATATTTCCTTTGGCCCTATTGTCTTCTAAGGGATCCGAAATATCTGTTCTCAGATTCCACAGAAATAAGGCTAGCAAAGAGATCCACGAAATACACATGTAACTCTGTGAGATGAATTCACAGAACACTAAGCAGTTTCTCAGAAAGCTTCTTTCCAGATTTCATCTGAGGATATTTCCTTTTTCACCTTAGCCCTCTATGTGGTTCCAAAAATCACTTTGCCAATTCCACAAGAACTGTCTTAGCGAAAGGCTTCTTGAGGGGAAAGCTGTAACTCTGTGAGATGATTTCACAGAACACAAAGAAGTTTCTCAGAAAGCTTCTTTCTCTTTGTTATCGGAGGATATTTCCTTTGGCCCTATAGTCTTCAAAGGGATCCGAAATATCTCTTCTCAGATCCACAGAAATAAGGCTAGCAAAGAGATCCACGAAATACACATGTAACTCTGTGAGATGAATTCACAGAACACTAAGCAGTTTCTCAGAAAGCTTCTTTCCAGATTTCATCTGAGGATATTTCCTTTTTCACCATAGCCCTCTATGGGCTTCCAAATATCACTTTGCCAATTCCACAAGAACTGTCTTAGCGAAAGGCTTCTTGAGGGGAAAGCTTTAACTCTGTGAGATGATTTCACAGAACACAAAGAAGTTTCTCAGAAAGCTTCTTTCTCTTTGTTATCGGAGGATATTACCTTTGGCCCTATAGTCTTCAAAGGGATCCGAAATATCTGTTCTCAGATTCCACAGAAATAAGGATAGCAAAGAGATCCACGGAATACACATGTAACTCTGTGAGATGAATTCACAGAACACTAAGCAGTTTCTCAGAAAGCTTCTTTCCAGATTTTATCTGAGGATATTTCCTTTTTCACCATAGCCCTCTATGGGCTTCCAAATATCACTTTGCCAATTCCACAAGAACTGTCTTAGCGAAAGGCTTCTTGAGGGGAAAGCTGTAACTCTGTGAGATGATTTCACAGAACACAAAGAAGTTTCTCAGAAAGCTTCTTTCTCTTTGTTATCGGAGGATATTTCCTTTGGCCCTATAGTCTTCAAAGGGTTCCGAAATATCTGTCCTCAGATTCCACAGAAATAAGGCTAGCAAAGAGATCCACGAAATACACATGTAACTCTGTGAGAGGAATGCACAGAACACTAAGCAGTTTCTCAGAAAGCTTCTTTCCAGATTTCATCTGAGGATATTTCCTTTTTCACCATAGCCCTCTATGGGCTTCCAAATATCACTTTGCCAATTCCACAAGAACTGTCTTAGCGAAAGGCTTCTTGAGGGGAAAGCTGTAACTCTGTGAGATGATTTCACAGAACACAAAGAAGTTTCTCAGAAAGCTTCTTTATCTTTGTTATCGGAGGATATGTCCTTTGGCCCTATAGTCTTCTAAGGGATCCGAAATATCTGTTCTCAGATTCCACAGAAATAAGGCTAGCAAAGAGATCCACGAAATACACATGTAACTCTATGAGATGAATTCACAGAACACTAAGCAGTTTCTCAGAAAGCTTCTTTCCAGATTTCATCTGAGGATATTTCCTTTTTCACCATAGCCCTCTATGGGCTTCCAAATATCACTTTGCCAATTCCACAAGAACCGTCTTAGCGAAAGGCTTCTTGAAGGGAAAGCTGTAACTCTGTGAGATGATTTCACAGAACACAAAGAAGTTTCTCAGAAAGCTTCTTTCTCTTTTTTAATCGGAGGTTATTTCCTTTGGCCCTATAGTCTTCAAAGGGATCCGAAATATCTGTTCTCAGATTCCACAGAAATAAGGCTAGCAAAGAGATCCACGAAATACACATCTAACTCTGTGAGATGAATTCAAAGAACACTAAGCAGTTTCTCAGAAAGCTTCTTTCCAGATTTCATCTGAGGATATTTCCTTTTTCACCATAGCCCTCTATGGGCTTCCAAATATCACTTTGCCAATTCCACAAGAACTGTCTTAGCGAAAGGCTTCTTGAGGGGAAAGATGTAACTCTGTGAGATGATTTCACAGAACACAAAGAAGTTTTTCAGAAAGCTTCTTTCTCTTTGTTATCGGAGGATATTTCCTGTGGCCCTATAGTCTTCCAAGGGATCCGAAATATCTGTTCTCAGATTCCACAGAAATAAGGCTAGCAAAGAGATCCACGAAATACACATGTAACTCTGTGAGATGAATTCACAGAACACTAAGCAGTTTCTCAGAAAGCTTCTTTCCAGATTTCATCTGAGGATATTTCCTTTTTCACCATAGCCCTCTAAGGGCTTCCAAATATCACTTGGCCAATTCCACAAGAACCCTCTTAGCGAAAGGCTTCTTGAGGGGAAAGCTGTAACTCTGTGAGATGATTTCACAGAACACAAAGAAGTTTCTCAGAAAGCTTCTTTCTCTTTGTTATCGGAGGATATTTCCTTTGGCACTATAGTCTTCTAAGGGATCCGAAATATCTGTTCTCAGATTCCACAGAAATAAGGCTAGCAAAGAGATCCACGAAATACACATGTAACTCTGTGAGATGAATTCACAGAACACTAAGCAGTTTCTCAGAAAGCTTCTTTCCAGATTTCATCTGAGGATATTTCCTTTTTCACCATAGCACTCTATGGGCTTCCAAATATCACTTTGCCAATTCCACAAGAACTGTCTTAGCGAAAGGCTTCTTGAGGAGAAAGCTGTAACTCTGTGAGATAATTTCACAGAACACAAAGAAGTTTCTCAGAAAGCTTCTTTCTCTTTGTTATCGGAGGATATTTCCTTTGGCCCTGTAGTCGTCAAAGGGATCCGAAATATCTGTTCTCAGATTCCACAGAAATAAGGCTAGCAAAGAGATCCACGAAATACACATGTAACTCTGTGAGATGAATTCACAGAACACTAAGCAGTTTCTCAGAAAGCTTCTTTGCAGATTTCGTCTGAGGATATTTGCTTTTTCAACATAGCCCTCTATGGGCTTCCAAATATCGCTTTGCCAATTCCACAAGAACTGTCTTAGCGAAAGGCTTCTTGAGGGGAAAGCTGTAACTCTGTGAGATGAATTCACACAACCCAAAGAAGTTTCTCAGAAAGCTTCTTTCTCTTTGTTATCGGAGGATATTTCCTTTTGCCGTATAGTCTTCCAAGGGATCCGAAATATCTGTTCTCAGATTCCACAGAAATAAGGCTAGCAAAGAGACCCATGAAACATACATCTAACTCTGTCAGATGAATTCACAGAACACTAAGCAGTTTCTCAGAAAGCTTCTTTCCAGATTTCATCTGAGGATATTTCCTTTTTCACCATAGCCCTCTATGGGCTTCCAAATATCACTTTGCCAATTCCACAAGAACTGTCTTAGCGAAAGGCTTCTTGAGGGGAAAGCTGTAACTCTGTGAGATGATTTCACAGAACACAAAGAAGTTTCTCAGAAATCTTCTTTCTCTTTTTTATCTGAGGATATTTCCTTTTGACTATAGTCTTCAAAGGGATCCGAAATATCTGTTCTCAGATTCCACATAAATAAGGCTAGCAAAGGGATCCACGAAATACACATGTAACTCTGTGAGATGAATTCACAGAACACTAAGCAGTTTCTCAGAAAGCTTCTTTCCAGATTTCATCTGAGGATATTTCCTTTTTCACCATAGCCATCTATGGGCTTCCAAATATCACTTTGCCAATTCCACAAGAACTGTCTTAGCGAAAGGCTTCTTGAGGGGAAAGCTGTAACTCTGTGAGATGATTTCACAGAACACAAAGAAGTTTCTCAGAAAGCTTCTTTCCCTTTGTTATCGGAGGATATGTCCTTTGGCCCTATAGTCTTCAAAGGGATCCGAAATATCTGTTCTCAGATTCCACAGAAATAAGGCTAGCAAAGAGATCCACGAAATACACATGTAACTCTGTGAGATGAATTCACAGAACACTAAGCAGTTTCTCAGAAAGCTTCTTTCCAGATTTCATCTGAGGATATTTCCTTTTTCACCATAGCTCTCTATGGGCTTCCAAATATCACTTTGCCAATTCCACAAGAACTGTCTTAGCGAAAGGCTTCTGGAGGGGAAAGCTGTAACTCTGTGAGATGATTTCACAGAACACAAAGAAGTTTCTCAGAAAGCTTCTTTCTCTATGTTATCGGAGGATATTTCCTTTGGCCCTATTGTCTTCTAAGGGATCCGAAATATCTGTTCTCAGATTCCACAGAAATAAGGCTAGCAAAGAGATCCACGAAATACACATGTAACTCTGTGAGATGAATTCACAGAACACTAAGCAGTTTCTCAGAAAGCTTCTTTCCAGATTTCATCTGAGGATATTTCCTTTTTCACCTTAGCCCTCTATGTGGTTCCAAAAATCACTTTGCCAATTCCACAAGAACTGTCTTAGCGAAAGGCTTCTTGAGGGGAAAGCTGTAACTCTGTGAGATGATTTCACAGAACACAAAGAAGTTTCTCAGAAAGCTTCTTTCTCTTTGTTATCGGAAGATATGTCCTTTGGCCCTATAGTCTTCAAAGGGATCCGAAATATCTCTTCTCAGATCCACAGAAATAAGGCTAGCAAAGAGATCCACGAAATACACATGTAACTCTGTGAGATGAATTCACAGAACACTAAGCAGTTTCTCAGAAAGCTTCATTCCAGATTTCATCTGAGGATATTTCCTTTTTCACCATAGCCCTCTATGGGCTTCCAAATATCACTTTGCCAATTCCACAAGAACTGTCTTAGCGAAAGGCTTCTTGAGGGGAAAGCTGTAACTCTGTGAGATGATTTCACAGAACACAAAGAAGTTTCTCAGAAAGCTTCTTTCTCTTTGTTATCGGAGGATATTACCTTTGGCCCTATAGTCTTCAAAGGGATCCGAAATATCTGTTCTCAGATTCCACAGAAATAAGGCTAGCAAAGAGATCCACGAAATACACATGTAACTCTGTGAGATGAATTCACAGAACACTAAGCAGTTTCTCAGAAAGCTTCTTTCCAGATTTTATCTGAGGATATTTCCTTTTTCACCATAGCCCTCTATGGGCTTCCAAATATCACTTTGCCAATTCCACAAGAACTGTCTTAGCGAAAGGCTTCTTGAGGGGAAAGCTGTAACTCTGTGAGATGATTTCACAGAACACAAAGAAGTTTCTCAGAAAGCTTCTTTCTCTTTGTTATCGGAGGATATTTCCTTTGGCCCTATAGTCTTCAAAGGGTTCCGAAATATCTGTCCTCAGATTCCACAGAAATAAGGCTAGCAAAGAGATCCACGAAATACACATGTAACTCTGTGAGAGGAATGCACAGAACACTAAGCAGTTTCTCAGAAAGCTTCTTTCCAGATTTCATCTGAGGATATTTCCTTTTTCACCATAGCCCTCTATGGGCTTCCAAATATCACTTTGCCAATTCCACAAGAACTGTCTTAGCGAAAGGCTTCTTGAGGGGAAAGCTGTAACTCTGTGAGATGATTTCACAGAACACAAAGAAGTTTCTCAGAAAGCTTCTTTCTCTTTGTTATCGGAGGATATTTCCTTTGGCCGTATAGTCTTCAAAGGGATCCGAAATATCTGTTCTCAGATTCCACAGAAATAAGGCTAGCAAAGAGATCCACGAAATACACATGTAACTCTGTGAGATGAATTCACAGAACACTAAGCAGTTTCTCAGAAAGCTTCTTTCCAGATTTCATCTGAGGATATTTCCTTTTTCACCATAGCCCTCTATGGGCTTCCAAATATCACTTTGCCAATTCCACAAGAACCGTCTTAGCGAAAGGCTTCTTGAGGGGAAAGCTGTAACTCTGTGAGATGATTTCACAGAACACAAAGAAGTTTCTCAGAAAGCTTCTTTCTCTTTTTTAATCGGAGGTTATTTCCTTTGGCCCTATAGTCTTCAAAGGGATCCGAAATATCTGGTCTCAGATTCCACAGAAATAAGGCTAGCAAAGAGATCCACGAAATACACATCTAACTCTGTGAGATGAATTCAAAGAACACTAAGCAGTTTCTCAGAAAGCTTCTTTCCAGATTTCATCTGAGGATATTTCCTTTTTCACCATAGCCCTCTATGGGCTTCCAAATATCACTTTGCCAATTCCACAAGAACTGTCTTAGCGAAAGGCTTCTTGAGGGGAAAGATGTAACTCTGTGAGATGATTTCACAGAACACAAAGAAGTTTTTCAGAAAGCTTCTTTCTCTTTGTTATCGGAGGATATTTCCTGTGGCCCTATAGTCTTCCAAGGGATCCGAAATATCTGTTCTCAGATTCCACAGAAATAAGGCTAGCAAAGAGACCCATGAAACATACATCTAACTCTGTCAGATGAATTCACAGAACACTAAGCAGTTTCTCAGAAAGCTTCTTTCCAGATTTCATCTGAGGATATTTCCTTTTTCACCATAGCCCTCTATGGGCTTCCAAATATCACTTTGCCAATTCCACAAGAACTGTCTTAGCGAAAGGCTTCTTGAGGGGAAAGCTGTAACTCTGTGAGATGATTTCACAGAACACAAAGAAGTTTCTCAGAAAGCTTCTTTCTCTTTGTTATCGGAGGATATTTCCTTTGGCCCTATAGTCTTCAAAAGGATCCGAAATATCTCTTCTCAGATTCCACAGAAATAAGGCTAGCAAAGAGATCCAAGAAATACACATGTAACTCTGTGAGATGAATTCACAGAACACTAAGCAGTTTCTCAGAAAGCTTCTTTCCAGATTTCATCTGACGATATTTCCTTTTTCACCTTAGCCCTCTATGTGGTTCCAAATATCACTTTGCCAATTCCACAAGAACTGTCTTAGCGAAAGGCTTCTTGAGGGGAAAGCTGTAACTCTGTGAGATGATTTCACAGACACAAAGAAGTTTCTCAGAAAGCTTCTTTCTCTTTGTTATCGGAGGATATTTCCTGTGGCCCTATAGTCTTCAATGTGATCCGAAATATCTGTTCTCAGATTCCACAGAAATAAGGCTAGCAAAGAGATCCACGAAATACACATGTAACTCTGTGAGATGAATTCACAGAACACTAAGCAGTTTCTCCGAAAGCTTCTTTCCAGATTTCATCTGAGGATATTTCCTTTTTCACCATAGCCCTCTATGGGCTTCCAAATATCACTTTGCCAATTCCACAAGAACTGTCTTAGCGAAAGACTTCTGGAGGGGAAAGCTGTAACTCTGTGAGATGATTTCACAGAACACAAAGAAGTTTCTCAGAAAGCTTCTTTCTCTTTGTTCTCGGAGGATATGTCCTTTGGCCCTATAGTCTTCTAAGGGATCCGAAATATCTGTTCTCAGATTCCACAGAAATAAGGCTAGCAAAGAGATCCACGAAATACACATGTAACTCTATGAGATGAATTCACAGAACACTAAGCAGTTTCTCAGAAAGCTTCTTTCCAGATTTCATCTGAGGATATTTCCTTTTTCACCATAGCCCTCTATGGGCTTCCAAATATCACTTTTCCAATTCCACAAGAACTGTCTTAGCGAAAGGCTTCTTGAGGGGAAAGCTGTAACTCTGTGAGATGATTTCACAGAACACAAAGAAGTTTCTCAGAAAGCTTCTTTCTCTTTGTTATCGGAGGATATTTCCTTTGGCCGTATAGTCTTCAAAGGGATCCGAAATATCTGTTCTCAGATTCCACAGAAATAAGGCTAGCAAAGAGATCCACGAAATACACATGTAACTCTGTGAGATGAATTCACAGAACACTAAGCAGTTTCTCAGAAAGCTTCTTTCCAGATTTCATCTGAGGATATTTCCTTTTTCACCATAGCCCTCTATGGGCTTCCAAATATCACTTTGCCAATTCCACAAGAACCGTCTTAGAGAAAGGCTTCTTGAGGGGAAAGCTGTAACTCTGTGAGATGATTTCACAGAACACAAAGAAGTTTCTCAGAAAGCTTCTTTCTCTTTGTTATCGGAGGATATTTCCTTTGGCCCTATAGTCTTCAAAGGGATCCGAAATATCTGTTCTAAGATTCCAAAGAAATAAGGCTAGCAAAGAGATCCACGAAATACACATGTAACTCTGTGAGAGGAATTCACAGAACACTAAGCAGTTTCTCAGAAAGCTTCTTTCCAGATTTCATCTGAGGATATTTCCTTTTTCACCATAGCCCTCTATGGGCTTCCAAATATCACTTTGCCAATTCCACAAGAACTGTCTTAGTGAAAGGCTTCTTGAGGGGAAAGCTGTAACTCTGTGAGATGATTTCACAGAACACAAAGAAGTTTCTCAGAAAGCTTCTTTCTCTTTGTTATCGGAGGATATGTCCTTTGGCCCTATAGTCTTCTAAGGGATCCGAAATATCTGTTCTCTGATTCCACAGAAATAAGGCTAGCAAAGAGATCCACGAAATACAGATGTAACTCTGTGAGATGAATTCACAGAACACTAAGCATTTTCTCAGAAAGCTTCTTTCCAGATTTCATCTGAGGATATTTCCTTTTTCACCATAGCTCTCTATGGGCTTCCAAATATCACTTTGCCAATTCCACAAGAACTGTCTTAGCGAAAGGCTTCTGGAGGGGAAAGCTGTAACTCTGTGAGATGATTTCACAGAACACAAAGAAGTTTCTCAGAAAGCTTCTTTCTCTTTGTTATCGGAGGATATTTCCTTTGGCCCTATTGTCTTCTAAGGGATCCGAAATATCTGTTCTCAGATTCCACAGAAATAAGGCTAGCAAAGAGATCCACGAAATACACATGTAACTCTGTGAGATGAATTCACAGAACACTAAGCAGTTTCTCAGAAAGCTTCTTTCCAGATTTCATCTGAGGATATTTCCTTTTTCACCTTAGCCCTCTATGTGGTTCCAAAAATCACTTTGCCAATTCCACAAGAACTGTCTTAGCGAAAGGCTTCTTGAGGGGAAAGCTGTAACTCTGTGAGATGATTTCACAGAACACAAAGAAGTTTCTCAGAAAGCTTCTTTCTCTTTGTTATCGGAAGATATGTCCTTTGGCCCTATAGTCTTCAAAGGGATCCGAAATATCTCTTCTCAGATCCACAGAAATAAGGCTAGCAAAGAGATCCACGAAATACACATGTAACTCTGTGAGATGAATTCACAGAACACTAAGCAGTTTCTCAGAAAGCTTCATTCCAGATTTCATCTGAGGATATTTCCTTTTTCACCATAGCCCTCTATGGGCTTCCAAATATCACTTTGCCAATTCCACAAGAACTGTCTTAGCGAAAGGCTTCTTGAGGGGAAAGCTGTAACTCTGTGAGATGATTTCACAGAACACAAAGAAGTTTCTCAGAAAGCTTCTTTCTCTTTGTTATCGGAGGATATTACCTTTGGCCCTATAGTCTTCAAAGGGATCCGAAATATCTGTTCTCAGATTCCACAGAAATAAGGCTAGCAAAGAGATCCACGAAATACACATGTAAATCTGTGAGATGAATTCACAGAACACTAAGCAGTTTCTCAGAAAGCTTCTTTCCAGGTTTTATCTGAGGATATTTCCTTTTTCACCATAGCCCTCTATGGGCTTCCAAATATCACTTTGCCAATTCCACAAGAACTGTCTTAGCGAAAGGCTTCTTGAGGGGAAAGCTGTAACTCTGTGAGATGATTTCACAGAACACAAAGAAGTTTCTCAGAAAGCTTCTTTCTCTTTGTTATCGGAGGATATTTCCTTTGGCCCTATAGTCTTCAAAGGGTTCCGAAATATCTGTCCTCAGATTCCACAGAAATAAGGCTAGCAAAGAGATCCACGAAATACACATGTAACTCTGTGAGAGGAATGCACAGAACACTAATCAGTTTCTCAGAAAGCTTCTTTCCAGATTTCATCTGAGGATATTTCCTTTTTCACCATAGCCCTCTATGGGCTTCCAAATATCACTTTGCCAATTCCACAAGAACTGTCTTAGCGAAAGGCTTCTTGAGGGGAAAGCTGTAACTCTGTGAGATGATTTCACAGAACACAAAGAAGTTTCTCAGAAAGCTTCTTTATCTTTGTTATCGGAGGATATGTCCTTTGGCCTTATAGTCTTCTAAGGGATCCGAAATATCTGTTCTCAGATTCCACAGAAATAAGGCTAGCAAAGAGATCCACGAAATACACATGTAACTCTATGAGATGAATTCACAGAACACTAAGCAGTTTCTCAGAAAGCTTCTTTCCAGATTTCATCTGAGGATATTTCCTTTTTCACCATAGCCCTCTATGGGCTTCCAAATATCACTTTGCCAATTCCACAAGAACCGTCTTAGCGAAAGGCTTCTTGAAGGGAAAGCTGTAACTCTGTGAGATGATTTCACAGAACACAAAGAAGTTTCTCAGAAAGCTTCTTTCTCTTTTTTAATCGGAGGTTATTTCCTTTGGCCCTATAGTCTTCAAAGGGATCCGAAATATCTGTTCTCAGATTCCACAGAAATAAGGCTAGCAAAGAGATCCACGAAATACACATCTAACTCTGTGAGATGAATTCAAAGAACACTAAGCAGTTTCTCAGAAAGCTTCTTTCCAGATTTCATCTGAGGATATTTCCTTTTTCACCATAGCCCTCTATGGGCTTCCAAATATCACTTTGCCAATTCCACAAGAACTGTCTTAGCGAAAGGCTTCTTGAGGGGAAAGATGTAACTCTGTGAGATGATTTCACAGAACACAAAGAAGTTTTTCAGAAAGCTTCTTTCTCTTTGTTATCGGAGGATATTTCCTGTGGCCCTATAGTCTTCCAAGGGATCCGAAATATCTGTTCTCAGATTCCACAGAAATAAGGCTAGCAAAGAGATCCACGAAATACACATGTAACTCTGTGAGATGAATTCACAGAACACTAAGCAGTTTCTCAGAAAGCTTCTTTCCAGATTTCATCTGAGGATATTTCCTTTTTCACCATAGCCCTCTAAGGGCTTCCAAATATCACTTGGCCAATTCCACAAGAACCCTCTTAGCGAAAGGCTTCTTGAGGGGAAAGCTGTAACTCTGTGAGATGATTTCACAGAACACAAAGAAGTTTCTCAGAAAGCTTCTTTCTCTTTGTTATCGGAGGATATTTCCTTTGGCACTATAGTCTTCAAAGGGATCCGAAATATCTCTTCTCAGATTCCACAGAAATAAGGCTAGCAAAGAGATCCACGAAATACACATGTAACTCTGTGAGATGAATTATCAGAACACTAAGCAGATTATCAGAAAGCTTCTTTCCAGATTTCATCTGAGGATATTTCCTTTTTCACCATAGACCTCTATGGGCTTCCAAATATCATTTTGCCAATTCCAAAAGAACTGTCTTAGCGAAAGGCGTCTTGAGGGGAAAGATGTAACTCTGTGAGATGATTTCACAGAACACAAAGAAGTTTCTCAGAAACCTTCTTTCTCTTTGTTATCGGAGGATATTTCCTCTGGCCGTATAGTCTTCAAAGTGATCCGAATTATCTGTTCTCAGATTCCACAGAAATAAGGCTAGCAAAGAGATCCACGAAATACACATGTAACTCTGTGAAATGAATTCACAGAACACTAAGCAGTTTCTCAGAAAGCTTCTTTCCAGATTTCATCTGAGGATATTTCCTTTTTCACCATAGCCCTCTATGGGCTTCCTAATATCACTTTGCGAATTCCACAAGAACCGTCTTAGCGAAAGGCTTCTTGAGGGGAAAGCTGTAACTCTGTGAGATGATTTCACAGAACACAAAGAAGTTTCTCAGAAAGCTTCTTCCTCTTTGTTATCGGAGGATATGTCCTTTGGCCCTATAGTCTTCTAAGGGATCCGAAATATCTGTTCTCAGATTCCACAGAAATAAGGCTAGCAAAGAGATCCACGAAATACACATGTAACTCTGTGAGAGGAATTCACAGAACACTAAGCAGTTTCTCAGAAAGCTTCTTTCCAGATTTCATCTGAGGATATTTCCTTTTTCACCATAGCCCTCTATGGGCTTCCAAATATCACTTTGCCAATTCCACAAGAACTGTCTTAGCGAAAGGCTTCTTGAGGAGAAAGCTGTAACTCTGTGAGATAATTTCACAGAACACAAAGAAGTTTCTCAGAAAGCTTCTTTCTCTTTGTTATCGGAGGATATTTCCTTTGGCCCTGTAGTCGTCAAAGGGATCCGAAATATCTGTTCTCAGATTCCACAGAAATAAGGCTAGCAAAGAGATCCACGAAATACACATGTAACTCTGTGAGATGAATTCACAGAACACTAAGCAGTTTCTCAGAAAGCTTCTTTGCAGATTTCGTCTGAGGATATTTGCTTTTTCAACATAGCCCTCTATGGGCTTCCAAATATCGCTTTGCCAATTCCACAAGAACTGTCTTAGCGAAAGGCTTCTTGAAGGGAAAGCTGTAACTCTGTGAGATGATTTCACACAACCCAAAGAAGTTTCTCAGAAAGCTTCTTTCTCTTTGTTATCGGAGGATATTTCCTTTTGCCGTATAGTCTTCCAAGGGATCCGAAATATCTGTTCTCAGATTCCACAGAAATAAGGCTAGCAAAGAGACCCATGAAACATACATCTAACTCTGTCAGATGAATTCACAGAACACTAAGCAGTTTCTCAGAAAGCTTCTTTCCAGATTTCATCTGAGGATATTTCCTTTTTCACCATAGCCCTCTATGGGCTTCCAAATATCACTTTGCCAATTCCACAAGAA
Organism: Macaca nemestrina; assembly: GCF_043159975.1. Lineage (NCBI taxonomy): Eukaryota > Metazoa > Chordata > Mammalia > Primates > Cercopithecidae > Macaca > Macaca nemestrina. The sequence continues at coordinate 61,208,106 of NC_092140.1, forward strand.
CTGTCTTAGCGAAAGGCTTCTTGAGGGGAAAGCTGTAACTCTGTGAGATGATTTCACAGAACACAAAGAAGTTTCTCAGAAATCTTCTTTCTCTTTTTTATCTGAGGATATTTCCTTTTGACTATAGTCTTCAAAGGGATCCGAAATATCTGTTCTCAGATTCCACATAAATAAGGCTAGCAAAGGGATCCACGAAATACACATGTAACTCTGTGAGATGAATTCACAGAACACTAAGCAGTTTCTCAGAAAGCTTCTTTCCAGATTTCATCTGGGGATATTTCCTTTTTCACCGTAGCCCTCTATGGGCGTCCAAATATCACTTTGCCAATTCCACAAGAACTGTCTTAGTGAAAGGCTTCTTGAGGGCAAAGCTGTAACTCTGTGACATGATTTCACAGAACACAAAGAAGTTTCTCAGAAAGCTTCTTTCTCTTTGTTATCGGAGGATATGTCCTTTGGCCCTATAGTCTTCTAAGGGATCCGAAATATCTGTTCTCAGATTCCACAGAAATAAGGCTAGCAAAGAGATCCACGAAATACACATGTAAGTCTGTGAGATGAATTCACAGAACACTAAGCAGTTTCTCAGAAAGCTTCTTTCCAGATTTCATCTGAGGATATTTACTTTTTCACCATAGCCCTCTATGGGCTTCCAAATATCACTTTGCCAATTCCACAAGAACTGTCTTAGCGAAAGGCTTCTTGAGGGGAAAGCTGTAACTCTGTGAGATGATTTCACAGAACACAAAGAAGTTTCTCAGAAAGCTTCTTTCTCTTTGTTATCGGAGGATATTTCCTTTGGCCCTATAGTCTTCAAAAGGATCCGAAATATCTCTTCTCAGATTCCACAGAAATAAGGCTAGCAAAGAGATCCAAGAAATACACATGTAACTCTGTGAGATGAATTCACAGAACACTAAGCAGTTTCTCAGAAAGCTTCTTTCCAGATTTCATCTGACGATATTTCCTTTTTCACCTTAGCCCTCTATGTGGTTCCAAATATCACTTTGCCAATTCCACAAGAACTGTCTTAGCGAAAGGCTTCTTGAGGGGAAAGCTGTAACTCTGTGAGATGATTTCACAGACACAAAGAAGTTTCTCAGAAAGCTTCTTTCTCTTTGTTATCGGAGGATATTTCCTGTGGCCCTATAGTCTTCAATGTGATCCGAAATATCTGTTCTCAGATTCCACAGAAATAAGGCTAGCAAAGAGATCCACGAAATACACATGTAACTCTGTGAGATGAATTCACAGAACACTAAGCAGTTTCTCCGAAAGCTTCTTTCCAGATTTCATCTGAGGATATTTCCTTTTTCACCATAGCCCTCTATGGGCTTCCAAATATCACTTTGCCAATTCCACAAGAACTGTCTTAGCGAAAGACTTCTGGAGGGGAAAGCTGTAACTCTGTGAGATGATTTCACAGAACACAAAGAAGTTTCTCAGAAAGCTTCTTTCTCTTTGTTCTCGGAGGATATGTCCTTTGGCCCTATAGTCTTCTAAGGGATCCGAAATATCTGTTCTCAGATTCCACAGAAATAAGGCTAGCAAAGAGATCCACGAAATACACATGTAACTCTATGAGATGAATTCACAGAACACTAAGCAGTTTCTCAGAAAGCTTCTTTCCAGATTTCATCTGAGGATATTTCCTTTTTCACCATAGCCCTCTATGGGCTTCCAAATATCACTTTTCCAATTCCACAAGAACTGTCTTAGCGAAAGGCTTCTTCAGGGGAAAGCTGTAACTCTGTGAGATGATTTCACAGAACACAAAGAAGTTTCTCAGAAAGCTTCTTTCTCTTTGTTATCGGAGGATATTTCCTTTGGCCGTATAGTCTTCAAAGGGATGCGAAATATCTGTTCTCAGATTCCACAGAAATAAGGCTAGCAAAGAGATCCACGAAATACACATGTAACTCTGTGAGATGAATTCACAGAACACTAAGCAGTTTCTCAGAAAGCTTCTTTCCAGATTTCATCTGAGGATATTTCCTTTTTCACCATAGCCCTCTATGGGCTTCCAAATATCACTTTGCCAATTCCACAAGAACTGTCTTAGAGAAAGGCTTCTTGAGGGGAAAGCTGTAACTCTGTGAGATGATTTCACAGAACACAAAGAAGTTTCTCAGAAAGCTTCTTTCTCTTTGTTCTCGGAGGATATGTCCTTTGGCCCTATAGTCTTCTAAGGGATCCGAAATATCTGTTCTCAGATTCCACAGAAATAAGGCTAGCAAAGAGATCCACGAAATACACATGTAACTCTATGAGATGAATTCACAGAACACTAAGCAGTTTCTCAGAAAGCTTCTTTCCAGATTTCATCTGAGGATATTTCCTTTTTCACCATAGCCCTCTATGGGCTTCCAAATATCACTTTTCCAATTCCACAAGAACTGTCTTAGCGAAAGGCTTCTTGAGGGGAAAGCTGTAACTCTGTGAGATGATTTCACAGAACACAAAGAAGTTTCTCAGAAAGCTTCTTTCTCTTTGTTATCGGAGGATATTTCCTTTGGCCGTATAGTCTTCAAAGGGATCCGAAATATCTGTTCTCAGATTCCACAGAAATAAGGCTAGCAAAGAGATCCACGAAATACACATGTAACTCTGTGAGATGAATTCACAGAACACTAAGCAGTTTCTCAGAAAGCTTCTTTCCAGATTTCATCTGAGGATATTTCCTTTTTCACCATAGCCCTCTATGGGCTTCCAAATATCACTTTGCCAATTCCACAAGAACTGTCTTAGCGAAAGGCTTCTTGAGGGGAAAGCTGTAACTCTGTGAGATGATTTCACAGAACACAAAGAAGTTTCTCAGAAAGCTTCTTTCTCTTTGTTATCGGAGGATATTACCTTTGGCCCTATAGTCTTCAAAGGGATCCGAAATATCTGTTCTCAGATTCCACAGAAATAAGGCTAGCAAAGAGATCCACGAAATACACATGTAACTCTGTGAGATGAATTCACAGAACACTAAGCAGTTTCTCAGAAAGCTTCTTTCCAGGTTTTATCTGAGGATATTTCCTTTTTCACCATAGCCCTCTATGGGCTTCCAAATATCACTTTGCCAATTCCACAAGAACTGTCTTAGCGAAAGGCTTCTTGAGGGGAAAGCTGTAACTCTGTGAGATGATTTCACAGAACACAAAGAAGTTTCTCAGAAAGCTTCTTTCTCTTTGTTATCGGAGGATATTTCCTTTGGCCCTATAGTCTTCAAAGGGTTCCGAAATATCTGTCCTCAGATTCCACAGAAATAAGGCTAGCAAAGAGATCCACGAAATACACATGTAACTCTGTGAGAGGAATGCACAGAACACTAAGCAGTTTCTCAGAAAGCTTCTTTCCAGATTTCATCTGAGGATATTTCCTTTTTCACCATAGCCCTCTATGGGCTTCCAAATATCACTTTGCCAATTCCACAAGAACTGTCTTAGCGAAAGGCTTCTTGAGGGGAAAGCTGTAACTCTGTGAGATGATTTCACAGAACACAAAGAAGTTTCTCAGAAAGCTTCTTTATCTTTGTTATCGGAGGATATGTCCTTTGGCCTTATAGTCTTCTAAGGGATCCGAAATATCTGTTCTCAGATTCCACAGAAATAAGGCTAGCAAAGAGATCCACGAAATACACATGTAACTCTATGAGATGAATTCACAGAACACTAAGCAGTTTCTCAGAAAGCTTCTTTCCAGATTTCATCTGAGGATATTTCCTTTTTCACCATAGCCCTCTATGGGCTTCCAAATATCACTTTGCCAATTCCACAAGAACCGTCTTAGCGAAAGGCTTCTTGAAGGGAAAGCTGTAACTCTGTGAGATGATTTCACAGAACACAAAGAAGTTTCTCAGAAAGCTTCTTTCTCTTTTTTAATCGGAGGTTATTTCCTTTGGCCCTATAGTCTTCAAAGGGATCCGAAATATCTGTTCTCAGATTCCACAGAAATAAGGCTAGCAAAGAGATCCACGAAATACACATCTAACTCTGTGAGATGAATTCAAAGAACACTAAGCAGTTTCTCAGAAAGCTTCTTTCCAGATTTCATCTGAGGATATTTCCTTTTTCACCATAGCCCTCTATGGGCTTCCAAATATCACTTTGCCAATTCCACAAGAACTGTCTTAGCGAAAGGCTTCTTGAGGGGAAAGATGTAACTCTGTGAGATGATTTCACAGAACACAAAGAAGTTTTTCAGAAAGCTTCTTTCTCTTTGTTATCGGAGGATATTTCCTGTGGCCCTATAGTCTTCCAAGGGATCCGAAATATCTGTTCTCAGATTCCACAGAAATAAGGCTAGCAAAGAGATCCACGAAATACACATGTAACTCTGTGAGATGAATTCACAGAACACTAAGCAGTTTCTCAGAAAGCTTCTTTCCAGATTTCATCTGAGGATATTTCCTTTTTCACCATAGCCCTCTAAGGGCTTCCAAATATCACTTGGCCAATTCCACAAGAACCGTCTTAGCGAAAGGCTTCTTGTGGGGAAAGCTGTAACTCTGTGAGATGATTTCACAGAACACAAAGAAGTTTCTCAGAAAGCTTCTTTCTCTTTGTTATCGGAGGATATTTCCTTTGGCACTATAGTCTTCAAAGGGATCCGAAATATCTCTTCTCAGATTCCACAGAAATAAGGCTAGCAAAGAGATCCACGAAATACACATGTAACTCTGTGAGATGAATTATCAGAACACTAAGCAGATTATCAGAAAGCTTCTTTCCAGATTTCATCTGAGGATATTTCCTTTTTCACCATAGACCTCTATGGGCTTCCAAATATCATTTTGCCAATTCCAAAAGAACTGTCTTAGCGAAAGGCGTCTTGAGGGGAAAGATGTAACTCTGTGAGATGATTTCACAGAACACAAAGAAGTTTCTCAGAAACCTTCTTTCTCTTTGTTATCGGAGGATATTTCCTCTGGCCGTATAGTCTTCAAAGTGTTCCGAATTATCTGTTCTCAGATTCCACAGAAATAAGGCTAGCAAAGAGATCCACGAAATACACATGTAACTCTGTGAAATGAATTCACAGAACACTAAGCAGTTTCTCAGAAAGCTTCTTTCCAGATTTCATCTGAGGATATTTCCTTTTTCACCATAGCCCTCTATGGGCTTCCTAATATCACTTTGCGAATTCCACAAGAACCGTCTTAGCGAAAGGCTTCTTGAGGGGAAAGCTGTAACTCTGTGAGATGATTTCACAGAACACAAAGAAGTTTCTCAGAAAGCTTCTTCCTCTTTGTTATCGGAGGATATGTCCTTTGGCCCTATAGTCTTCTAAGGGATCCGAAATATCTGTTCTCAGATTCCACAGAAATAAGGCTAGCAAAGAGATCCACGAAATACACATGTAACTCTGTGAGATGAATTCACAGAACACTAAGCAGTTTCTCAGAAAGCTTCTTTCCAGATTTCATCTGAGGATATTTCCTTTTTCACCATAGCCCTCTATGGGCTTCCAAATATCACTTTGCCAATTCCACAAGAACTGTCTTAGCGAAAGGCTTCTTGAGGAGAAAGCTGTAACTCTGTGAGATAATTTCACAGAACACAAAGAAGTTTCTCAGAAAGCTTCTTTCTCTTTGTTATCGGAGGATATTTCCTTTGGCCCTGTAGTCGTCAAAGGGATCCGAAATATCTGTTCTCAGATTCCACAGAAATAAGGCTAGCAAAGAGATCCACGAAATACACATGTAACTCTGTGAGATGAATTCACAGAACACTAAGCAGTTTCTCAGAAAGCTTCTTTGCAGATTTCGTCTGAGGATATTTGCTTTTTCAACATAGCCCTCTATGGGCTTCCAAATATCGCTTTGCCAATTCCACAAGAACTGTCTTAGCGAAAGGCTTCTTGAAGGGAAAGCTGTAACTCTGTGAGATGATTTCACACAACCCAAAGAAGTTTCTCAGAAAGCTTCTTTATCTTTGTTATCGGAGGATATGTCCTTTGGCCTTATAGTCTTCTAAGGGATCCGAAATATCTGTTCTCAGATTCCACAGAAATAAGGCTAGCAAAGAGATCCACGAAATACACATGTAACTCTATGAGATGAATTCACAGAACACTAAGCAGTTTCTCAGAAAGCTTCTTTCCAGATTTCATCTGAGGATATTTCCTTTTTCACCATAGCCCTCTATGGGCTTCCAAATATCACTTTGCCAATTCCACAAGAACCGTCTTAGCGAAAGGCTTCTTGAAGGGAAAGCTGTAACTCTGTGAGATGATTTCACAGAACACAAAGAAGTTTCTCAGAAAGCTTCTTTCTCTTTTTTAATCGGAGGTTATTTCCTTTGGCCCTATAGTCTTCAAAGGGATCCGAAATATCTGTTCTCAGATTCCACAGAAATAAGGCTAGCAAAGAGATCCACGAAATACACATCTAACTCTGTGAGATGAATTCAAAGAACACTAAGCAGTTTCTCAGAAAGCTTCTTTCCAGATTTCATCTGAGGATATTTCCTTTTTCACCATAGCCCTCTATGGGCTTCCAAATATCACTTTGCCAATTCCACAAGAACTGTCTTAGCGAAAGGCTTCTTGAGGGGAAAGATGTAACTCTGTGAGATGATTTCACAGAACACAAAGAAGTTTTTCAGAAAGCTTCTTTCTCTTTGTTATCGGAGGATATTTCCTGTGGCCCTATAGTCTTCCAAGGGATCCGAAATATCTGTTCTCAGATTCCACAGAAATAAGGCTAGCAAAGAGATCCACGAAATACACATGTAACTCTGTGAGATGAATTCACAGAACACTAAGCAGTTTCTCAGAAAGCTTCTTTCCAGATTTCATCTGAGGATATTTCCTTTTTCACCATAGCCCTCTAAGGGCTTCCAAATATCACTTGGCCAATTCCACAAGAACCCTCTTAGCGAAAGGCTTCTTGAGGGGAAAGCTGTAACTCTGTGAGATGATTTCACAGAACACAAAGAAGTTTCTCAGAAAGCTTCTTTCTCTTTGTTATCGGAGGATATTTCCTTTGGCACTATAGTCTTCAAAGGGATCCGAAATATCTCTTCTCAGATTCCACAGAAATAAGGCTAGCAAAGAGATCCACGAAATACACATGTAACTCTGTGAGATGAATTATCAGAACACTAAGCAGATTATCAGAAAGCTTCTTTCCAGATTTCATCTGAGGATATTTCCTTTTTCACCATAGACCTCTATGGGCTTCCAAATATCATTTTGCCAATTCCAAAAGAACTGTCTTAGCGAAAGGCGTCTTGAGGGGAAAGATGTAACTCTGTGAGATGATTTCACAGAACACAAAGAAGTTTCTCAGAAACCTTCTTTCTCTTTGTTATCGGAGGATATTTCCTCTGGCCGTATAGTCTTCAAAGTGATCCGAATTATCTGTTCTCAGATTCCACAGAAATAAGGCTAGCAAAGAGATCCTCGAAATACACATGTAACTCTGTGAAATGAATTCACAGAACACTAAGCAGTTTCTCAGAAAGCTTCTTTCCAGATTTCATCTGAGGATATTTCCTTTTTCACCATAGCCCTCTATGGGCTTCCTAATATCACTTTGCGAATTCCACAAGAACCGTCTTAGCGAAAGGCTTCTTGAGGGGAAAGCTGTAACTCTGTGAGATGATTTCACAGAACACAAAGAAGTTTCTCAGAAAGCTTCTTCCTCTTTGTTATCGGAGGATATGTCCTTTGGCCCTATAGTCTTCTAAGGGATCCGAAATATCTGTTCTCAGATTCCACAGAAATAAGGCTAGCAAAGAGATCCACGAAATACACATGTAACTCTGTGAGATGAATTCACAGAACACTAAGCAGTTTCTCAGAAAGCTTCTTTCCAGATTTCATCTGAGGATATTTCCTTTTTCACCATAGCCCTCTATGGGCTTCCAAATATCACTTTGCCAATTCCACAAGAACTGTCTTAGCGAAAGGCTTCTTGAGGAGAAAGCTGTAACTCTGTGAGATAATTTCACAGAACACAAAGAAGTTTCTCAGAAAGCTTCTTTCTCTTTGTTATCGGAGGATATTTCCTTTGGCCCTGTAGTCGTCAAAGGGATCCGAAATATCTGTTCTCAGATTCCACAGAAATAAGGCTAGCAAAGAGATCCACGAAATACACATGTAACTCTGTGAGATGAATTCACAGAACACTAAGCAGTTTCTCAGAAAGCTTCTTTGCAGATTTCGTCTGAGGATATTTGCTTTTTCAACATAGCCCTCTATGGGCTTCCAAATATCGCTTTGCCAATTCCACAAGAACTGTCTTAGCGAAAGGCTTCTTGAAGGGAAAGCTGTAACTCTGTGAGATGATTTCACACAACCCAAAGAAGTTTCTCAGAAAGCTTCTTTCTCTTTGTTATCGGAGGATATTTCCTTTTGCCGTATAGTCTTCCAAGGGATCCGAAATATCTGTTCTCAGATTCCACAGAAATAAGGCTAGCAAAGAGACCCATGAAACATACATCTAACTCTGTCAGATGAATTCACAGAACACTAAGCAGTTTCTCAGAAAGCTTCTTTCCAGATTTCATCTGAGGATATTTCCTTTTTCACCATAGCCCTCTATGGGCTTCCAAATATCACTTTGCCAATTCCACAAGAACTGTCTTAGCGATAGGCTTCTTGAGGGGAAAGCTGTAACTCTGTGAGATGATTTCACAGAACACAAAGAAGTTTCTCAGAAATCTTCTTTCTCTTTTTTATCTGAGGATATTTCCTTTTGACTATAGTCTTCAAAGGGATCCGAAATATCTGTTCTCAGATTCCACATAAATAAGGCTAGCAAAGGGATCCACGAAATACACATGTAACTCTGTGAGATGAATTCACAGAACACTAAGCAGTTTCTCAGAAAGCTTCTTTCCAGATTTCATCTGGGGATATTTCCTTTTTCACCGTAGCCCTCTATGGGCGTCCAAATATCACTTTGCCAATTCCACAAGAACTGTCTTAGTGAAAGGCTTCTTGAGGGCAAAGCTGTAACTCTGTGACATGATTTCACAGAACACAAAGAAGTTTCTCAGAAAGCTTCTTTCTCTTTGTTATCGGAGGATATGTCCTTTGGCCCTATAGTCTTCTAAGGGATCCGAAATATCTGTTCTCAGATTCCACAGAAATAAGGCTAGCAAAGAGATCCACGAAATACACATGTAAGTCTGTGAGATGAATTCACAGAACACTAAGCAGTTTCTCAGAAAGCTTCTTTCCAGATTTCATCTGAGGATATTTCCTTTTTCACCATAGCCCTCTATGGGCTTCCAAATATCACTTTGCCAATTCCACAAGAACTGTCTTAGCGAAAGGCTTCTTGAGGGGAAAGCTGTAACTCTGTGAGATGATTTCACAGAACACAAAGAAGTTTCTCAGAAAGCTTCTTTCTCTTTGTTATCGGAGGATATTTCCTTTGGCCCTATAGTCTTCAAAAGGATCCGAAATATCTCTTCTCAGATTCCACAGAAATAAGGCTAGCAAAGAGATCCAAGAAATACACATGTAACTCTGTGAGATGAATTCACAGAACACTAAGCAGTTTCTCAGAAAGCTTCTTTCCAGATTTCATCTGACGATATTTCCTTTTTCACCTTAGCCCTCTATGTGGTTCCAAATATCACTTTGCCAATTCCACAAGAACTGTCTTAGCGAAAGGCTTCTTGAGGGGAAAGCTGTAACTCTGTGAGATGATTTCACAGACACAAAGAAGTTTCTCAGAAAGCTTCTTTCTCTTTGTTATCGGAGGATATTTCCTGTGGCCCTATAGTCTTCAATGTGATCCGAAATATCTGTTCTCAGATTCCACAGAAATAAGGCTAGCAAAGAGATCCACGAAATACACATGTAACTCTGTGAGATGAATTCACAGAACACTAAGCAGTTTCTCCGAAAGCTTCTTTCCAGATTTCATCTGAGGATATTTCCTTTTTCACCATAGCCCTCTATGGGCTTCCAAATATCACTTTGCCAATTCCACAAGAACTGTCTTAGCGAAAGACTTCTGGAGGGGAAAGCTGTAACTCTGTGAGATGATTTCACAGAACACAAAGAAGTTTCTCAGAAAGCTTCTTTCTCTTTGTTCTCGGAGGATATGTCCTTTGGCCCTATAGTCTTCTAAGGGATCCGAAATATCTGTTCTCAGATTCCACAGAAATAAGGCTAGCAAAGAGATCCACGAAATACACATGTAACTCTATGAGATGAATTCACAGAACACTAAGCAGTTTCTCAGAAAGCTTCTTTCCAGATTTCATCTGAGGATATTTCCTTTTTCACCATAGCCCTCTATGGGCTTCCAAATATCACTTTTCCAATTCCACAAGAACTGTCTTAGCGAAAGGCTTCTTGAGGGGAAAGCTGTAACTCTGTGAGATGATTTCACAGAACACAAAGAAGTTTCTCAGAAAGCTTCTTTCTCTTTGTTATCGGAGGATATTTCCTTTGGCCGTATAGTCTTCAAAGGGATCCGAAATATCTGTTCTCAGATTCCACAGAAATAAGGCTAGCAAAGAGATCCACGAAATACACATGTAACTCTGTGAGATGAATTCACAGAACACTAAGCAGTTTCTCAGAAAGCTTCTTTCCAGATTTCATCTGAGGATATTTCCTTTTTCACCATAGCCCTCTATGGGCTTCCAAATATCACTTTGCCAATTCCACAAGAACTGTCTTAGAGAAAGGCTTCTTGAGGGGAAAGCTGTAACTCTGTGAGATGATTTCACAGAACACAAAGAAGTTTCTCAGAAAGCTTCTTTCTCTTTGTTATCGGAGGATATTTCCTTTGGCCCTATAGTCTTCAAAGGGATCCGAAATATCTGTTCTAAGATTCCACAGAAATAAGGCTAGCAAAGAGATCCACGAAATACACATGTAACTCTGTGAGAGGAATTCACAGAACACTAAGCAGTTTCTCAGAAAGCTTCTTTCCAGATTTCATCTGAGGATATTTCCTTTTTCACCATAGCCCTCTATGGGCTTCCAAATATCACTTTGCCAATTCCACAAGAACTGTCTTAGCGAAAGGCTTCTTGAGGGGAAAGCTGTAACTCTGTGAGATGATTTCACAGAACACAAAGAAGTTTCTCAGAAAGCTTCTTTCTCTTTGTTATCGGAGGATATGTCCTTTGGCCCTATAGTCTTCTAAGGGATCCGAAATATCTGTTCTCTGATTCCACAGAAATAAGGCTAGCAAAGAGATCCACGAAATACAGATGTAACTCTGTGAGATGAATTCACAGAACACTAAGCATTTTCTCAGAAAGCTTCTTTCCAGATTTCATCTGAGGATATTTCCTTTTTCACCATAGCGCTCTATGGGCTTCCAAATATCACTTTGCCAATTCCACAAGAACTGTCTTAGCGAAAGGCTTCTTGAGGGGAAAGCTGTACCTCTGTGAGATGATTTCACAGAACACAAAGAAGTTTCTCAGAAAGCTTCTTTCTCTTTGTTATCGGAGGATATTTCCTGTGGCCCTATAGTCTTCTAAGGGATCCGAAATATCTGTTCTCAGATTCCACAGAAATAAGGCTAGCAAAGAGATCCACGAAATACACATGTAACTCTGTGAGATGAATTCACGGAACACTAAGCAGTTTCTCATAAAGCTTCTTTCCAGATTTCATCTGAGGATATTTCCTTTTTCAACATAGCCCTCTATGGGCTTCCAAATATCACTTTGCCAATTCCACAAGAACCGTCTTAGCGAAAGGCTTCTTGAGGGGAAAGCTGTAACTCTGTGAGATGATTTCACAGAACACAAAGAAGTTTCTCAGAAAGCTTCTTTCTCTTTGTTATCGGAGGATATTTCCTTTGGCCCTATAGTCTTCAAAGGGATCCGAAATATCTGTTCTCAGATTCCACAGAAATAAGGCTAGCAAAGAGATCCACGAAATACACATATAACTCTGTGAGATGAATTCACAGAACACTAAGCAGTTTCTCAGAAAGCTTCTTTCCAGATTTCATCTGAGTATATTTCCTTTTTCACCATAGCCCTCTATGAGCTTCCAAATATCACTTTCCCAATTCCACAAGAACTGTCTTAGCGAAAGGCTTCTTGAGGGGAAAGCTGTAACTCTGTGAGATGATTTCACAGAACACAAAGAAGTTTCTCAGAAAGCTTCTTTCTCTTTGTTATCGGAGGATATGTCCTTTTGCCCCATAGTCTTCTAAGGGATCCGAAATATCTGTTCTCAGATTCCACAGAAATAAGGCTAGCAAAGAGATCCACGAAATACACATGTAACTCTGTGAGATGAATTCACAGAACTCTAAGCAGTTTGTCGGAAAGCTTCTTTCCAGATTTCATCTGAGGATATTTCCTTTTTCACCATAGCCCTCTATGGGCTTCAAAATATAACTTTGCCAATTCCACAAGAACTGTCTTAGCGAAAGGCTTCTTGAGGGGAAAGCTGTAACTCTGTGAGATGATTTCACAGAACACAAAGAAGTTTCTCAGAAAGCTTCCTTCTCTTTGTTATCGGAGGATATTTCCTGTGGCCCTATAGTCTTCAAAGGGATCCGAAATATCTGTTCTCAGATTCCACAGAAATAAGGCTAGCAAAGAGATCCACGAAATACACATGTAACTCTGTGAGAGGAATTTAGAGAACACTAAGCAGTTTCTCAGAAAGCTTCTTTCCAGATTTCATCTGAGGATATTTCCTTTTTCACCATAGCCCTCTATGGGCTTCCAAATATCACTTTGCCAATTCCACAAGAACTGTCTTAGCGAAAGGCTTCTTGAAGGGAAAGTTGTAACTCTGTGAGATGATTTCACAGAACACAAAGAAGTTTCTCAGACAGCTTCCTTCTCTTTGTTATCGGAGGATATTTCCTTTGGACCTATAGTCTTCCAAGGGATCCGAAATATCTGTTCTCAGATTCCACAGAAATAAGGCTAGCAAAGAGATACACGAAATACACATGTAAATCTGTGAGATGAATTCACAGAACACTAAGCAGTTTCTCAGAAAGCTTCTATCCAGATTTCATCTGAGGACATTTCCTTTTTCACCATAGCCCTCTATGGGCTTCAAAATATAACTTTCACAATTCGACAAGAACTGTCTTAGCGAAAGGCTTCTTGAGGGGAAAGCTGTAACTCTGTGAGATGATTTCACAGAAAACAAAGAAGTTTCTCAGAAAGCTTCTTTCTCTTTGTTATCGGAGGATATTTCCTTTGGCCCTATAGTCTTCAAAGGGATCCGAAATATCTGTTCTCAGATTCCACAGAAATAAGGCTAGCAAAGAGATCCACGAAATACACATATAACTCTGTGAGATGAATTCACAGAACACTAAGCAGTTTCTCAGAAAGCTTCTTTCCAGATTTCATCTGAGGATATTTCCTTTTTCACCATAGCCCTCTATGAGTTTCGAAATGTCACTTTGCCAATTCCACAAGAACTGTCTTAGCGAAAGGCTTCTTGAGGGGAAAGCTGTAACTCTGTGAGATGATTTCACAGAACACAAGGAAGTTTTTCAGAAAGCTTCTTTCTCTTTGTTATCGGAGGATATGTCCTCTGGCCCTATAGTATTCAAAGGGATCCGAAATATCTCTTCTCAGATTCCACAGAAATAAGGCTAGCAAAGAGATCCACGAAATACACATGTAACTCTGTGAGATGAATTAACAGAACACTAAGCAGTTTCTCCGAAAGCTTCTTTCCAGATTCCATCTGAGGATATTTCCTTTTTCACCTTAGCCCTCTATGAGCTTCCAAATATCACTTTGCCAATTCCACAAGAACTGTCTTAGCGAAAGGCTTCTTGAAGGGAAAGCTGTAACTCTGTGAGATGATTTCACAGAACACAAAGAAGTTTCTCAGAAAGCTTCTTTCTCTTTGTTATCGGAGGATATTTCCTGTGGCCCTATAGTCTTCAAAGGGATCCGAAATATCTGTTCTCAGATTCCACAGAAATAAGGCTAGCAAAGAGATCCACGAAATACACATGTAACTCTGTGAGATGAATTCACAGAACACTAAGCAGTTTCTCAGAAAGCTTCTTTCCATATTTCATCTGAGGATATTTCCTTTTTCACGTTAGCCCTCTATGGGCTTCCAAATATCACTTTGCCAATTCCACAAGAACTGTCTTAGCGAAAGGCTTCTTCAGGGTAAAGCTGTAACTCTGTGAGATGATTTCACAGAACACAAAGAAGTTTCTCAGAAAGCTTCTTTCTCTTTTTTAAATCGGAGGATATTTCCTTTGGCCCTATAGTCTTCAAAGGGATCCGAAATATCTGTCCTCAGATTCCACAGAAATAAGGCTAGCAAAGAGATCCACGAAATACACATCTAACTCTGTGAGATGAAATCACAAAACACTAAGCAGTTTCTCAGAAAGCTTCTTTCCAGATTTCATCTGAGGATATTTCCTTTTTCACCATAGCCCTCTAAGGGCTACCAAATATCACTTGGCCAATTCCACAAGAACCCTCTTAGCGAAAGGCTTCTTGAGGGGAAAGCTGTAACTCTGTGAGATGATTTCACAGAACACAAAGAAGTTTCTCAGAAAGCTTCTTTCTCTTTGTTATCGGAGGATATTTCCTTTGGCACTATAGTCTTCCAAGGGATCCGAAATATCTCTTCTCAGATTCCACAGAAATAAGGCTAGCAAAGAGATCCACGAAATACACATGTAACTCTGTGAGATGAATTAACAGAACACTAAGCAGATTGTCAGAAAGCTTCTTTCCAGATTTCATCTGAGGATATTTCCTTTTTCACCATAGACCTCTATGGGCTTCCAAATATCATTTTGCCAATTCCAAAAGAACTGTCTTAGCGAAAGGCTTCTTGAGGGGAAAGCTGTAACTCTGTGAGATGATTTCACAGAACACAAAGAAGTTTCTCAGAAACCTTCTTTCTCTTTGTTATCGGAGGAAATTTCCTCTGGCCGTATAGTCTTCAAAGTGATCCGAAATATCTGTTCTCAGATTCCACAGAAATAAGGCTAGCAAAGAGATCCACGAAATACACATGTAACTCTGTGAAATGAATTCACAGAACACTAAGCAGTTTCTCAGAAAGCTTCTTTCCAGATTTCATCTGAGGATATTTCTTTTTTCACCATAGCCCTCTATGGGCTTCCAAATATCACTTTGCCAATTTTGCAAGAACTGTCTTAGCGAAAGGCTTCTTGAAGGGAAAGCTGTAACTCTGTGAGATGATTTCACAGAACACAAAGAAGTTTCTCAGAAAGCTTCTTTCTCTTTGTTATCGGAGGATATTTCCTTTGGCCCTATAGTCTTCAAAGGGATCCGAAATATCTGTTCTCAGATTCCACAGAAATAAGGCTAGCAAAGAGATCCACGAAATACACATGTAACTCTGTGAGATGAATTCACAGAACACTAAGCAGTTTCTCAGAAAGCATCTTTCCAGATTTCATCTGAGGATATTTCCTTTTTCACCATAGCCCTCTATGGTCTTCAAAATATAACTTTGCCAATTCCACAAGAACCGTCTTAGCGAAAGGCTTCTTGTGGGGAAAGCTGTAACTCTGTGAGATGATTTCACAGAACACAAAGAAGTTTCTCAGAAAGCTTCTTTCTCTTTGTTATCGGAGGATATTTCCTTTGGCAGTATAGTCTTCAAAGGGATCCGAAATATCTGTTCTCAGATTCCACAGAAATAAGGCTAGCAAAGAGATCCACGAAATACACATATAACTCTGTGAGATGAATTCACAGAACACTAAGCAGTTTCTCAGAAAGCTTCTTTCCAGATTTCATCTGAGGATATTTCCTTTTTCACCATAGCCCTCTATGAGTTTCCAAATGTCACTTTGCCAATTCCACAAGAACTGTCTTAGCGAAAGGCTTCTTGAGGGGAAAGCTGTAACTCTGTGAGATGATTTCACAGAACACAAAGAAGTTTCTCAGAAAGATTCTTTCTCTTTGTTATCGGAGGATATGTCCTTTTGCCCTATAGTCTTCTAAGGGTTCCGAAATATCTGTTGTCAGATTCCACAGAAATAAATCTAGCAAAGAGATCCACGAAATACACATGTAACTCTGTGAGATGAATTCACAGAACACTAAGCAGTTTCTCAGAAAGCTTCTTTCCAGATTTCATCTGAGGATATTTCCTTTTTCACCATAGCCCTCTATGGGCTTCCAAATATCACTTTGCCAATTCCACAAGAACTGTCTTAGCGAAAGGCTTCTTGAGGGGAAAGCAGCAACTCTGTGAGATGATTTCACAGAACACAAAGAAGTTTCTCAGAAAGCTTCTTTCTCTTTGTTATCGGAGGATATTTCCTTTGGCCCTATAGTCTTCAAAGGGATCCGAAGTATCTGTTCTCAGATTCCACAGAAATAAGGCTAGCAAAGAGATCCACGAAATACACATGTAACTCTGTGAGATGAATTCACAGAACACTAAGCAGTTTCTCAGAAAGCTTCTTTCCAGATTTCATCTGAGGATATTTCCTTTTTCACCATAGCCCTCTATGGGCTTCCAAATATCACTTGCCAATTCCACAAGAACTGTCTTAGCGAAAGGCTTCTTGAGGGGAAAGCTGTAACTCTGTGAGATGATTTCACAGAACACAAAGAAGTTTCTCAGAAAGCTTATTTCTCTTTGTTATCGGAGGATATTTCCTGTGGCCCTATAGTCTTCAAAGGGATCCGAAATATCTCCTCTCAGATTCCACAGAAATAAGGCTAGCAAAGAGATCCACGAAATACACATGTAACTCTGTGAGATGAATTCACAGAACACTAAGCAGTTTCTCAGAAAGCTTCTTTCCAGATTTCATCTGAGGATATTTCCTTTTTCACCATAGCCCTCTATGGGCTTCCAAATATCACTTTGCCAATTCCACAAGAACCGTCTTAGCGAAAGGCTTCTTGAGGGGAAAGCTGTAACTCTGTGAGATGATTTCACAGAACACAAAGAAGTTTCTCAGAAAGCTTCTTTCTCTTTGTTATCGGAGGATATTTCCTGTGGCCCTATAGTCTTCAAAGGGATCCGAAATATCTGTTCTCAGATTCCACAGAAATAAGGCTAGCAAAGAGATCCTCGAAATACACATATAACTCTGTGAGATGAATTCACAGAACACTAAGCAGTTTCTCAGAAAGCTTCTTTCCAGATTTCATCTGAGGATATTTCCTTTTTCACCATAGCCCTCTATGGGCTTCCAAATATCACTTTGCCAATTCCACAAGAACTGTCTTAGCGAAAGGCTTCTTGAGGGGAAAGCTGTAACTCTGTGAGATGATTTCACAGAACACAAAGAAGTTTCTCAGAAAGCTTCTTTCTCTTTGTTATCGGAGGATATTTCCTTTGGCCCTATAGTCTTCCAAGGGATCCGAAATATCTGTTCTCAGATTCCACAGAAATAAGGCTAGCAAAGAGATACACGAAATACACATGTAACTCTGTGAGATGAATTCACAGAACACTAAGCAGTTTCTCAGAAAGCTTCTTTCCAGATTTCATCTGAGGATATTTCCTTTCTCACCATAGACCTCTAGGGGCTTCCAAATATCATTTTGCCAATTACAAAAGAACTGTCTTAGCGAAAGGCTTCTTGATGGGAAAGCTGTAATTCTGTGAGATGATTTCACAGAACACAAAGAAGTTTCACAGAAACCTTCTTTCTCTTTGTTATCGGAGGATATTTCCTCTGGCCCCATAGTCTTCAAAGGGATCCGAAATATCTGTTCTCAGATTCCACAGAAATAAGGCTAGCAAAGAGATCCACGAAATAAACATGTAACTCTGTGAAATGAATTCACAGAACACTAAGCAGTTTCTCAGAAAGCTTCTTTCCAGATTTCATCTGAGGATATTTCCTTTTTCACCATAGCCCTCTATGGGCTTCCAAATATCACTTTGCCAATTACACAAGAACTGTCTTAGCGAAAGGCTTCTTGAAGGGAAAGCTGTAACTCTGTGAGATGATTTCACAGAACACAAAGAAGTTTCTCAGAAAGCTTCTTTCTCTTTGTTATCGGAGGATATTTCCTTTGGCCCTACAGTCTTCAAAGGGATCCGAAATATCTGTTCTCAGATTCCACAGAAATAAGGCTAGCAAAGAGATCCACGAAATACACATGTAAGTCTGTGAGATGAATTCACAGAACACTAAGCAGTTTCTCAGAAAGCTTCTTTCCAGATTTCATCTGAGGATATTTCCTTTTTCACCATAGCCCTCTATGGGCTTCCAAATATCACTTTGCCAATTCCACAAGAACTGTCTTAGCGAAAGGCTTTTTGAGGGGAAAGCTGTAACTCTGTGAGATGATTTCAAAGAACACAAAGAAGTTTCTCAGAAAGCTTCTTTCTCTTTGTTATCGGAGGATATTTCCTGTGGCCCTATAGTCTTCAAAGGGATCAGAAATATCTGTTTTCAGATTCCACAGAAATAAGGCTAGCAAAGAGATCCACGAAATACACATGTAACTCTGTGAGATGAATTCACAGAACACTAAGCAGTTTCATAGAAAGCTTCTTTCCAGATTTCATCTGAGGATATTTCCTTTTTCACAATACCCTCTAAGGGCTTCCAAATGTCACTTTGCCAATTCCACAAGAACTGTCTTAGCGAAAGGCTACTTGAGGGGAGAGCTGTAACTCTGTGAGATGATTTCACAGAACACAAAGAAGTTTCTCAGAAAGCTTCTTTCTCTTTGTTATCGGAGGATATGTCCTTTTGCCCTATAGTCTTCTAAGGGATCCGAAATATCTGTTGTCAGATTCCACAGAAATAAGGCTAGCAAAGAGATCCACGAAATACACATGTAACTCTGTGAGATGAATTCACAGAACACTAAGCAGTTTCTCGGAAATCTTCTTTCCAGATTTCATCTGAGGATATTTCCTTTTTCACCATAGCCCTATATGGGCTTCCAAATATCACTTTGCCAATTCCACAAGAACTGTGTTAGCGAAAGGCTTCTTGAAGGGAAAGTTGTAACTCTGTGAGATGATTTCACAGAACACAAAGAAGTTTCTCAGACAGCTTCCTTCTCTTTGTTATCGGAGGATATTTCCTTTGGCCCTATAGTCTTCAAAGGGATCCGAAATATCTGTTCTCAGATTCCACAGAAATAAGGCTAGCAAAGAGATCCACGAAATACACATGTAACTCTGTGAGATGAATTCACAGAACACTAAGCAGTTTCTCAGAAAGCTTCTTTCCAGATTTCATCTGAGGATATTTCCTTTTTCACCATAGCCCTCTATGGGCTTCCAAATATCACTTTGCCAATTCCACAAGAACTGTCTTAGCGAAAGGCTTCTTGAGGGGAAAGCTGTAACTCTGTGAGATGATTACACAGAACACAAAGAAGTTTTTCAGAAAGCTTCTTTCCCTTTTTTATCGGAGGATATGTCCTCTGGCCCTATAGTCTTCAAAGGGATCCGAAATATCTCTTCTCAGATTCCACAGAAATAAGGCTAGCAAAGAGATCCACGAAATACACATGTAACTCTGTGAGATGAATTAACAGAACACTAAGCAGTTTCTCCGAGAGCTTCTTTCCAGATTTCATCTGAGGATATTTCCTTTTTCACCATAGCCCTCTCTGGGCTTCCAAATATCACTTTGCCAATTCCACAAGAACTGTCTTAGCGAAAGGCTTCTTGAGGGGAAAGCTGTAACTCTGTGAGATGATTTCACAGAACACAAAGAAGTTTCTCAGAAAGCTTCTTTCTCTTTGTTATCATAGGATATTTCCTTTGGCCCTATAGTCTTCAAAGGGATCCGAAATATCTGTTCTCAGATTCCACACAAATAAGGCTAGCAAAGAGATCCACGAAATACACATGTAACTCTGTGAGATGAATTCACAGAACACTAAGCAGTTTCTCAGAAAGCTTCTTTCCAGATTTCATCTGAGGATATTTCCTTTTTCACCTTAGCCCTCTATGGGCTTCAAAATATATCTTTGCCAATTCCACAAGAACTGTCTTAGCGAAAGGCTTCTTGAGGGGAAAGCTGTAACTCTGTGAGATGATTTCACAGAACACAAAGAAGTTTCTCAGAAAGCTTCTTTCTCTTTGTTATCGGAGGATATTTCCTTGGCCCTATAGTCTTCAAAGGGATCCGAAATCTCTGTTCTCAGATTCCACAGAAATAAGGCTAGCAAAGAGATCCACGAAATACACATCTAACTCTGTGAGATGAATTCACAGAACACTAAGCAGTTTCTCAGAAAACTTCTTTCCAGATTTCATCTGAGGATATTTCCTTTTTCACCTTAGCCCTCTATGTGGTTCCAAATATCACTTTGCCAATTCCAGAAGAACTGTCTTAGCGAAAGGCTTCTTGAGGGGAAGGCTGTGACTCTGTGAGGTGATTTCACAGAACACAAAGAAGTTTCTCAGAAAGCTTCTTTCTCTTTGTTATCGGAGGATATTTCCTGTGGCCCTATAGTCTTCAAAGGGATCGAAATATCTGTTCTCATATTCCACAGAAATAAGGCTAGCAAAGAGTTCCACGAAATACACATGTAACTCTGTGAGATGAATTCACAGAACACTAAGCAGTTTCTCAGAAAGCTTCTTTCCAGATTTCATCTGAGGATATTTCCTTTCTCACCATAGCCCTCTATGGGCTTCCAAATATCACTTTGCCAATTCCACAAGAACTGTCTTAGCGAAAGGCTTCTTGAAGGGAAAGCTGTAACTCTGTGAGATGATTTCACAGAACACAAAGAAGTTTCTCAGAAAGCTTCCTTCTCTTTGTTATCGGAGGATATTTCCTGTGGCCCTATAGTCTTCTAAGGGATCCGAAATATCTGTTCTCAGATTCCACAGAAATAAGGCTAGCAAAGAGATCCACGAAATACACATGTAACTCTGTGAGATGAATTCACAGAACACTAAGCAGTTTCTCAGAAAGCTTCTTTCCAGATCATCTGAGGATATTTCCTTTTTCACCATAGCCCTCTATGGGCTTCCAAATATCACTTTGCCAATTCCACAAGAACTGTCTTAGCGAAAGGCTTCTTCAGGGGAAAGCTGTAACTCTGTGAGATGATTTCACAGAACACAAAGAAGTTTCTCAGAAAGCTTCTTTCTCTTTTTTAATCGGAGGATATTTCCTTTGGCCCTAAAGTCTTCAAAGGGATCCGAAATATCTGTCCTCAGATTCCACAGAAATAAGGCTAGCAAAGAGATCCACGAAACACACCTCTAACTCTGTGAGATGAATTCACAGAACACTAAGCAGTTTCTCAGAAAGCTTCTTTCCAGATTTCATCTGAGGATATTTCCTTTTTCACCATAGCCCTCTATGGGCTTCCAAATATCACTTTGCCAATTCCACAAGAACTGTCTTAGCGAAAGGCTTCTTGAGGGGAAAGCTGTAACTCTGTGAGATGATTTCACAGAACACAAAGAAGTTTCTCAGAAATCTTCTTTCTCTTTGTTGTCGGAGGATATTTCCTGTGGCCCTATAGTCTTCAAAGGGATCCGAAATATCTGTTCTCAGATTCCACAGAAATAAGGCTAGCAAAGAGATCCACGAAATACACATATAACTCTGTTAAGTGAATTCACAGAACACTAAGAAGTTTATCAGAAAGCTTCTTTCCAGATTTCATCTGAGGATATTTCCTTTTTCACCATAGCCCTCTATGAGTTTGCAAATGTCACTTTGCCAATTCCACAAGAACTGTCTTAGCGAAAGACTTCTTGAGGGGAAAGCTGTAACTATGTGAGATGATTTCACAGAACACAAAGAAGTTTCTCAGAAAGATTCTTTCTCTTTGTTATCGGAGGATATGTCCTTTTGCCCTATGGTCTTCTAAGGGATCCGAAATATCTGTTGTCAGATTCCACAGAAATAAGTCTAGCAAAGAGATCCACGAAATACACATGTAACTCTGTGAGATGAATTCACAGAACACTAAGCAGTTTCTCAGAAAGCTTCTTTCCAGATTTCATCTGAGGATATTTCCTTTTTCACCATAGCCCTCTATGGCCTTCCAAATATCACTTTGCCAATTCCACAAGAACTGTCTTAGCGAAAGGCTTCTTGAGGGGAAAGCTGTAACTCTGTGAGATGATTTCACAGAACACAAGGAAGTTTCTCAGAAAGCTTCTTTCTCTTTGTTATCGGACGATATTTCCTGTGGACCTATAGTCTTCAAAGGGATCCGAAATATCTCCTCTCAGATTCCACAGAAATAAGGCTAGCAAAGAGATCCACGAAATACACATGTAACTCTGTGAGATGAATTCACAGAACACTAAGCAGTTTGTCAGAAAGCTTCTTTCCAGATTTCATCTGAGGATATTTCCTTTTTCACCATAGACCTCTATGGGCTTCCAAATATCATTTTGCCAATTCCAAAAG
Organism: Macaca nemestrina; assembly: GCF_043159975.1. Classification (NCBI taxonomy): domain Eukaryota; kingdom Metazoa; phylum Chordata; class Mammalia; order Primates; family Cercopithecidae; genus Macaca; species Macaca nemestrina. The sequence continues at coordinate 61,230,394 of NC_092140.1, forward strand.
AACTGTCTTAGCGAAAGGCTTCTTGATGGGAAAGCTGTAACTCTGTGAGATGATTTCACAGAACACAAAGAAGTTTCTCAGAAACCTTCTTTCTCTTTGTTATCGGAGGATATTTCCTCTGGCCCCATAGTCTTCAAAGGGATCCGAAATATCTGTTCTAAGATTCCACAGAAATAGGGCTAGCAAAGAGATCCACGAAATAAACATGTAACTCTGTGAAATGAATTCACAGAACACTAAGCAGTTTCTCAGAAAGCTTCTTTCCAGATTTCATCTGAGGATATTTCCTTTTTCACCATAGCCCTCTATGGGCTTCCAAATATCACTTTGCCAATTCGACAAGAACTGTCTTAGCGAAAGGCTTCTTGAAGGGAAAGCTGTATGTCTGGGAGATGATTTCACAGAACACAAAGAAGTTTCTCAGAAAGCTTCTTTCTCTTTGTTATCGGAGGATATTTCCTTTGGCCCTATAGTCTTCAAAGGGATCCGTAATATCTGTTCTCTGATTCCACAGAAATAAGGCTAGCAAAGAGATCCACGAAATACATGTAACTCTGTGAGATGAATTCACAGAACACTAAGCAGTTTCTCAGAAAGCTTCTTTCCAGATTTCATCTGAGGATATTTCCTTTTTCACCATAGCCCTCTATGGGCTTCCAAATATCACTTTGCCAATTCCACAAGAACTGTCTTAGCGAAAGGCTTTTTGAGGTGAAAGCTGTAACTCTGTGAGATGATTTCACAGAACACAAAGAAGTTTCTCAGAAAGCTTCTTTCTCTTTGTTATCGGAGGATATTTCCTGTGGCCCTATAGTCTTCTAAGGGATCCGAAATATCTGTTCTCAGATTCCACAGAAATAAGGCTAGCAAAGAGATCCACGAAATACACATGTAACTGTGTGAGATGAATTCACAGAACACTAAGCAGTTTCTCAGAAAGCTTCTTTCCAGATTTCATCTGAGGATATTTCCTTTTTCACCATAGCCCTCTATGGCCTTCCAAATATCACTTGCCAATTCCACAAGAACTGTCTTAGCGAAAGGCTTCTTGAGGGGAAAGCTGTAACTCTGTGAGATGATTTCACAGAACACAAAGAAGTTTCTCAGAAAGCTTCTTTCTCTTTGTTATCGGAGGATATTTCCTGTGGCCCTATAGTCTTCAAAGGGATCCGAAATATCTGTTCTCAGATTCCACAGAAATAAGGCTAGCAAAGAGATCCACGAAATACACATGTAACTCTGTGAGATGAATTCACAGAACACTAAGCAGTTTCTCAGAAAGCTTCTTTCCAGATTTCATCTGAGGATATTTCCTTTTTCACCATAGCCCTCTAAGGGCTTCCAAATATCACTTTGCCAATTCCACAAGAACCGTCTTAGCGAAAGGCTTTTTGAGGGGAAAGCTGTAACTCTGTGAGATGATTTCACAGAACACAAAGAAGTTTCTCAGAAAGCTTCTTTCTCTTTGTTATCGGAGGATATTTCCTTTGGCCCTATAGTCTTCCAAGGGATCCGAAATATCTGTTCTCAGATTCCACAGAAATAAGGCTAGCAAAGAGATCCACGAAATACACATGTAACTCTGTGAAATGAATTCGCAGAACACTAAGCAGTTTCTCAGAAAGCTTCTTTCCAGATTTCATCTGAGTATATTTCCTTTTTCACCATAGCCCTCTATGGGCTTCCAAATATCACTTTGCCAACTTGACAAGAACTGTCTTAGCGAAAGGCTTCTTGAAGGGAAAGCTGTAACTCTGTGAGATGATTTCACAGAACACAAAGAAGTTTCTCAGAAAGCTTCTTTCTCTTTGTTATCGGAGGATATTTCCTTTGGCCCTATAGTCTTCAAAGGGATCCGAAATATCTGTTCTCAGATTCCACAGAAATAAGGCTAGCAAAGAGATCCAGGACATACACATGTAACTCTGTGAGATGAATTAACAGAACACTAAGCAGTTTCTCAGAAAGCTTCTTTCCAGATTTCATCTGAGGATGTTTCCTTTTTCACCATAGCCCTCTATGGGCTTCCAAATATCACTTTGACAATTCCACAAGAACTGTCTTAGCGAAAGGCTTCTTGAGGGGAAAGCTGTAACTCTGTGAGATGATTTCACAGAACACAAAGAAGTTTCTCAGAAATCTTCTTTCTCTTTGTTATCGGAGGATATTTCCTATGGCCCTATAGTCTTGAAAGGGATCCGAAATATCTGTTCTCAGATTCCACAGAAATAAGGCTAGCAAAGAGATCCACGAAATACAGATGTAACTCTGTGAGATGAATTCACAGAACACTAAGCAGTTTCTCAGAAAGCTTCTTTCCAGATTTCATCTGAGGATATTTCCTTTTTCACCATATCCCTCTATGGGCTTCCAAATATCACTTTGCCAATTCCACAAGAACTGTCTTAGCGAAAGTCTTCTTGAGGGGAAAGCTGTAACTCTGTGAGATGATTTCACAGAACACAAAGAAGTTTCTCAGAAAGCTTCTTTCTCTTTGTTATCGGAGGATATTTCCTGTGGCCCTATAGTCTTGAAAGGGATCCGAAATATCTGTTCTCAGATTCCACAGAAATAAGGCTAGCAAAGAGATCCACGAAATACACATGTAACTCTGTGAGATGAATTCACAGAACACTAAGCAGTTTCTCAGAAAGCTTCTTTCCAGATTTCATCTGAGGATATTTCCTTTTTCACCATAGCCCTCTATGGGCTTCCAAATGTCACTTTGCCAATTCCACAAGAACCGTCTAGCGAAAGGCTTCTTGAGGGGAAAGCTGTAACTCTGTGAGATGATTTCACAGAACACAGAGAAGTTTTTCAGAAAGCTTCTTTCTCTTTGTTATCGGAGGATATGTCCTCTGGCCCTATAGTATTCACAGGGATCCGAAATATCTCTTCTCAGATTCCACAGAAATAAGGCTAGCAAAAAGATACACGAAATACACATGTAACTCTGTGAGATGAATTAACAGAACACTAAGCAGTTTCTCCTAAAGCTTCTTTCCAGATTTCATCTGAGGATATTTCCTTTTTCACCTTAGCCCTCTATGAGCTTCCAAATATCACTTTGCCAATTCCACAAGAACTGTCTTAGCGAAAGGCTTCTTGAGGGGAAAGCTGTAACTCTGTGAGATGATTTCACAGAACACAAAGAAGTTTCTCAGAAAGCTTTTTTCTCTTTGTTATCGGAGGATATTTCCTTTGGCCCTATAGTCTTCCAAGGGATCCGAAATATCTGTTCTCAGATTCCACAGAAATAAGGCTAGCAAAGAGATCCACGAAATACACATATAACTCTGTGAGATGAATTCACAGAACACTAAGCAGTTTCTCAGAAAGCTTCTTTCCAGATTTCATCTGAGGATATTTCCTTTTTCACCGTAGCCCTCTATGGGCTTCCAAATATCACTTTGCCAATTCCACAAGAACTGTCTTAGCGAAAGGCTTCTTGAGGGGAAAGCTGTAACTCTGTGAGATGATTTCACAGAACACAAAGAAGTTTCTCAGAAAGCTTCTTTCTCTTTGTTATCGGAGGATATTTCCTTTGGCCCTATAGTCTTCCAAGGGATCCGAAATATCTGTTGTCAGATTCCACAGAAATAAGGCTAGCAAAGAGATACACGAAATACACATGTAACTCTGTGAGATGAATTCACAGAACACTAAGTAGTTTCTCAGAAAGCTTCTTTCCAGATTTCATCTGAGGATATTTCCTTTCTCACCATAGACCTCTAGGGGCTTCCAAATATCATTTTGCCAATTCCAAAAGAACTGTCTTAGCGAAAGGCTTCTTGATGGGAAAGCTGTAACTCTGTGAGATGATTTCACAGAACACAAAGAAGTTTCTCAGAAACCTTCTTTCTCTTTGTTATCGGAGGATATTTCCTCTGGCCCCATAGTCTTCAAAGGGATCCGAAATATCTGTTCTCAGATTCCACAGAAATAAGGCTAGCAAAGAGATCCACGAAATAAACATGTAACTCTGTGAAATGAATTCACAGAACACTAAGCAGTTTCTCAGAAAGCTTCTTTCCAGATTTCATCTGAGGATATTTCCTTTTTCACCATAGCCCTCTATGGGCTTCCAAATATCACTTTGCCAATTCCACAAGAACTGTCTTAGCGAAAGGCTTCTTGAAGGGAAAGCTGTAACTCTGTGAGATGATTTCACAGAACACAAAGAAGTTTCTCAGAAAGCTTCTTTCTCTTTGTTATCGGAGGATATTTCCTTTGGCCCTACAGTCTTCAAAGGGATCCGAAATATCTGTTCTCAGATTCCACAGAAATAAGGCTAGCAAAGAGATCCACGAAATACACATGTAAGTCTGTGAGATGAATTCACAGAACACTAAGCAGTTTCTCAGAAAGCTTCTTTCCAGATTTCATCTGAGGATATTTCCTTTTTCACCATAGCCCTCTATGGGCTTCGAAATATCACTTTGCCAATTCCACAAGAAATGTCTTAGCGAAAGGCTTTTTGAGGGGAAAGCTGTAACTCTGTGAGATGATTTCAAAGAACACAAAGAAGTTTCTCAGAAAGCTTCTTTCTCTTTGTTATCGGAGGATATTTCCTGTGGCCCTATAGTCTTCAAAGGGATCAGAAATATCTGTTTTCAGATTCCACAGAAATAAGGCTAGCAAAGAGATCCACGAAATACACATGTAACTCTGTGAGATGAATTCACAGAACACTAAGCAGTTTCATAGAAAGCTTCTTTCCAGATTTCATCTGAGGATATTTCCTTTTTCACAATACCCTCTAAGGGCTTCCAAATGTCACTTTGCCAATTCCACAAGAACTGTCTTAGCGAAAGGCTACTTGAGGGGAGAGCTGTAACTCTGTGAGATGATTTCACAGAACACAAAGAAGTTTCTCAGACAGCTTCCTTCTCTTTGTTATCGGAGGATATTTCCTTTGGCCCTATAGTCTTCAAAGGGATCCGAAATATCTGTTCTCAGATTCCACAGAAATAAGGCTAGCAAAGAGATCCACGAAATACACATGTAACTCTGTGAGATGAATTCACAGAACACTAAGCAGTTTCTCAGAAAGCTTCTTTCCAGATTTCATCTGAGGATATTTCCTTTTTCACCATAGCCCTCTATGGGCTTCCAAATATCACTTTGCCAATTCCACAAGAACTGTCTTAGCGAAAGACTTCTTGAGGGGAAAGCTGTAACTATGTGAGATGATTTCACAGAACACAAAGAAGTTTCTCAGAAAGATTCTTTCTCTTTGTTATCGGAGGATATGTCTTTTTGCCCTATGGTCTTCTAAGGGATCCGAAATATCTGTTGTCAGATTCCACAGAAATAAGTCTAGCAAAGAGATCCACGAAATACACATGTAACTCTGTGAGATGGATTCACAGAACACTAAGCAGTTTCTCAGAAAGCTTCTTTCCAGATTTCATCTGAGCATATTTCCTTTTTCACCATAGCCCTCAATGGGCTTCCAAATATCACTTTGCCAATTCCACAAGAACTGTCTTAGCGAAAGGCTTCTTGAGGGGAAAGCTGTAACTCTGTGAGATGATTTCACAGAACACAAGGAAGTTTCTCAGAAAGCTTCTTTCTCTTTGTTATCGGAGGATATTTCCTGTGGACCTATAGTCTTCAAAGGGATCCGAAATATCTCCTCTCAGATTCCACAGAAATAAGGCTAGCAAAGAGATCCACGAAATACACATGTAACTCTGTGAGATGAATTCACAGAACACTAAGCAGTTTGTCAGAAAGCTTCTTTCCAGATTTCATCTGAGGATATTTCCTTTTTCACCGTAGACCTCTATGGGCTTCCAAATATCATTTTGCCAATTCCAAAAGAACTGTCTTAGCGAAAGGCTTCTTGATGGGAAAGCTGTAACTCTGTGAGATGATTTCACAGAACACAAAGAAGTTTCTCAGAAACCTTCTTTCTCTTTGTTATCGGAGGATATTTCCTCTGGCCCCATAATCTTCAAAGGGATCCGAAATATCTGTTCTAAGATTCCACAGAAATAGGGCTAGCAAAGAGATCCACGAAATAAACATGTAACTCTGTGAAATGAATTCACAGAACACTAAGCAGTTTCTCAGAAAGCTTCTTTCCAGATTTCATCTGAGGATATTTCCTTTTTCACCATAGCCCTCTATGGGCTTCCAAATATCACTTTGCCAATTCGACAAGAACTGTCTTAGCGAAAGGCTTCTTGAAGGGAAAGCTGTATGTCTGGGAGATGATTTCACAGAACACAAAGAAGTTTCTCAGAGAGCTTCTTTCTCTTTGTTATCGGAGGATATTTCGTTTGGCCCTATAGTCTTCAAAGGGATCCGAAATATCTGTTCTCTGATTCCACAGAAATAAGGCTAGCAAAGAGATCCACGAAATACATGTAACTCTGTGAGAAGAATTCACAGAACACTAAGCAGTTTCTCAGAAAGCTTCTTTCCAGATTTCATCTGAGGATATTTCCTTTTTCACCATAGCCCTCTATGGGCTTCCAAATATCACTTTGCCAATTCCACAAGAACTGTCTTAGCGAAAGGCTTTTTGAGGGGAAAGCTGTAACTCTGTGAGATGATTTCACAGAACACAAAGAAGTTTCTCAGAAAGCTTCTTTCTCTTTGTTATCGGAGGATATTTCCTGTGGCCCTATAGTCTTCTAAGGGATCCGAAATATCTGTTCTCAGATTCCACAGAAATAAGGCTAGCAAAGAGATCCACGAAATACACATGTAACTCTGTGAGATGAATTCACAGAACACTAAGCAGTTTCTCAGAAAGCTTCTTTCCAGATTTCATCTGAGGATATTTCCTTTTTCACCATAGCCCTCTATGGGCTTCCAAATATCACTTGCCAATTCCACAAGAACTGTCTTAGCGAAAGGCTTCTTGAGGGGAAAGCTGTAACTCTGTGAGATGATTTCACAGAACACAAAGAAGTTTCTCAGAAAGCTTCTTTCTCTTTGTTATCGGAGGATATTTCCTGTGGCCCTATAGTCTTCAAAGGGATCCGAAATATCTGTTCTCAGATTCCACAGAAATAAGGCTAGCAAAGAGATCCACGAAATACACATGTAACTCTGTGAGATGAATTCACAGAACACTAAGCAGTTTCTCAGAAAGCTTCTTTCCAGATTTCATCTGAGGATATTTCCTTTTTCACCATAGCCCTCTAAGGGCTTCCAAATATCACTTTGCCAATTCCACAAGAACCGTCTTAGCGAAAGGCTTCTTGAGGGGAAAGCTGTAACTCTGTGAGATGATTTCACAGAACACAAAGAAGTTTCTCAGAAAGCTTCTTTCTCTTTGTTATCGGAGGATATTTCCTTTGGCCCTATAGTCTTCCAAGGGATCCGAAATATCTGTTCTCAGATTCCACAGAAATAAGGCTAGCAAAGAGATCCACGAAATACACATGTAACTCTGTGAAATGAATTAACAGAACACTAAGCAGTTTCTCAGAAAGCTTCTTTCCAGATTTCATCTGAGGATATTTCCTTTTTCACCATAGCCCTCTATGGGCTTCCAAATATCACTTTGACAATTCCACAAGAACTGTCTTAGCGAAAGGCTTCTTGAGGGGAAAGCTGTAACTCTGTGAGATGATTTCACAGAACACAAAGAAGTTTCTCAGAAATCTTCTTTCTCTTTGTTATCGGAGGATATTTCCTGTGGCCCTATAGTTTTGAAAGGGATCCGAAATATCTGTTCTCAGATTCCACAGAAATAAGGCTAGCAAAGAGATCCACGAAATACAGATGTAACTCTGTGAGATGAATTCACAGAACACTAAGCAGTTTCTCAGAAAGCTTCTTTCCAGATTTCATCTGAGGATATTTCCTTTTTCACCATATCCCTCTATGGGCTTCCAAATATCACTTTGCCAATTCCACAAGAACTGTCTTAGCGAAAGTCTTCTTGAGGGGAAAGCTGTAACTCTGTGAGATGATTTCACAGAACACAAAGAAGTTTCTCAGAAAGCTTCTTTCTCTTTGTTATCGGAGGATATTTCCTGTGGCCCCATAGTCTTGAAAGGGATCCGAAATATCTGTTCTCAGATTCCACAGAAATAAGGCTAGCAAAGAGATCCACGAAATACACATGTAACTCTGTGAGATGAATTCACAGAACACTAAGCAGTTTCTCAGAAAGCTTCTTTCCAGATTTCATCTGAGGATATTTCCTTTTTCAACATAGCCCTCTATGAGCTTCCAAATATCACTTTGCCAATTCCACAAGAACTGTCTTAGCGAAAGGCTTCTTGAGGGGAAAGCTGTAACTCTGTGAGATGATTTCAAAGAACCCAAAGAAGTTTCTCAGAAAGCTTCTTTCTCTTTGTTATCGGAGGATATGTCCTTTTGCCCTATAGTTTTCTAAGGGATCCGAAATATCTCTTCTCAGATTCCACAGAAATAAGGCTAGCAAAGAGATCCACGATATACACATGTAACTCTGTGAGATGATTTCACAGAACACAAAGCAGTTTCTCGGAAAGCTTCTTTCCAGATTTCATCTGAGGATATTTCCTTTTTCACCATAGCCCTCTATGGGCTTCAAAATATCACTTTGCCAATTCCACAAGAACTGTCTTAGCGAAAGGCTTCCTGAGGGGAAAGCTGTAGCTCTGTGAGATGATTTCACAGAACACAAAGAAGTTTCTCAGAAAGCTTCTTTCTCTTTGTTATCGGAGGATATTTCCTTTGGCCCTATAGTCTTCAAAGGGATGCGAAATCTCTGTTCTCAGATTCCACAGAAATAAGGCTAGCAAAGAGATCCACGAAATACACATGTAACTCTGTGAAATGAATTAACAAAACACTAACCAGTTTCTCAGAAAGTTTTTTTCCAGATTTCATCTGAGGATATTTCCTTTTTCACCATAGCCCACTATGGGCTTCCAAATATCATTTTGCCAATTCCACAAGAACTGTCTTAGCGAAAGGCTTCTTGAGGTGAAAGCTGTAACTCTGTGAGATGATTTCACAGAACACAAAGAAGTTTCTCAGACAGCTTATTTCTCTTTGTTATCGGAGGATATTTCCTTTGGCCCTGTAGTCTTCAAAGGGATCCGAAATATCTGTTCTCAGATTCCACAGAAATAAGGCTAGCAAAGAGATCCACGAAATACACATGTAACTCTGTGAAATGAATTAACAGAACACTAAGCAGTTTCTCAGAAAGCTTCTTTCCAGATTTCATCTGAGGATATTTCCTTTTTCACCATAGCCCTCTATGGGCTTCCAAATATCACTTTGCCAATTCCACAAGAACTGTCTTAGCGAAAGGCTTCTTGAGGGGAGAGCTGTAACTCTGTGAGATGATTTCACAGAACACAAAGAAGTTTCTCAGAAAGCTTCTTTCTCTTTGTTATCGGAGGATATTTCCTTTGGCCCTATAGTCTTCAAAGGGATCCGAAATCTCTGTTCTCAGATTCCAGAGAAATAAGGCTAGCAAAGAGATCCACGAAATACACATGTAACTCTGTGAGATGAATTAACAGAACACTAAGCATTTTCTCAGAAAGCTTCTTTCCAGATTTCATCTGAGGATATTTCCTTTTTCACAAGAGTCCTCTATGGGCTTCCAAATATCACTTTGCCAATTCCACAAGAACTGTCTTAGCGAAAGGCTTCTTGAGGGGAGAGTTGTAACTCTGTGAGATGATTTCACAGAACACAAAGAAGTTTCTCAGAAAGCTTCTTTCTCTTTGTTATCAGAGGATATTTCCTTTGGCCCTATAGTCTTCAAAGGGATTCGAAATATCTGTTCTCAGATTCCACAGAAATAAGGCTAGCAAAGAGATCCACGAAATACACATGTAACTCTTTGAGATGAATTAACAGAATACTAAGCAGTTTCTCAGAAAACTTCTTTCCAGATTTCATCTGAGGATATTTCCTTTTTCACCACAGCCCTGTATGGGCTTCCAAATATCACTTTGCCAATTCCACAAGAACTGTCTTAGCGAAAGGCTTCTTGAGGGGAAAGCTGTAACTCTGTGAGATGATTTCACAGAACACAAAGAAGTTTCTCAGAAAGATTCTTTCTCTTTTTTATCGGAGGATATTTCCTTTGGCCCTATAGTCTTCAAAGGGATCCGAAATCTCTGTTCTCAGATTCCACAGAAATAAGGCTAGCAAAGAGGTCCACGAAATACACATGTAACTCTGTGAGATGAATTATCAGAACACTAAGCAGTTTCTCAGAAAGCTTCTTTCCAGATTTCATCTGAGGATATTTCCGTTTTCAACATAGCCCTCTATGGGCTTCCAAATATCACTTTGCCAATTACACCAGAACTATCTTAGCGAAAGGCTTCTTGAGGGGAAAGCGGTAACTCTGTGAGATGATTTCACAGAACACAAAGAAGTTTCTCAGAAAGCTTCTTTCTCTTTGGTATCGGAGGATATTTCCTTTGGCCGTATAGTCTTCAAAGGGATCCGAAATATCTGTTCACATTCCACAGAAATAAGGATAGCAAAGAGATCCACAAAATACACATGTAACTCTGTGAGATGAATTAACAGAACACTAAGCAGTTTCTCAGAAATCTTCTTTCCAGATTTCATCTGAGGATATTTCCTTTTTCACCATTGCCCTCTGTGGGCTTCCAAACATCACTTTGCCAATTCCACAAGAACTGTCTTAGAGAAAGGCTTCTTGAGGGGAAAGATATAACTCTGTGAGATGATTTCACAGAACACAAAGAAGTTTCTCAGAAAGCTTCTTTCTCTTTGTTATCGGAGGATATTTCCTTTGGCCCTATAGTCTTCAAAGGGATCCGAAATATCTGTTCTCAGATTCCAGAGAAATAAGGCTAGCAAAGAGATCCACGAAATACACATGTAACTCTGTGAGATGAATTAACAGAACACTAAGCAGTTTCTCAGAAAGCTTCTTTCCAGTTTTCATCTGAGGATATTTCCTTTTTCACCATTGCCCTCTATGGGCTTCCAAATATCACTTTGCCAATTCCACAAGAACTGTCTTAGCGAAAGGCTTCTTGAGGGGAAAGCTATAACTCTGTGAGATGATTTCACAGAACACAAAGAAGTTTCTCAGAAAGCTTCTTTCTCTTTGTTATCGGAGGATATTTCCTTTGGCCCTGGAGTCTTCAAAGGGATCCGAAATATCTGTTCTCAGATTCCACAAAAATAAGGCTAGCAAAGTGATCCACGAAATACACATGTAACTCTTTGAGATGAATTAACAGAATACTAAGCAGTTTCTCAGAAAACTTCTTTCCAGATTTCATCTGAGGATATTTCCTTTTTCACCATAGCCCTGTATGGGCTTCCAAATATCACTTTGCCAATTCCACAAGAACTGTCTTAGCGAAAGGCTTCTTGAGGGGAAAGCTTTAACTCTGTGAGATGATTTCACAGAACACAAAGAAGTTTCTCAGAAAGATTCTTTCTCTTTTTTATCGGAGGATATTTCCTTTGGCCCTATAGTCTTCAAAGGGATCCGAAATCTCTGTTCTCAGATTCCACAGAAATAAGGCTAGCAAAGAGATCCACGAAATACACATGTAACTCTGTGAGATGAATTAGCAGAACACTAAGCAGTTTCTCAGAAAGCTTCTTTCCAGATTTCATCTGAGGATATTTCCGTTTTCAACATAGCCCTCTATGGGCTTCCAAATATCACTTTGCCAATTCCACCAGAACTATCTTAGCGAAAGGCTTCTTGAGGGGAAAGCTGTAACTCTGTGAGATGATTTCACAGAACACAAAGAAGTTTCTCAGAAAGCTTCTTTCTCTTTGGTATCGGAGGATATTTCCTTTGGCCGTATAGTCTTCAAAGGGATCCGAAATATCTGTTCACATTCCACAGAAATAAGGATAGCAAAGAGATCCACAAAATACACATGTAACTCTGTGAGATGAATTGACAGAACACTAAGCAGTTTCTCAGAAAGCTTCTTTCCAGATTTCATCTGAGGATATTTCCTTTTTCACCATTGCCCTCTGTGGGCTTCCAAACATCACTTTGCCAATTCCACAAGAACTGTCTTAGCGAAAGGCTTCTTGAGGGGAAAGCTATAACTCTGTGAGATGATTTCACAGAACACAAAGAAGTTTCTCAGAAAGCTTCTTTCTCTTTGTTATCGGAGGATATTTCCTTTGGCCCTGTAGTCTTCAAAGGGATCCGAAATATCTGTTCTCAGATTCCACAAAAATAAGGCTAGCAAAGAGATCCACGAAATACACATGTAACTCTGTGAGATGAATTAACAGAACACTAAGCACTTTCTCAGAAAGCTTCTTTCCAGTTTTCATCTGAAGATATTTCCTTTTTCACCATAGCCCTCTATGGGCTTTCAAATATCACCTTTCCAATTCCAGAAGAACTGTCTTAGCAAAAGGCTTCTTGAGGGGGAAAGCTGTCATTCTGTGAGATGATTTCACAGAACCCAAAGAAGTTTCTCAGAAAGCTTCTTTCTCTTTGTTATCGGAGGATATTTCCTTTGGCCCTATAGTCTTCAAAGGGATCCGAAATATCTGTTCTCAGAATCCACAGAAATAAGGCTAGCCAAGAGATCCACGAAATACACATGTAACTCTGTGAGATGAATTTACAGAACACTAAGCAGTTTCTCAGAAAGCTTCTTTCCAGATTTGATCTAGAGTAATTCCTTTTTCACCATTGCCCTCTATGGGCTTCCAAATATCACTTTGCCAATTCCACAAGAACTGTCTTAGCGAAAGGCTTCTGGAGGGGAAAGCTATAACTCTGTGAGATGATTTCACAGAACACATAGAAGTTTCTCAGAAAGCTTCTTTCTCTTTGTTATCGGAGGATATTTCCTTTGGCCCTATAGTCTTCAAAGGGATCCGAAATATCTGTTCTCAGATTCCACAAATATAAGGCTAGCAAAGAGATCCACGAAATACACATGTAACTCTGTGAGATGAATTAACAGAACACTAAGCACTTTCTCAGAAAGCTTCTTTCCAATTTCATCTGAGGATATTTCCTTTTTCACCATAGCCCTCTATGGGCTTCCAAATATCACCTTTCCAATTCCACAAGAACTGTCTTAGCGAAAGGCTTCTTGAGGGGGAAAGCTGTAATTCTGTGAGATTATTTCACAGAACACAAAGAAGTTTGTCAGAAAGTTTCTTTCTCTTTGTTATCGGAGGATATTTCCATTGGCCCTATAGTCTTCAAAGGGATCCGAAATATCTGTTCTCAGAATACACAGAAATAAGGCTAGCAAAGAGATCCACGAAATACACCTGTAACTCTGTGAGATGAATTAACAGAACACTAAGCAGTTTCTCAGAAAGCTTCTTTCCAGATTTCATCGAGGGTTATTCCTTTTTCTCCATTGCCCTCTATGGGCTTCCAAATATCACTTTGCCAATTCCACAAGAACTGTCTTAGCGAAAGGCTTCTTGAGGGGAAAGCTATAACTCTGTGAGATGATTTCACAGAACACAAAGAAGTTTCTCATAAAGCTTCTTTCTCTTTGTTATCGGAGGATATTTCCTTTGACCCTGTAGTCTTCAATGGGATACGAAATATCTCTTCTCAGATTCCAGAGAAATAAGGCTAGCAGAGAGATCCACAAAATACACATGTAACTCTGTGAGATGAATTAACAGAACACTAAGCAGTTTCTCAGAAAGCTTCTTTCCAGATTTCATCTGAGGATATTTCCTTTTTCACCATAGCCCTCTAAGGGCTTCCAAATATCCCTTTGACAATTCCACAAGAACTGTCTTAGCGAAAGGCTTCTTGAGGGGAAAGCTGTAACTCTGTGAGATGATTTCACAGAACACAAAGAAGATTCTCAGACAGATTCTTTCTCTTTTTTATCGGAGGATATTTCCTTTGGCCCTATAGTCTTCAAAGGGATCCGAAATCTCTGTTCTCAGATTCCACAGAAATAAGGCTAGCAAAGAGATCCACGAAATACACATGTAACTCTGTGAGATGAATTAGCAGAACACTAAGCAGTTTCTCAGAAAGCTTCTTTCCAGATTTCATCTGAGGATATTTCCGTTTTCAACATAGCCCTCTATGGGCTTCCAAATATCACTTTGCCAATTCCACCAGAAGTATCTTACCGAAAGGCTTCTTGAGGGGAAAGCTGTAACTCTGTGAGATGATTTCACAGAACACAAAGAAGTTTCTCAGAAATCTTCTTTCTCTTTGGTATCGGAGGATATTTCCTTTCACCGTATAGTCTTCAAAGGGATCCGAAATATCTGTTCAGATTCCACAGAAATAAGGATAGCAAAGAGATCCACAAAATACACATGTAACTCCGTGAGATGAATTCACAGAACACTAAGCAGTTTCTCAGAAAGCTTCTTTCCAGATTTCATCTGAGGATATTTCCTTTTTCACTATTGCCCTCTGTGGGCTTCCAAACATCACTTTGCCAATTCCACAAGAACTGTCTTAGCGAAAGGCTTCTTGAGGTGAAAGATATAACTCTGTGAGATGATTTCACAGAACACAAAGAAGTTTCTCAGAAAGCTTCTTTCTCTTTGTTATTGGAGGATATTTCCTTTGGCCCTATAGTCTTCAAAGGGATCCGAAATATCTGTTCTCAGATTCCAGAGAAATAAGGCTAGCAAAGAGATCCACGAAATACACATGTAACTCTGTGAGATGAATTAACAGAACACTAAGCAGTTTCTCAGAAAGCTTCTTTCCAGATTTCATCTGAGGATAATTCTTTTTTCACCATAGCCCTCTATGGGCTTCCAAATATCACTTTGCCAAGTCCACAATAACTGTCTTAGCGAAAGGCTTCTTGAGGGGAAAGCTGTAACTCTGTGAGATGATTTCACAGAACACAAAGAAGTGTCTCAGAAAGCTTCTTTCTCTTTCTTAATGGAGGATATTTCCTTTGGCCCTGTAGTCTTCAAAGGCTTCCGAAATATCTGTTCTCAGATTCCATAGAAATAAGGCTAGCAAAGAGATCCACGAAATACACATGTAAGTCTGTGAGATGAATTAACAGAACACTAAGCAGCTTCTCAGAAAGCTTCTTTCCAGATTTCATCTGAGGATATTTCCTTTTTCACCATAGCCCTCTATGGGCTTCCAAATATCACCTTTCCAATTCCACAAGAACTGTCTTAGCGAAAGGCTTCTTGAGGGGGAAAGCTGTAATTCTGTGAGATTATTTCACAGAACACAAAGAAGTTTCTCAGAAAGCTTCTTTCTCTTTGTTATGGGAGGATATTTCCTTTGGCCCTATAGTCTTCAAGGGATCCGAAATATCTGTTCTCAGAATCCACAGAAATAAGTCTAGCAAAGAGATCCACGAAATACACATGTAACTCTGTGAGATGAATTCACAGAACACTAAGCAGTTTCTCAGAAAGCTTCTTTCCAGATTTCATCTAGGGTAATTCCTTTTTCACCATTGCCCTCTATGGGCTTCCAAATATCACTTTGCCAATTTCACAAGAAGTGTCTTAGCGAAAGGCTTCTTGAGGGGAAAGCTATAACTCTGTGAGATGATTTCACAGAACACAAAGAAGTTTCTCAAAATGCTTCTTTCTCTTTGTTATCGGAGGATATTTCCTTTGGCCCTGTAGTCTTCAATGGGATACGAAATATCTGTTCTCAGATTCCAGAGAAATAAGACTAGCAGAGAGATCCACAAAATACACATGTAACTCTGTGAGATGAATTGACAGAACACTAAGCAGTTTCTCAGAAAGCTTCTTTGCAGATTTCATCTGAGGATATTTCCTTTTCACCATAGCCCTCTATGGGCTTCCATATATCACTTTGCCAATTCCACAAGAACTGTCTTAGCCAAAGGCTTCTTGAGGGGAAAGCTGTAACTCTGTGAGATGATTTCACAGAACACAAAGAAGTTTCTCAGAAAGCTTCTTTCTCTTTGTTATCGGAGGATATTTCCTTTGGCCCTATAGTCTTCAAAGGGATCCGAAATCTCTGTTCTCAGATTCCACAGAAATAAGGCTAGCAAAGAGATCCACGAAATACACATGTAACTCTGTGAGATGAATTAGCAGAACACTAAGCAGTTTCTCAGAAAGCTTCTTTCCAGATTTCATCTGAGGATATTTCCGTTTTCAACATAGCCCTCTATGGGCTTCCAAATATCACTTTGCCAATTCCACCAGAACTATCTTAGCGAAAGGCTTCTTGAGGGGAAAGCTGTAACTCTGTGAGATGATTTCACAGAACACAAAAAAGTTTCTCAGAAAGCTTCTTTCTCTTTGATATCGGAGGATATGTCCTTTGGCCGTATAGTCTTCAAAGGGATCCGAAATATCTGTTCACATTCCACAGAAATAAGGATAGCAAAGAGATCCACAAAATACACATGTAACTCTGTGAGATGAATTAACAGAAAACTAAGCAGTTTCTCAGAAAGCTTCTTTCCAGATTTCATCTGAGGATATTTCCTTTTTCACCATTGCCCTCTGTGGGCTTCCAAACATCACTTTGCCAATTCCACAAGAACTGTCTTAGAGAAAGGCTTCTTGAGGGGAAAGATATAACTCTGTGAGATGATTTCACAGAACACAAAGAAGTTTCTCAGAAAGTTTCTTTCTCTTTGTTATCGGAGGATATTACCTTTGGCCCTATAGTCTTCAAAGGGATCCGAAATATCTGTTCTCAGATTCCAGAGAAAAAAGGCTAGCAAAGAGATCCACGAAATACACATGTAACTCTGTGAGATGAATTAACAGAACACTAAGCAGTTTCTCACAAAGCTTCTTTCCAGTTTTCATCTGAGGATATTTCCTTTTTCACCATTGCCCTCTATGGGCTTCCAAATATCACTTTGCCAATTCCACAAGAACTGTCTTAGCGAAAGGCTTCTTGAGGGGAAAGCTATAACTCTGTGAGATGATTTCACAGAACACAAAGAAGTTTCTCAGAAAGCTTCTTTCTCTTTGTTATCGGAGGACATTTCCTTTGGCCCTGTAGTCTTCAAAGGGATCCGAAATATCTGTTCTCAGATTCCACAAAAATAAGGCTAGCAAAGAGATCCACGAAATACACATGTAACTCTGTGAGAAGAATTAACAGAACACTAAGCACTTTCTCAGAAAGCTTCTTTCCAGATTTCATCTGAAGATATTTCCTTTTTCACCATAGCCCTCTATGGGCTTCCAAATATCACCTTTCCAATTCCACAAGAACTGTCTTAGCAAAAGGCTTCTTGAGGGGGAAAGCTGTAATTCTGTGAGATGATTTCACACAACACAAAGAAGTTTCTCAGAAAGCTTCTTTCTCTTTGTTATCGGAGGATATTTCCTTTGGCCCTATAGTCTTCAAAGGGATCCGAAATATCTGTTCTCAGAATCCACAGAAATAAGTCTAGCAAAGAGATCCACGAAATACACATGTAACTCTGTGAGATGAATTCACAGAACACTAAGCAGTTTCTCAGAAAGCTTCTTTCCAGATTTCATCTAGAGTAATTCCTTTTTCACCATTGCCCTCTATAGGCTTCCAAATATCACTTTGCCAAGTCCACAATAACTGTCTTAGCGAAAGGCTTCTTGAGGGGAAAGATATAACTCTGTGAGATGATTTCACAGAACACAAAGAAGTTTCTCAGAAAGCTTCTTTCTCTTTCTTAATGGAGGATATTTCCTTTGGCCCTGTAGTCTTCAAAGGCTTCCGAAATATCTGTTCTCAGATTCCACAGAAATAAGGCTAGCAAAGAGATCCACGAAATACACATGTAACTCTGTGAGATGAATTAACAGAACACTAACCAGTTTATCAGAAAGTTTTTTTCCAGATTTCATCTGAGGATATTTCCTTTTTCACCATAGACCTCTATGGGCTTCCAAATATCACTTTGCCAATACCACAAGAACTGTCTTAGCGAAAGGCCTCTTGAGGGGAAAGCTGTAACTCTGTGAGATGATTTCACAGAACACAAAGAAGTTTCTCAGAAAGCTTCTTTCTCTTTGGTATCGGAGGATATTTCCTTTGGCCCTATAGTCTTCAAAGGGATCCGAAATCTCTGTTCTCAGATTCCACAGAAATAAGACTAGCAAAGAGATCCACGAAATACACATGTAACTCTGTGAGATGAATTAACAGAACACTAACCAGTTTCTCAGAAAGTTTTTTTCCAGATTTCATCTGAGGATATTTCCTTTTTCACCATAGCCCTCTATGGGCTTCCAAATATCACTTTGCCAATTCCACAAGAACTGTCTTAGCGAAAGGCTTCTTGAGGGGAAAGCTGTAACTCTGTGAGATGATTTCACAGAACACAAAAAGTTTCTCAGAAAGCTTCTTTCTCTTTGTTATCGGAGGATATTTTCTTTGGCCCTAAAGTCTTCAAAGGGATCCGAAACATCTGTTCTCAGATTCCACAGAAATAAGGCTAGCAAAGAGATCCACGAAATACACATGTAACTCTGTGAGATGAATTAACAGAACACTAAGCAGCTTCTCATAAAGCTTCTTTCCAGATTTCATCTGAGGATATTTCCTTTTTCACCACAGCCCTCTATGGGCTTCCAAATATCACCTTTCCAATTCCAAAAGAACTGTCTTAGCGAAAGGCTTCTTGAGGGGGAAAGCTGTAATTCTGTGAGATTATTTCACAGAACACAAAGAAGTTTCTCAGAAAGCTTCTTTCTCTTTGTTATCGGAGGATATTTCCTTTGGCCCTATAGTCTTCAAAGGGATCCGAAATATCTGTTCTCAGAATCCACAGAAATAAGGCTAGCAAAGAGATCCACGAAATACACATGTAACTCTGTGAGATGAATTAACAGAACACTAAGCAGTTTCTCAGAAAGCTTCTTTCCAGATTTCATCTAGGGTAATTCCTTTTTCACCATTGCCCTCTATGGGCTTCCAAATATCACTTTGCCAATTCCACAAGAAGTGTCTTAGCGAAAGGCTTCTTGAGGGGAAAGCTATAACTCTGTGAGATGATTTCACAGAACACAAAGAAGTTTCTCATAATGCTTCTTTCTCTTTGTTATCGGATGATATTTATTTTGGCCCTGTAGTCTTCAATGGGATACGAAATATCTGTTCTCAGATTCCAGAGAAATAAGGCTAGCAGAGAGATCCACAAAATACACATGTAACTCTGTGAGATGAATTGACAGAACACTAAGCAGTTTCTCAGAAAGCTTCTTTGCACATTTCATCTGAGGATATTTCCTTTTTCACCATAGCCCTCTAAGGGCTTCCATATATCACTTTGCCAATTCCACAAGAACTGTCTTAGCGAAAGGCTTCTTGAGGGGAAAGCTGTAACTCTGTGAGATGATTTCACAGAACACAAAGAAGTTTCTCAGAAAGCTTCTTTCTCTTTCTTAATGGAGGATATTTCCTTTGGCCCTGTAGTCTTCAAAGGCTTCCGAAATATCTGTTCTCAGATTCCACAGAAATAAGGCTAGCAAAGAGATCCACGAAATACACATGTAACTCTGTGAGATGAATTAACAGAACACTAACCAGTTTATCAGAAAGTTTTTTTCCACATTTCATCTGAGGATATTTCCTTTTTCAAGATAGCCCTCTATCGGCTTCCAAATATCACTTTGCCAATACCACAAGAACTGTCTTAGCGAAAGGCTTCTTGAGGGGGAAAGCTGTAATTCTGTGAGATTATTTCACAGAACACAAAGAATTTTCTCAGAAAGTTTCTTTCTCTTTGTTATCGGAGGATATTTCCAATGGCCGTATAGTCTTCAAAGGGATCTGAAATATCTGTTCTCAGAATCCACAGAAATAAGGCTAGCAAAGAGATCCACGAAATACACATGTAACTCTGTGAGATGAATTCACAGAACACTAAGCAGTTTCTCAGAAAGCTTCTTTCCAGATTTCATCTGAGGATAATTCCTTTTGCACCATAGCCCTCTATAGGCTTCCAAATATCACTTTGCCAAGTCCACAATAACTGTCTTAGCGAAAGGCTTCTTGAGGGGAAAGATATAACTCTGTGAGATGATTTCACAGAACACAAAGAAGTTTCTCAGAAAGCTTCTTTCTCTTTCTTAATGGAGGATATTTCCTTTGGCCCTGTAGTCTTCAAAGGCTTCCGAAATATCTGTTCTCAGATTCCACAGAAATAAGGCTAGCAAAGAGATCCACGAAATACACATGTAACTCTGTGAGATGAATTAACAGAACACTAACCAGTTTATCAGAAAGTTTTTTTCCAGATTTCATCTGAGGATATTTCCTTTTTCACCATAGACCTCTATGGGCTTCCAAATATCACTTTGCCAATACCACAAGAACTGTCTTAGCGAAAGGCCTCTTGAGGGGAAAGCTGTAACTCTGTGAGATGATTTCACAGAACACAAAGAAGTTTCTCAGAAAGCTTCTTTCTCTTTGGTATCGGAGGATATTTCCTTTGGCCCTATAGTCTTCAAAGGGATCCGAAATCTCTGTTCTCAGATTCCACAGAAATAAGGCTAGCAAAGAGATCCACGAAATACACATGTAACTCTGTGAGATGAATTAACAGAACACTAACCAGTTTCTCAGAAAGTTTTTTTCCAGATTTCATCTGAGGATATTTCCTTTTTCACCATAGCCCTCTATGGGCTTCCAAATATCACTTTGCCAATTCCACAAGAACTGTCTTAGCGAAAGGCTTCTTGAGGGGAAAGCTGTAACTCTGTGAGATGATTTCACAGAACACAAAAAGTTTCTCAGAAAGCTTCTTTCTCTTTGTTATCGGAGGATATTTTCTTTGGCCCTAAAGTCTTCAAAGGGATCCGAAACATCTGTTCTCAGATTCCACAGAAATAAGGCTAGCAAAGAGATCCACGAAATACACATGTAACTCTGTGAGATGAATTAACAGAACACTAAGCAGCTTCTCATAAAGCTTCTTTCCAGATTTCATCTGAGGATATTTCCTTTTTCACCACAGCCCTCTATGGGCTTCCAAATATCACCTTTCCAATTCCAAAAGAACTGTCTTAGCGAAAGGCTTCTTGAGGGGGAAAGCTGTAATTCTGTGAGATTATTTCACAGAACACAAAGAAGTTTCTCAGAAAGCTTCTTTCTCTTTGTTATCGGAGGGTATTTCCTTTGGCCCTATAGTCTTCAAAGGGATCCGAAATATCTGTTCTCAGAATCCACAGAAATAAGGCTAGCAAAGAGATCCACGAAATACACATGTAACTCTGTGAGATGAATTAACAGAACACTAAGCAGTTTCTCAGAAAGCTTCTTTCCAGATTTCATCTAGGGTAATTCCTTTTTCACCATTGCCCTCTATGGGCTTCCAAATATCACTTTGCCAATTCCACAAGAAGTGTCTTAGCGAAAGGCTTCTTGAGGGGAAAGCTATAACTCTGTGAGATGATTTCACAGAACACAAAGAAGTTTCTCATAATGCTTCTTTCTCTTTGTTATCGGATGATATTTATTTTGGCCCTGTAGTCTTCAATGGGATACGAAATATCTGTTCTCAGATTCCAGAGAAATAAGGCTAGCAGAGAGATCCACAAAATACACATGTAACTCTGTGAGATGAATTGACAGAACACTAAGCAGTTTCTCAGAAAGCTTCTTTGCACATTTCATCTGAGGATATTTCCTTTTTCACCATAGCCCTCTAAGGGCTTCCATATATCACTTTGCCAATTCCACAAGAACTGTCTTAGCGAAAGGCTTCTTGAGGGGAAAGCTGTAACTCTGTGAGATGATTTCACAGAACACAAAGAAGTTTCTCAGAAAGCTTCTTTCTCTTTCTTAATGGAGGATATTTCCTTTGGCCCTGTAGTCTTCAAAGGCTTCCGAAATATCTGTTCTCAGATTCCACAGAAATAAGGCTAGCAAAGAGATCCACGAAATACACATGTAACTCTGTGAGATGAATTAACAGAACACTAACCAGTTTATCAGAAAGTTTTTTTCCACATTTCATCTGAGGATATTTCCTTTTTCACCATAGCCCTCTATCGGCTTCCAAATATCACTTTGCCAATACCACAAGAACTGTCTTAGCGAAAGGCTTCTTGAGGGGAAAGCTGTAACTCTGTGAGATGATTTCACAGAACACAAAGAAGTTTCTCAGAAAGCTTCTTTCTCTTTGGTATCGGAGGATATTTCCTTTGGCCCTATAGTCTTCAAAGGGATCCGAAATCTCTGTTCTCAGATTCCACAGAAATAAGGCTAGCAAAGAGATCCACGAAATACACATGTAACTCTGTGAGATGAATTAACAGAACACTAACCAGTTTCTCAGAAAGTTTTTTTCCAGATTTCATCTGAGGATATTTCCTTTTTCACCATAGCCCTCTATGGGCTTCCAAATATCACTTTGCCAATTCCACAAGAACTGTCTTAGCGAAAGGCTTCTTGAGGGGAAAGCTGTAACTCTGTGAGATGATTTCACAGAACACAAAGAAGTTTCTCAGAAAGCTTCTTTCTCTTTGTTATCGGAGGATATTTCCTTTGGCCCTATAGTCTTCAAAGGGATCCGAAATATCTGTTCTCAGAATCCACAGAAATAAGGCTAGCAAAGAGATCCACGAAATACACATGTAACTCTGTGAGATGAATTAACAGAACACTAAGCAGTTTCTCAGAAAGCTTCTTTCCAGATTTCATCTAGGGTAATTCCTTTTTCACCATTGCCCTCTATGGGCTTCCAAATATCACTTTGCCAATTCCACAAGAACTGTCTTAGCGAAAGGCTTCTTGAGGGGAAAGCTATAACTCTGTGAGATGATTTCACAGAACACAAAGAAGTTTCTCATAATGCTTCTTTCTCTTTGTTATCGGAGGATATTTATTTTGGCCCTGTAGTCTTCAATGGGATACGAAATATCTGTTCTCAGATTCCAGAGAAATAAGGCTAGCAGAGAGATCCACAAAATACACATGTAACTCTGTGAGATGAATTGACAGAACACTAAGCAGTTTCTCAGAAAGCTTCTTTGCAGATTTCATCTGAGGATATTTCCTTTTTCACCATAGCCCCCTAAGGGCTTCCATATATCACTTTGCCAATTCCACAAGAACTGTCTTAGCGAAAGGCTTCTTGAGGGGAAAGCTGTAACTCTGTGAGATGATTTCACAGAACACAAAGAAGTTTCTCAGAAAGCTTCTTTCTCTTTGTTGTCGGAGGATATTTCCTTTGGCCCTATAGTCTTCAAAGGGATTCGAAATATCTGTTCTCAGATTCCACACAAATAAGGCCAGCAAAGAGATCCACGAAATACACATGTAACTCTTTGAGATGAATTAACAGAATACTAAGCAGTATCTCAGAAAACTTCTTTCCAGATTTCATCTGAGGATATTTCCTTTTTCACCATAGCCCTGTATGGGCTTCCAAATATCACTTTGCCAATTCCACAAGAACTGTCTTAGCGAAAGGCTTCTTGAGGGGAAAGCTGTAACTCTGTGAGATGATTTCACAGAACACAAAGAAGTTTCTCAGAAAGATTCTTTCTCTTTGTCATCGGAGGATATTTCCTTTGGCCCTATACTCTTCAAAGGGATCCGAAATCTCTGTTCTCAGATTCCACAGAAATAAGGCTAGCAAAGAGATCCACGAAATACACATGTAACTCTGTGAGATGAATTAACAGGACACTAAGCACTTTCTCAGAAAGCTTCTTTCCAGATTTCATCTGAAGATATTTCCTTTTCCACCATAGCCCTCTATGGGCTTCCAAATATCACCTTTCCAATTCCACAAGAACTGTCTTAGCAAAAGGCTTCTTGAGGGGGAAAGCTGTAATTCTGTGAGATGATTTCACAGAACACAAAGAAGTTTCTCAGAAAGCTTCTTTCTCTTTGTTATCGGAGGATATTTCCTTTGGCCCTATAGTCTTCAAAGGGATCCGAAATATCTGTTCTCAGAATCCACAGAAATAAGGCTAGCAAAGACATCCACGAAATACACATGTAACTCTGTGAGATGAATTCACAGAACACTAAGCAGTTTCTCAGAAAGCTTCTTTCCAGATTTCATCTAGAGTAATTCCCTTTTCACCATAGCCCTCTATGGGCTTCCAAATATCACTTTGCCAATTCCACAAGAACTGTCTTAGCGAAAGGCTTCTGGAGGGGAAAGCTATAACTCTGTGAGATGATTTCACAGAACACAAAGAAGTTTCTCAGAAAGCTTCTTTCTCTTTGTTATCGGAGGATATTTCCTTTGGCCCTATAGTCTTCAAAGGGATCCGAAATATCTGTTCTCAGATTCCACAAATATAAGGCTAGCAAAGAGATCCACGAAATACACATGTAACTCTGTGAGATGAATTAACAGAACACTAAGCACTTTCTCAGAAAGCTTCTTTCCAATTTCATCTGAGGATATTTCCTTTTTCACCATAGCCCTCTATGGGCTTCCAAATATCACCTTTCCAATTCCACAAGAACTGTCTTAGCGAAAGGCTTCTTGAGGGGGAAAGCTGTATTTCTGTGAGATTATTTCACAGAACACAAAGAAGTTTCTCAGAAAGTTTCTTTCTCTTTGTTATCGGAGGATATTTCCATTGGCCCTATAGTCTTCAAAGGGATCCGAAATATCTGTTCTCAGAATCCACAGAAATAAGGCTAGCAAAGAGATCCACGAAATACACATGTAACTCTGTGAGATGAATTCACAGAACACTAAGCAGTTTCTCAGAAAGCTTCTTTCCAGATTTCATCTAGGGTAATTCCTTTTTCACCATTGCCCTCTATGGGCTTCCAAATATCACTTTGCCAATTCCACAAGAACTGTCTTAGCGAAAGGCTTCTTGAGGGGAAAGCTATAACTCTGTGAGATGATTTCACAGAACACAAAGAAGTTTCTCATAAAGCTTCTTTCTCTTTGTTATCGGAGGATATTTCCTTTGACCCTGTAGTCTTCAATGGGATACGAAATATCTGTTCTCAGATTCCAGAGAAATAAGGCTAGCAGAGAGATCCACAAAATACACATGTAACTCTGTGAGATGAATTAACAGAACACTAAGCAGTTTCTCAGAAAGCTTCTTTCCAGATTTCATCTGAGGATATTTCCTTTTTCACCGTAGCCCTCTATGGGCTTCCAAATATCCCTTTGACAATTCCACAACAACTGTCTTAGCGAAAGGCTTCTTGAGGGGAAAGCTGTAACTCTGTGAGATGATTTCACAGAACACAAAGAAGATTCTCAGACAGATTCTTTCTCTTTTTTATCGGAGGATATTTCCTTTGGCCCTATAGTCTTCAAAGGGATCCGAAAACTCTGTTCTCAGATTCCACAGAAATAAGGCTAGCAAAGAGATCCACGAAATGCACATGTAACTCTGTGAGATGAATTAGCAGAAAACTAAGCAGTTTCTCAGAAAGCTTCTTTCCAGATTTCATCTGAGGATATTTCCTTTTTCACTATTGCCCTCTGTGGGCTTCCAAACATCACTTTGCCAATTCCACAAGAACTGTCTTAGCGAAAGGCTTCTTGAGGGGAAAGATATAACTCTGTGAGATGATTTCACAGAACACAAAGAAGTTTCTCAGAAAGCTTCTTTCTCTATGTTATCGGAGGATATTTCCTTTGGCCCTATAGTCTTCAAAGGGATCCGAAATATCTGTTCTCAGATTCCAGAGAAATAAGGCTAGCAAAGAGATCCACGAAATACACATGTAACTCTGTGAGATGAATTAACAGAACACTAAGCAGTTTCTCAGAAAGCTTCTTTCCAGTTTTCATCTGAGGATAATTCCTTTTTCACCATTGCCCTCTATGGGCTTCCAAATATCACTTTGCCAATTCCACAAGAACTGTCTTAGCGAAAGGCTTCTTGAGGGGAAAGCTATAACTCTGTGAGATGATTTCACAGAACACAAAGAAGTTTCTCAGAAAGCTTCTTTCTCTTTGTTATCGGAGGATATTTCCTTTGGCCCTGTAGTCTTCAAAGGGATCCGAAATATCTGTTCTCAGATTCCACAAAAATAAGGCTAGCAAAGAGATCCACGAAATACACATGTAACTCTGTGAGATGAATTAACAGGACACTAAGCACTTTCTCAGAAAGCTTCTTTCCAGATTTCATCTGAAGATATTTCCTTTTCCACCATAGCCCTCTATGGGCTTCCAAATATCACCTTTCCAATTTCACAAGAACTGTCTTAGCAAAAGGCTTCTTGAGGGGGAAAGCTGTAATTCTGTGAGATGATTTCACAGAACACAAAGAAGTTTCTCAGAAAGCTTCTTTCTCTTTGTTATCGGAGGATATTTCCTTTGGCCCTATAGTCTTCAAAGGGATCCGAAATATCTGTTCTCAGAATCCACAGAAATAAGGCTAGCAAAGACATCCACGAAATACACATGTAACTCTGTGAGATGAATTCACAGAACACTAAGCAGTTTCTCAGAAAGCTTCTTTCCAGATTTCATCTAGAGTAATTCCTTTTTCAACATAGCCCTCTATGGGCTTCCAAATATCACTTTGCCAATTCCACAAGAACTGTCTTAGCGAAAGGCTTCTGGAGGGGAAAGCTATAACTCTGTGAGATGATTTCACAGAACACAAAGAAGTTTCTCAGAAAGCTTCTTTCTCTTTGTTATCGGAGGATATTTCCTTTGGCCCTATAGTCTTCAAAGGGATCCGAAATATCTGTTCTCAGATTCCACAAATATAAGGCTAGCAAAGAGATCCACGAAATACACATGTAACTCTGTGAGATGAATTAACAGAACACTAAGCACTTTCTCAGAAAGCTTCTTTCCAATTTCATCTGAGGATATTTCCTTTTTCACCATAGCCCTCTATGGGCTTCCAAATATCACCTTTCCAATTCCACAAGAACTGTCTTAGCGAAAGGCTTCTTGAGGGGGAAAGCTGTAATTCTGTGAGATTATTTCACAGAACACAAAGAAGTTTCTCAGAAAGTTTCTTTCTCTTTGTTATCGGAGGATATTTCCATTGGCCCTATAGTCTTCAAAGGGATCCGAAATATCTGTTCTCAGAATCCACAGAAATAAGGCTAGCAAAGAGATCCACGAAATACACATGTAACACTGTGAGATGAATTCACAGAACACTAAGCAGTTTCTCAGAAAGCTTCTTTCCAGATTTCATCTAGGGTAATTCCTTTTTCACCATTGCCCTCTATGGGCTTCCAAATATCACTTTGCCAATTCCACAAGAACTGTCTTAGCGAAAGGCTTCTTGAGGGGAAAGCTATAACTCTGTGAGATGATTTCACAGAACACAAAGAAGTTTCTCATAAAGCTTCTTTCTCTTTGTTATCGGAGGATATTTCCTTTGACCCTGTAGTCTTCAATGGGATACGAAATATCTGTTCTCAGATTCCAGAGAAATAAGGCTAGCAGAGAGATCCACAAAATACACATGTAACTCTGTGAGATGAATTAACAGAACACTAAGCAGTTTCTCAGAAAGCTTCTTTCCAGATTTCATCTGAGGATATTTCCTTTTTCACCATAGCCCTCTAAGGGCTTCCAAATATCCCTTTGACAATTCCACAACAACTGTCTTAGCGAAAGGCTTCTTGAGGGGAAAGCTGTAACTCTGTGAGATGATTTCACAGAACACAAAGAAGATTCTCAGACAGATTCTTTCTCTTTTTTATCGGAGGATATTTCCTTTGGCCCTATAGTCTTCAAAGGGATCCGAAATCTCTGTTCTCAGATTCCACAGAAATAAGGCTAGCAAAGAGATCCACGAAATACACATGTAACTCTGTGAGATGAATTAGCAGAAAACTAAGCAGTTTCTCAGAAAGCTTCTTTCCAGATTTCATCTGAGGATATTTCCTTTTTCACTATTGCCCTCTGTGGGCTTCCAAACATCACTTTGCCAATTCCACAAGAACTGTCTTAGCGAAAGGCTTCTTGAGGGGAAAGATATAACTCTGTGAGATGATTTCACAGAACACAAAGAAGTTTCTCAGAAAGCTTCTTTCTCTATGTTATCGTAGGATATTTCCTTTGGCCCTATAGTCTTCAAAGGGATCCGAAATATCTGTTCTCAGATTCCAGAGAAATAAGGCTAGCAAAGAGATCCACGAAATACACATGTAAATCTGTGAGATGAATTAACAGAACACTAAGCAGTTTCTCAGAAAGCTTCTTTCCAGATTTCATCTGAGGATAATTCCTTTTTCACCATAGCCCTCTATGGGCTTCCAAATATCACTTTGCCAAGTCCACAATAACTGTCTTAGCGAAAGGATTCTTGAGGGGAAAGCTGTAACTCTGTGAGATGATTTCACAGAACACAAAGAAGTTTCTCAGAAAGCTTCTTTGTCTTTGTTATCGGAGGATATTTTCTTTGGCCCTAAAGTCTTCAAAGGGATCCGAAATATCTGTTCTCAGATTCCACAGAAATAAGGCTAGCAAAGAGATCCACGAAATACACATGTAACTCTGTGAGATGAATTAACAGAACACTAAGCAGCTTCTCAGAAAGCTTCTTTCCAGATTTCATCTGAGGATATTTCCTTTTTCACCATAGCCCTCTATGGGCTTCCAAATATCACCTTTCCAATTCCAAAAGAACTGTCTTAGCGAAAGGCTTCTTGAGGGGGAAAGCTGTAATTCTGTGAGATTATTTCACAGAACACAAAGAAGTTTCTCAGAAAGCTTCTTTCTCTTTGTTATCGGAGGATATTTCCTTTGGCCCTATAGTCTTCAAAGGGATCCGAAATATCTGTTCTCAGAATCCACAGAAATAAGGCTAGCAAAGAGATCCACGAAATACACATGTAACTCTGTGAGATGAATTAACAGAACACTAAGCAGTTTCTCAGAAAGCTTCTTTCCAGATTTCATCTAGGGTAATTCCTTTTTCACCATTGCCCTCTATGGGCTTCCAAATATCACTTTGCCAATTCCACAAGAACTGTCTTAGCGAAAGGCTTCCTGAGGGGAAAGCTATAACTCTGTGAGATGATTTCACAGAACACAAAGAAGTTTCTCATAATGCTTCTTTCTCTTTGTTATCGGAGGATATTTCCTTTGGCCCTGTAGTCTTCAATGGGATACGA
This sequence comes from Macaca nemestrina, assembly GCF_043159975.1. NCBI lineage: Eukaryota > Metazoa > Chordata > Mammalia > Primates > Cercopithecidae > Macaca > Macaca nemestrina. The sequence continues at coordinate 61,259,330 of NC_092140.1, forward strand.
AATATCTGTTCTCAGATTCCAGAGAAATAAGGCTAGCAGAGAGATCCACAAAATACACATGTAACTCTGTGAGATGAATTAACAGAATACTAAGCAGTTTCTCAGAAAGCTTCTTTCCAGATTTCATCTGAGGATATTTCCTTTTTCACCATAGCCCTCTATGGGCTTCCAAATATCACTTTGACAATTCCACAACAACTGTCTTAGCGATAGGCTTCTTGAGGGGAAAGCTGTAACTCTGTGAGATGATTTCACAGAACACAAAGAAGTTTCTCAGAAAGATTCTTTCTCTTTGTCATCGGAGGATATTTCCTTTGGCCCTATAGTCTTCAAAGGGATCCGAAATCTCTGTTCTCAGATTCCACAGAAATAAGGCTAGCAAAGAGATCCACGAAATACACATGTAACTCTGTGAGATGAATTACCAGAACACTAAGCAGTTTCTCAGAAAGCTTCTTTCCAGATTTCATCTGAGGATATTTCCTTTTTCAACATAGCCCTCTATGGGCTTCCAAATATCACTTTGCCAATTCCACCAGAACTATCTTAGCGAAAGGCTTCTTGAGGGGAAAGCTGTAACTCTGTGAGATGATTTCACAGAACACAAAGAAGTTTCTCAGAAAGCTTCTTTCTCTTTGGTATCGGAGGATATTTCCTTTGGCCGTATAGTCTTCAAAGGGATCCGAAATATCTGTTCAGATTCCACAGAAATAAGGATAGCAAAGAGATACACAAAATATACATGTAACTCTGTGAGATGAATTAACAGAACACTAAGCAGTTTCTCAGAAAGCTTCTTTCCAGATTTCATCTGAGGATATTTCCTTTTTCACCATTGCCCTCTGTGGGCTTCCAAACATCACTTTGCCAATTCCACAAGAACTGTCTTAGCGAAAGGCTTCTTGAGGGGAAAGATATAACTCTGTGAGATGATTTCACAGAACACAAAGAAGTTTCTCAGAAATCTTCTTTCTCTTTGTTATCGGAGGATATTTCCTTTGGCCCTATAGTCTTCAAAGGGATCCGAAATATCTGTTCTCAGATTCCAGAGAAATAAGGCTAGCAAAGAGATCCACGAAATACACATGTAACTCTGTGAGATGAATTAACAGAACACTAAGCAGTTTCTCAGAAAGCTTCTTTCCAGTTTTCATCTGAGGATATTTCCTTTTTCACCATTGCCCTCTATGGGCTTCCAAATATCACTTTGCCAATTCCACAAGAACTGTCTTAGCGAAAGGCTTCTTGAGGGGAAAGCTATAACTCTGTGAGATGATTTCACAGAACACAAAGAAGTTTCTCAGAAAGCTTCTTTCTCTTTGTTATCGGAGGATATTTCCTTTGGCCTTGTAGTCTTCAAAGGGATCCGAAATATCTGTTCTCAGATTCCACAAAAATAAGGCTAGCAAAGAGATCCACTAAATACACATGTAACGCTGTGAGATGAATTAACAGAACACTAAGCACTTTCTCAGAAAGCTTCTTTCCAGATTTCATCTAAAGATATTTCCTTTTTCACCATAGCCCTCTATGGGCTTCCAAATATCACCTTTCCAATTCCACAAGACCTGTCTTAGCAAAAGGCTTCTTGAGGGGGAAAGCTGTAATTCTGTGAGATTATTTCACAGAACACAAAGAAGTTTCTCAGAAAGCTTCTTTCTCTTTGTTATCGGAGGATATTTCCTTTGGCCCTATAGTCTTCAAAGGGATCCGAAATATCTGTTCTCAGAATCCACAGAAATAAGGCTAGCAAAGAGATCCACGAAATACACATGTAACTCTGTGAGATGAATTCACAGAACACTAAGCAGTTTCTCAGAAAGCTTCTTTCCAGATTTCATCTGAGGATATTTCCTTTTTCACCATAGCCCTCTATGGGCTTCCAAATATCACTTTGCCAATTCCACAAGAACTGTCTTAGCGAAAGGCTTCTGGAGGGGAAAGCTATAACTCTGTGAGATGATTTCACAGAACACAAAGAAGTTTCTCAGAAAACTTCTTTCTCTTTGTTATCGGAGGATATTTCCTTTGGCCCTGTAGTCTTCAAAGGGATCCGAAATATCTGTTCTCAGATTCCAGAGAAATAAGGCTAGCAAAGAGATCCACGAAATACACATGTAACTCTGTGAGATGAATTCACAGAACACTAAGCAGTTTCTCAGAAAGCTTCTTTCCAGATTTCCTCTGAGGATAATTCCTTTTTCACCATAGCCCTCTATGGGCTTCCAAATATCACTTTGCCAAGTCCACAATAACTGTCTTAGCGAAAGGCTTCTTGAGGGGAAAGCTGTAACTCTGTGAGATGATTTCACAGAACACAAAGAAGTTTCTCAGAAAGCTTCTTTCTCTTTCTTAATGGAGGATATTTCCTTTGGCCCTGTAGTCTTCAAAGGCTTCCGAAATATCTGTTCTCAGATTCCACAGAAATAAGGCTAGCAAAGAGATCCACGAAATACACATGTAACTCTGTGAGATGAATTCACAGAACACTAAGCAGTTTATCAGAAAGTTTTTTTCCAGATTTCATCTGAGGATATTTCCTTTTTCACCATAGCCCTCTATGGGCTTCCAAATATCACTTTGCCAATACCACAAGAACTGTCTTAGCGAAAGGCTTCTTGAGGGGAAAGCTGTAACTCTGTGAGATGATTTCACAGAACACAAAGAAGTTTCTCAGAAAGCTTCTTTCTCTTTCTTATCGGAGGATATTTCCTTTGGCCCTATAGTCTTCCAAGGGATCCGAAATATCTGTTGTCAGATTCCACAGAAATAAGGCTAGCAAAGAGATCCACGAAATACACATGTAACTCTGTGAGATGAATTAACAGAACACTAAGCAGTTTCTCAGAAAGCTTCTTTCCAGATTTCATCTCAGGATATTTCCTTTTTCACCATAGCCCTTTATGGTCTTCCAAATATCACTTTGCCAATTCCACAAGAACTGTCTTAATGAAAGGCTCCTTGAGGGGAAAGCTGTAACTCTGTGAGATGATTTCTCAGAACACAAAGAAGTTTCTCAGAAAGCTTCTTTCTCTTTGTTATCGGAGGATATTTCCTTTGGCCCTATAGTCTTCAAAGGGATCCGAAATATCTGTTCTCAGAATTCACAGAAATAAGGCTAGCAAAGAGATCCACGAAATACACATGTAACTCTTTGACATGAATTAACAGAATACTAAGCAGTTTCGCAGAAAGCTTCTTTACAGATTTCATCTGAGGATATTTCCTTTTTCACCATAGCCCTCTAGGGGCTTCCAAATATCACTTTGCCAATTCCACAAGAACTGTCGTAGCGAAAGGCTTCTTGAGGGGAAAGCTATAACTCTGTGAGATGATTTCATAGAACCCAAAGTAGTTTCTCAGAAAGCTTCTTTCTCTTTGTTATCGGAGAATATTTCCTTTGGCCCTATATACTTCAAAGGGATCCGTAATCTCTGTTCTCAGATTCCACAGAAATAAGGCTAGCAAAGAGATCCACGAAATACACATGTAACTCTGTGAGATGAATTAACAGAACACTAAGCAGTTTCTCAGAAAGCTTCTTTCCAGATTTCATCTGAGGATATTTCTTTTTACACCTTAGCCATCTATAGGCTTCCAAATATCACTTTGCCATTTCCACAAGAACTGTCTTAGCGAAAGGCTTCTTGAGGGGAAAGCTGTAACTCTGTGAGATGATTTCACAGAACACAAAGAAGTTTCTCAGAAAGCTTCTTTCTCTTTGTTATCGGAGGATATTTCCTGTGGCCCTATAGTCTTCAAAGGTATCCGAAATATCTGTTCTCAGATTCCACAGAAATAAGGCTAGCAAAGAGATCCACGAAATACACATGTAACTCTGTGAGATGAATTAACAGAACACTAAGCAGTTTCTCAGAAAGCTTCTTTCCAGATTTCATCTCAGGATATTTCCTTTTTCACCATAGCCCTCTATGGTCTTCCAAATATCACTTTGCCAATTCCACAAGAACTGTCTTAGTGAAAGGCTCCTTGAGGGGAAAGCTGTAACTCTGTGAGATGATTTCACAGAACACAAAGAAGTTTCTCAGAAAGCTTCTTTCTCTTTTTATCGGAGGATATTTCCTTTGGCCCTATAGTCTTCAAAGGGATCCGAAATATCTGTTCTCAGTTTCCACAGAAATAAGGCTAGCAAAGAGATCCTAGAAATACACATGTAACTCTTTGACATGAATTAACAGAATACTAAGCAGTTTCTCAGAAAGCTTCTTTCCAGATTTCATCTGAGGATATTTCCTTTTTCACCATAGCCCTCTAGGGCCTTCCAAATATCACTTTGCCAATTCCACAAGAACTGTCGTAGCGAAAGGCTTCTTGAGGGGAAAGCTATAACTCTGTGAGATGATTTCATAGAACACAAAGTAGTTTCTCAGAAATCTTCTTTCTCTTTGTTATCGGAGAATATTTCCTTTGGCCCTATAGTCTTCAAAGGGATCCGAAATCGCTGTTCTCAGATTCCACAGAAATAAGGCTAGCAAAGAGATCCACGAAATACACATGTAACTCTGTGAGATGAATTAACAGAACACTAAGCAGTTTCTCAGAAAGCTTCTTTCCAGATTTCATCTGAGGATATTTCTTTTTACACCTTAGCCATCTATAGGCTTCCAAATATCACTTTGCCAATTCCACAAGAACTGTCTTAGCGAAAGGCTTCTTGAGGGGAAAGCTGTAACTCTGTGAGATGATTTCACAGAACACAAAGAAGTTTCTCCGAAAGCTTCTTTCTCTTTGTTATCGGAGGATATTTCCTTTGGCCCTATAGTCTTCAAAGGGATCCGAAATATCTGTTCTCAGATTCCACAGAAATAAGGCTAGCAAAGAGATCCACGAAATACACATGTAACTCTGTGAGATGAATTAACAGAACACTAACCAGTTTCTCAGAAAGTTTTTTTCCAGATTTCATATGAGGATATTTCCTTTTTCACCATAGCAATCTATGGGCTTCCAAATGTCACTTTGCCTATTCCACAACAACTGTCTTAGCGAAAGGCTTCTTGAGGGGAAAGCTGTAACTCTGTGAGATGATTTCTCAGAACACAAAGAAGTTTCTCAGAAAGCTTCTTTCTCTTTCTTATCGGAGGATATTTCCTTTGGCCCTATAGCCTTCAAAGGGATCCGAAATATCTGTTCTCAGATTCCACAGAAATAAGGCTAGCAAAGAGATCCACGAAATACACATGTAACTCTGTGAGATGAATTAACAGAACACTAAGCAGTTTCTCAGAAAGCTTCTTTCCAGATTTCATCTGAGGATAATTCCTTTTTCACCATAGCCCTCTATGGGCTTCCAAATATCACTTTGCCAAGTCCACAATAACTGTCTTAGCGAAAGGATTCTTGAGGGGAAAGCTGTAACTCTGTGAGATGATTTCACAGAACACAAAGAAGTTTCTCAGAAAGCTTCTTTGTCTTTGTTATCGGAGGATATTTTCTTTGGCCCTAAAGTCTTCAAAGGGATCCGAAATATCTGTTCTCAGATTCCACAGAAATAAGGCTAGCAAAGAGATCCACGAAATACACATGTAACTCTGTGAGATGAATTAACAGAACACTAAGCAGCTTCTCAGAAAGCTTCTTTCCAGATTTCATCTGAGGATATTTCCTTTTTCACCATAGCCCTCTATGGGCTTCCAAATATCACCTTTCCAATTCCAAAAGAACTGTCTTAGCGAAAGGCTTCTTGAGGGGGAAAGCTGTAATTCTGTGAGATTATTTCACAGAACACAAAGAAGTTTCTCAGAAAGCTTCTTTCTCTTTGTTATCGGAGGATATTTCCTTTGGCCCTATAGTCTTCAAAGGGATCCGAAATATCTGTTCTCAGAATCCACAGAAATAAGGCTAGCAAAGAGATCCACGAAATACACATGTAACTCTGTGAGATGAATTAACAGAACACTAAGCAGTTTCTCAGAAAGCTTCTTTCCAGATTTCATCTAGGGTAATTCCTTTTTCACCATTGCCCTCTATGGGCTTCCAAATATCACTTTGCCAATTCCACAAGAACTGTCTTAGCGAAAGGCTTCCTGAGGGGAAAGCTATAACTCTGTGAGATGATTTCACAGAACACAAAGAAGTTTCTCATAATGCTTCTTTCTCTTTGTTATCGGAGGATATTTCCTTTGGCCCTGTAGTCTTCAATGGGATACGAAATATCTGTTCTCAGATTCCAGAGAAATAAGGCTAGCAGAGAGATCCACAAAATACACATGTAACTCTGTGAGATGAATTAACAGAATACTAAGCAGTTTCTCAGAAAGCTTCTTTCCAGATTTCATCTGAGGATATTTCCTTTTTCACCATAGCCCTCTATGGGCTTCCAAATATCACTTTGACAATTCCACAACAACTGTCTTAGCGAAAGGCTTCTTGAGGGGAAAGCTGTAACTCTGTGAGATGATTTCACAGAACACAAAGAAGTTTCTCAGAAAGATTCTTTCTCTTTGTCATCGGAGGATATTTCCTTTGGCCCTATAGTCTTCAAAGGGATCCGAAATCTCTGTTCTCAGATTCCACAGAAATAAGGCTAGCAAAGAGATCCACGAAATACACATGTAACTCTGTGAGATGAATTACCAGAACACTAAGCAGTTTCTCAGAAAGCTTCTTTCCAGATTTCATCTGAGGATATTTCCTTTTTCAACATAGCCCTCTATGGGCTTCCAAATATCACTTTGCCAATTCCACCAGAACTATCTTAGCGAAAGGCTTCTTGAGGGGAAAGCTGTAACTCTGTGAGATGATTTCACAGAACACAAAGAAGTTTCTCAGAAAGCTTCTTTCTCTTTGGTATCGGAGGATATTTCCTTTGGCCGTATAGTCTTCAAAGGGATCCGAAATATCTGTTCAGATTCCACAGAAATAAGGATAGCAAAGAGATACACAAAATATACATGTAACTCTGTGAGATGAATTAACAGAACACTAAGCAGTTTCTCAGAAAGCTTCTTTCCAGATTTCATCTGAGGATATTTCCTTTTTCACCATTGCCCTCTGTGGGCTTCCAAACATCACTTTGCCAATTCCACAAGAACTGTCTTAGCGAAAGGCTTCTTGAGGGGAAAGATATAACTCTGTGAGATGATTTCACAGAACACAAAGAAGTTTCTCAGAAATCTTCTTTCTCTTTGTTATCGGAGGATATTTCCTTTGGCCCTATAGTCTTCAAAGGGATCCGAAATATCTGTTCTCAGATTCCAGAGAAATAAGGCTAGCAAAGAGATCCACGAAATACACATGTAACTCTGTGAGATGAATTAACAGAACACTAAGCAGTTTCTCAGAAAGCTTCTCTCCAGTTTTCATCTGAGGATATTTCCTTTTTCACCATTGCCCTCTATGGGCTTCCAAATATCACTTTGCCAATTCCACAAGAACTGTCTTAGCGAAAGGCTTCTTGAGGGAAAAGCTATAACTCTGTGAGATGATTTCACAGAACACAAAGAAGTTTCTCAGAAAGCTTCTTTCTCTTTGTTATCGGAGGATATTTCCTTTGGCCTTGTAGTCTTCAAAGGGATCCGAAATATCTGTTCTCAGATTCCACAAAAATAAGGCTAGCAAAGAGATCCACGAAATACACATGTAACGCTGTGAGATGAATTAACAGAACACTAAGCACTTTCTCAGAAAGCTTCTTTCCAGATTTCATCTAAAGATATTTCCTTTTTCACCATAGCCCTCTATGGGCTTCCAAATATCACCTTTCCAATTCCACAAGACCTGTCTTAGCAAAAGGCTTCTTGAGGGGGAAAGCTGTAATTCTGTGAGATTATTTCACAGAACACAAAGAAGTTTCTCAGAAAGCTTCTTTCTCTTTGTTATCGGAGGATATTTCCTTTGGCCCTATAGTCTTCAAAGGGATCCGAAATATCTGTTCTCAGAATCCACAGAAATAAGGCTAGCAAAGAGATCCACGAAATACACATGTAACTCTGTGAGATGAATTCACAGAACACTAAGCAGTTTCTCAGAAAGCTTCTTTCCAGATTTCATCTGAGGATATTTCCTTTTTCACCATAGCCCTCTATGGGCTTCCAAATATCACTTTGCCAATTCCACAAGAACTGTCTTAGCGAAAGGCTTCTGGAGGGGAAAGCTATAACTCTGTGAGATGATTTCACAGAACACAAAGAAGTTTCTCAGAAAGCTTCTTTCTCTTTGTTATCGGAGGATATTTCCTTTGGCCCTGTAGTCTTCAAAGGGATCCGAAATATCTGTTCTCAGATTCCAGAGAAATAAGGCTAGCAAAGAGATCCACGAAATACACATGTAACTCTGTGAGATGAATTCACAGAACACTAAGCAGTTTCTCAGAAAGCTTCTTTCCAGATTTCCTCTGAGGATAATTCCTTTTTCACCATAGCCCTCTATGGGCTTCCAAATATCACTTTGCCAAGTCCACAATAACTGTCTTAGCGAAAGGCTTCTTGAGGGGAAAGCTGTAACTCTGTGAGATGATTTCACAGAACACAAAGAAGTTTCTCAGAAAGCTTCTTTCTCTTTCTTAATGGAGGATATTTCCTTTGGCCCTGTAGTCTTCAAAGGCTTCCGAAATATCTGTTCTCAGATTCCACAGAAATAAGGCTAGCAAAGAGATCCACGAAATACACATGTAACTCTGTGAGATGAATTCACAGAACACTAAGCAGTTTATCAGAAAGTTTTTTTCCAGATTTCATCTGAGGATATTTCCTTTTTCACCATAGCCCTCTATGGGCTTCCAAATATCACTTTGCCAATACCACAAGAACTGTCTTAGCGAAAGGCTTCTTGAGGGGAAAGCTGTAACTCTGTGAGATGATTTCACAGAACACAAAGAAGTTTCTCAGAAAGCTTCTTTCTCTTTGTTATCGGAGGATATTTCCTTTGGCCCTATAGTCTTCCAAGGGATCCGAAATATCTGTTGTCAGATTCCACAGAAATAAGGCTAGCAAAGAGATCCACGAAATACACATGTAACTCTGTGAGATGAATTAACAGAACACTAAGCAGTTTCTCAGAAAGCTTCTTTCCAGATTTCATCTCAGGATATTTCCTTTTTCACCATAGCCCTTTATGGTCTTCCAAATATCACTTTGCCAATTCCACAAGAACTGTCTTAATGAAAGGCTCCTTGAGGGGAAAGCTGTAACTCTGTGAGATGATTTCTCAGAACACAAAGAAGTTTCTCAGAAAGCTTCTTTCTCTTTGTTATCGGAGGATATTTCCTTTGGCCCTATAGTCTTCAAAGGGATCCGAAATATCTGTTCTCAGAATTCACAGAAATAAGGCTAGCAAAGAGATCCACGAAATACACATGTAACTCTTTGACATGAATTAACAGAATACTAAGCAGTTTCGCAGAAAGCTTCTTTACAGATTTCATCTGAGGATATTTCCTTTTTCACCATAGCCCTCTAGGGGCTTCCAAATATCACTTTGCCAATTCCACAAGAACTGTCGTAGCGAAAGGCTTCTTGAGGGGAAAGCTATAACTCTGTGAGATGATTTCATAGAACCCAAAGTAGTTTCTCAGAAAGCTTCTTTCTCTTTGTTATCGGAGAATATTTCCTTTGGCCCTATATACTTCAAAGGGATCCGTAATCTCTGTTCTCAGATTCCACAGAAATAAGGCTAGCAAAGAGATCCACGAAATACACATGTAACTCTGTGAGATGAATTAACAGAACACTAAGCAGTTTCTCAGAAAGCTTCTTTCCAGATTTCATCTGAGGATATTTCTTTTTACACCTTAGCCATCTATAGGCTTCCAAATATCACTTTGCCATTTCCACAAGAACTGTCTTAGCGAAAGGCTTCTTGAGGGGAAAGCTGTAACTCTGTGAGATGATTTCACAGAACACAAAGAAGTTTCTCAGAAAGCTTCTTTCTCTTTGTTATCGGAGGATATTTCCTGTGGCCCTATAGTCTTCAAAGGTATCCGAAATATCTGTTCTCAGATTCCACAGAAATAAGGCTAGCAAAGAGATCCACGAAATACACATGTAACTCTGTGAGATGAATTAACAGAACACTAAGCAGTTTCTCAGAAAGCTTCTTTCCAGATTTCATCTCAGGATATTTCCTTTTTCACCATAGCCCTCTATGGTCTTCCAAATATCACTTTGCCAATTCCACAAGAACTGTCTTAGTGAAAGGCTCCTTGAGGGGAAAGCTGTAACTCTGTGAGATGATTTCACAGAACACAAAGAAGTTTCTCAGAAAGCTTCTTTCTCTTTTTATCGGAGGATATTTCCTTTGGCCCTATAGTCTTCAAAGGGATCCGAAATATCTGTTCTCAGTTTCCACAGAAATAAGGCTAGCAAAGAGATCCTAGAAATACACATGTAACTCTTTGACATGAATTAACAGAATACTAAGCAGTTTCTCAGAAAGCTTCTTTCCAGATTTCATCTGAGGATATTTCCTTTTTCACCATAGCCCTCTAGGGCCTTCCAAATATCACTTTGCCAATTCCACAAGAACTGTCGTAGCGAAAGGCTTCTTGAGGGGAAAGCTATAACTCTGTGAGATGATTTCATAGAACACAAAGTAGTTTCTCAGAAATCTTCTTTCTCTTTGTTATCGGAGAATATTTCCTTTGGCCCTATAGTCTTCAAAGGGATCCGAAATCGCTGTTCTCAGATTCCACAGAAATAAGGCTAGCAAAGAGATCCACGAAATACACATGTAACTCTGTGAGATGAATTAACAGAACACTAAGCAGTTTCTCAGAAAGCTTCTTTCCAGATTTCATCTGAGGATATTTCTTTTTACACCTTAGCCATCTATAGGCTTCCAAATATCACTTTGCCAATTCCACAAGAACTGTCTTAGCGAAAGGCTTCTTGAGGGGAAAGCTGTAACTCTGTGAGATGATTTCACAGAACACAAAGAAGTTTCTCCGAAAGCTTCTTTCTCTTTGTTATCGGAGGATATTTCCTTTGGCCCTATAGTCTTCAAAGGGATCCGAAATATCTGTTCTCAGATTCCACAGAAATAAGGCTAGCAAAGAGATCCACGAAATACACATGTAACTCTGTGAGATGAATTAACAGAACACTAACCAGTTTCTCAGAAAGTTTTTTTCCAGATTTCATATGAGGATATTTCCTTTTTCACCATAGCAATCTATGGGCTTCCAAATGTCACTTTGCCTATTCCACAACAACTGTCTTAGCGAAAGGCTTCTTGAGGGGAAAGCTGTAACTCTGTGAGATGATTTCTCAGAACACAAAGAAGTTTCTCAGAAAGCTTCTTTCTCTTTCTTATCGGAGGATATTTCCTTTGGCCCTATAGCCTTCAAAGGGATCCGAAATATCTGTTCTCAGATTCCACAGAAATAAGGCTAGCAAAGAGATCCACGAAATACACATGTAACTCTGTGAGATGAATTAACAGAACACTAACAGTTTCTCAGAAAGCTTCTTTCCATATTTCATCTGAGGATATTTCCTTTTTCACCATAACCCTCTATGGGCTTCCAAATATCAGCTTTCCAATTCCACAAGAACTGTCTTAGCAAAAGGCTTCTTGAGGGGAAAGCTGTAATTCTGTGAGATGATTTCACAGAACACAAAGAAGTTTCTCAGAAAGCTTCTTTCTCTTTGTTATCGGAGGATATTTCCTTTGGCCCTATAGTCTTCAAAGGGATCCGAAATATCTGTTCTCAGAATCCACAGAAATAAGGCTAGCAAAGAGATCCACGAAATACACATGTAACTCTGTGAGATGAATTAACAGAACACTAAGCAGTTTCTCAGAAAGCTTCTTTCCAGATTTCATCTGAAGATAATTCCTTTTTCACCATTGCCCTCTATGTGCTTCCAAATATCACTTTCCCAATTCCACAAGAACTGTCTTAGCGAAAGGCTTCTTGAGGGGAAAGCTATAACTCTGTGAGATGATTTCACAGAACACAAAGAAGTTTCTCAGAAAGCTTCTTTCTCTTTGTTATCGGAGGATATTTCCTTTGGCCCTGTAGTCTTCAATGGGATACGAAATATCTGTTCTCAGGTTCCAGAGAAATAAGGCTAGAAAAGAGATCCACGAAATACACACGTAACTCTGTGAGATGAATTAACAGAACACTAAGCAGTTTATCAGAAAGCTTCTTTCCAGATTTCATCTGAGGATATTTCCTTTTTCACCATAGCCCTCTATGGGCTTCCAAATACCACTTTGCCAATTCCACAAGAACTGTCTTAGCGAAAGGCTTCTTTAGGGGAAAGCTGTAACTCTGTGAGATGATTTCACAGAACACAAAGAAGTTTCTCAGAAAGCTTCTTTCTCTTTGTTATCGTTGGATATTTCCTTTGGCCCTATAGTCTTCAAAGGGATCCGAAATATCTGTTCTCAGATTCCACAGAAATAAGGCTAGCAAAGAGATCCACGAAATACACATGTAACTCTGTGAGATGAATTAACACATCACTAAGCAGTTTCTCAGAAAGCTTCTTTCCAGATTTCATCTGAGGATATTTCCTTTTTCACCATAGCCCTCTATGGGCTTCCAAATATCACTTTGCCAATTCCACAAGAACTGTCTTAGCGAAAGGCTTCTTGAGGGGAAAGCTGTAACTCTGTGAGATGATTTCACAGAACACAAAGAAGTTTCTCAGAAAGCTTCTTTCTCTTTGTTATCGGAGGATATTTCCTTTGGCCCTATAGTCTTCAAAGGGATCCGAAATATCTGTTCTCAGATTTCACAGAAATAAGGCTAGCAAAGAGATCCACGAAATACACATGTAACTCTGTGAGATGAATTAATAGAACACTAACCAGTTTCTCAGAAAGTTTTTTTCCAGATTTCATCTGAGGATATTTCCTTTTTCACCATAGCACTCTAGGGGCTTCCAAATATCACTTTGCCAATTCTACAAGAACTGTCTTAGCGAAAGGCTTCTTGAGGGGAAAGCTGTAACTCTGTGAGATGATTTCACAGAACACAAAGAAGTTTCTCAGAAAGCTTCTTTCTCTTTGTTATCGGAGGATATTTCCTTTGGCCCTATAGTCTTCAAAGGGATCCGAAATATCTGTTCTCAGATTCCACAGAAATAAGGCTAGCAAAGAGATCCACGAAATGCACATGTAACTCTGTGAGATGAATTAACACATCACTAAGCAGTTTCTCAGAAAGCTTCTTTCCAGATTTCATCTGAGGATATTTCCTTTTTCACCATAGCCCTCTAGGGGTTCCAAATATCACTTTGCCAATTCCACAAGAACTGTCTTAGCGAAAGGTTTCTTGAGGGGAAAGCTGTAACTCTGTGAGATGATTTCACAGAACACAAAGAAGTTTCTCAGAAAGCTTCTTTCTCTTTGTTATCAGAGGATATTTCCTTTGGCCCTGTAGTCTTCAATGGGATACGAAATATCTGTTCTCAGATTCCAGAGAAATAAGGCTAGTAAAGAGATCCACGAAATACACATGTAACTCTGTGAGATGAATTAACAGAACACTAAGCAGTTCATCAGAAAGCTTCTTTCCAGATTTCATCTGAGGATATTTCCTTTTTCACCATAGCCCTCTATGGGCTTCCAAATATCACTTTGCCAATTCCACAAGAACTGTCTTAGCGAAAGGCTTCTTTAGGGGAAAGCTGTAACTCTGTGAGATGATTTCACAGAACACAAAGAAGTTTCTCAGAAAGATTCTTTCTCTTTGTTATCGGAGGATATTTCCTTTGGCCGTATAGTCTTCAAAGGGATTCGAAATATCTGTTCTCAGATTCCACAGAAACAAGGCTAGCAAAGAGATCCACGAAATACACATGTAACTCTTTGAGATGAATTAACAGAGTACTAAGCAGTTTCTCATAAAGCTTCTTTCCAGATTTCATCTGAGGATATTTCCTTTTTCACCATAGCCCTCTATGCTCTTCCAAATATCACTTTGCCAATTCCACAAGAACTGTGTTAGCGAAAGGCTTCTTGAGGGGAAAGCTGTAACTCTGTGAGATGATTTCACAGAACACAAAGAAGTTTCTCAGAAAGCTTCTTTCCCTTTGTTATCGGAGGATATTTCCTTGGGCCCTATAGTCTTCAAAGGATCCGAAATCTCTGTTCTCAGATTCCACAGAAATAAGGCTAGCAAAGAGATCCACGAAATACACATGTAATTCTGTGAGATGAATTAGCAGAACACTAAGCAGTTTCTCAGAAAGCTTCTTTCCAGATTTCATCTGAGGATATTTCCTTTTTCACCTTAGCCCTTTATGGGCATCCAAATATCACTTTTCCAATTCCACAAGAACTGTCTTAGCGAAAGGCTTCTTGAGGGGAAAGCTGTAACTCTGTGAGATGATTTCACAGAACACAAAGAAGTTTCTCAGAAAGCTTCTTTCTCTTTGTTATCGTTGGATATTTCCTTTGGCCCTATAGTCTTCAAAGGGATCCGAAATATCTGTTCTCAGATTCCACAGAAATAAGGCTAGCAAAGAGATCCACGAAATACACATGTAACTCTGTGAGATGAATTAACACATCACTAAGCAGTTTCTCAGAAAGCTTCTTTCCAGATTTCATCTGAGGATATTTCCTTTTTCACCATAGACCTCTATGGGCTTCCAAATATCACTTTGCCAATTCCGCAACAACTGTCTTAGTGATAGGCTTCTTGAGGGGAAAGCTGTAACTCTGTGAGATGATTTCACAGAACACAAAGAAGTTTCTCAGAAAGCTTCTTTCTCTTTGTTATCGGAGGATATTTCCTTTGGCCCTATAGTCTTCAAAGGGATCCGAAATATCTGTTCTCAGATTTCACAGAAATAAGGCTAGGAAAGAGATCCACGAAATACACATGTAACTCTGTGAGATGTATTAACAGAACACTAACAAAGTTCTCAGAAAGTTTTTTCCAGATTTCATCTGAGGATATTTCCTTTTTCACCATAGCACTCTATGGGCTTCCAAATATCACTTTGCCAATTCCAAAAGAACTGTCTTAGCGAAAGGCTTCTTGAGGGGAAAGCTGTAACTCTGTGAGATGATTTCACAGAACACAAAGAAGTTTCTCAGAAAGCTTCTTTCTCTTTGTTATCGGAGGATATTTCCTTTGTCCCTATAGTCTTCAAAGGGATCCGAAATATCTGTTCTCAGATTCCACAGAAATAATGCTAGCAAAGAGATCCACGAAACGCACATGTAACTCTGTGAGATGAATTAACACATCACTAAGCAGTTTCTCAGAAAGCTTCTTTCCAGATTTCATCTGAGGATATTTCCTTTTTCACCATAGCCCTCTATGGGCTTCCAAATATCACTTTGCCAATTCCACAAGAACTGTCTTAGCGAAAGGCTTCTTGAGGGGAAAGCTGTAACTCTGTGAGATGATTTCACAGAACACAAAGAAGTTTCTCAGAAAGCTTCTTTCTCTTTGTTATCGGAGGATATTTCCTTTGGCCCTATAGTCTTCAAAGGGATCCGAAATATCTGTTCTCAGATTCCACAGAAATAAGGCTAGCAAAGAGATCCACGAAATACACATGTAACTCTGTGAGATGAATTAACAGAACACTAAGCAGTTTCTCAGAAAGCTTCTTTCCAGATTTCATCTGAGGATATTTCCTTTTTCACCATAGCCCTCTATGGGCTTCGAAATATCACCTTTCCAATTTCACAAGAACTGTCTTAACGAAAGGCTTCTTGAGGGGAAAGTTTAATTCTGTGAGATGATTTCACAGAACACAAAGAAGTTTCTCAGAAAGCTTCTTTCCCTTTGTTATCGGAGGATATTTCCTTTGGCCCTATATTCTTCAAAGGGATCCGAAATATCTGTTCTCAGAATCCACAGAAATAAGGCTAGCAAAGAGATCCACGAAATACATATGTAACCCTGTGAGATGAATTAACAGAACACTAAGCAGTTTCTCAGAAAGCTTCTTTCCAGATTTCATCTGAGGATAATTCCTTTTTCACCATTGCCCTCTATGGGCTTCCAAATATCACTTTGCCAATTCCACAAGAACTGTCTTAGCGAAAGGCTTCTTGAGGGGAAAGCTATAACTCTGTGAGATGATTTCACAGAACACAAAGAAGTTTCTCAGAAAGCTTCTTTCTCTTTGTTATCAGAGGATATTTCCTTTGGCCCTCTAGTCTTCAAGAGGAACGAAATATCTGTTCTCAGATTCCAGAGAAATAAGGCTAGCAAAGAGATCCACGAAATACACATGTAACTCTGTGAGATGAATTAACAGAACACTAAGCAGTTTCTCAGAAAGCTTCTTTCCAGATTTCATCTGAGGATATTTCCTTTTTCACCATAGCCCTCTATGGGCTTCCAAATATCACTTTGCCAATTCCACAAGAACTGTCTTAGCGAAAGGCTTCTTGAGGGGAATGCTGTAACTCTGTGAGATGATTTCACAGAACACAAAGAAGTTTCTCAGAAAGATTCTTTCTCTTTGTTATCGGAGGATATTTCCTTTGGCCCTATAGTCTTCAAAGGGATTCGAAATATCTGTTCTCAGATTCCACAGAAATAAGGCTAGCAAAGAGATCCACGAAATACACATGTAACTCTGTGAGATGTATTAACAGAGTACTAAGCAGTTTCTCATAAAGCTTCTTTCCAGATTTCATCTGAGGATATTTCCTTTTTCACCATAGCCCTCTGTGCTCTTCCAAATATCACTTTGCCAATTCCACAAGAACTGTCTTAGCGAAAGGCTTCTTGAGGGAATAGCTGTAACTCTGTGAGATGATTTCACAGAACACAAAGAAGTTTCTCAGAAAGATTCTTTCTCTTTTTTATCGGAGGATATTTCCTTGGGCCCTATAGTCTTCAAAGGATCCGAAATCTCTGTTCTCAGATTCCACAGAAATAAGGCTAGCAAAGAGATCCACGAAATACACATGTAACTCTGTGAGATGAATTAGCAGAACACTAAGCAGTTTCTCAGAAAGCTTCTTTCCAGATTTCATCTGAGGATATTTCCTTTTTCACCTTAGCCCTCTATGGGCTTCCAAATATCACTTTTCCAATTCCACAAGAACTGTCTTAGCGAAAGGCTTCTTGAGGGGAAAGCTGTAACTCTGTGAGATGATTTCACAGAACACAAAGAAGTTTCTCAGAAAGCTTCTTTCTCTTTGTTATCGGAGGATATTTCCTTTGGCCCTATAGTCTTCAAAGGGATCCGAAATATCTGTTCTCAGATTTCACAGAAATAAGGCTAGCAAAGAGATCCACGAAATACACATGTAACTCTGTGAGATGAATTAACAGAACACTAAGCAGTTTCTCAGAAAGCTTCTTTCCAGATTTCATCTGAGGATATTTCCTTTTTCACCATAGCCCTCTATGGGCTTCCAAATATCACCTTTCCAATTTCACAAGAACTGTCTTAACGAAAGGCTTCTTGAGGGGAAAGTTTAATTCTGTGAGATGATTTCACAGAACACAAAGAAGTTTCTCAGAAAGCTTCTTTGTCTTTGTTATCGGAGGATATTTCCTTTGGCCCTATAGTCTTCAAAGGGATCCGAAATATCTGTTCTCAGAATCCACAGAAATAAGGCTAGCAAAGAGATCCACGAAATTCATATGTAACCCTGTGAGATGAATTAACAGAACACTAAGCAGTTTCTCAGAAAGCTTCTTTCCAGATTTCATCTGAGGATAATTCCTTTTTCACCATTGCCCTCTATGGGCTTCCAAATATCACTTTGCCAATTCCACAAGAACTGTCTTAGCGAAAGGCTTCTTGAGGGGAAAGCTATAACTCTGTGAGATGATTTCACAAAACACAAAGAAGTTTCTCAGAAAGCTTCTTTCTCTTTGTTATCAGAGGATATTTCCTTTGGCCCTCTAGTCTTCAAGGGGAAAGAAATATCTGTTCTCAGATTCCAGAGAAATAAGGCTAGTAAAGAGATCCACGATATACACATGTAACTCTGTGAGATGAATTAACAGAACACTAAGCAGTTTGTCAGAAAGCTTCTTTCCAGATTTCATCTGAGGATATTTCCTTTTTCACCATAGCCCTCTATGGGCTTCCAAATATCACTTTGCCAATTCCACAAGAACTGTCTTAGCGAAAGGCTTCTTGAGGGGAAAGCTGTAACTCTGTGAGATGATTTCACAGAACACAAAGAAGTTTCTCAGAAAGATTCTTTCTCTTTTTTATTGGAGGATATTTCCTTTGGCCCTATAGTCTTCAAAGGGATCCGAAATCTCTGTTCTCAGATTCCACAGAAATAAAGCTAGCAAAGAGATCCACGAAATACACATGTAACTCTGTGACATGAATTAGCAGAACACTAAGCAGTTTCTCAGAAAGCTTCTTTCCAGATTTCATCTGAGGATATTTCCTTTTTCACCGTAGCCCTCTAAGGGCTTCCAAATATCACTTTGCCCATTCCACAATAACTATCTTAGCGAAATGCTTCTTGAGGGGAAAGCTGTAACTCTGTGAGATGATTTCACAGAACACAAAGAAGTTTCTCAGAAAGCTTCTCTCTTTTTGGTATCGGAGGATATTTCCTTTGGCCGTATAGTCTTCAAAGGGATCCGAAATATCTGTTCCGATTCCACAGAAATAAGTCTAGCAAAGAGATCCACGAAATACACATGTAACTCTGTGAGATGAATTAACAGAACACTAAGCAGTTTCTCAGAAAGCTTCTTTCCAGATTTCATCTGAGGATATTTCCTTTTTCACCATTGCCCTCTGTGGGCTTCCAAACATCACTTTGCAAATTCTCCAAGAACTGTCTTAGCGAGAGGCTTCTTGAGGGGAAAGATATAACTCTGTGAGATGATTTCACAGAACACAAAGAAGTTTCTCAGAAAGCTTCTTTCTCTTTGTTATCGGAGGATATTTCCTTTGGCCCGTTGTCTTCAATGGGATCCGAAATATCTGTTCTCAGACTCCACAGAAATAAGGCTAGCAAAGAGATACACGAAATACACATGTAACTCTGTGAGATGAATTAACAGAACACTAAGCAGTTTATCAGAAAGCTTCTTTCCAGATTTCATCTGAGGATATTTCCTTTTTCACCATAGCCCTCTATGGGCTTCCAAATATCACTTTGCCAATACCACAAGAACTGTCTTAGCGAAAGGCTTCTTGAGGGAAAAGCTGTAACTCAGTGAGATGATTTCACAGAACACAAAGAAGTTTCTCAGAAACCTTCTTTCTCTTTGTTATCGGAGGATATTTCCTTTGGCCCTATAGTCTTCAAAGGGATCCGAAATATCTGTTCTGAGATTCCACAGAAATAAGGCTAGCAAAGAGATCCACGAAATACACATGTAACACTGTGAGATGAATTAACAGAACACTAAGCAGTTTCTCAGAAAACTTCTTTCCAGATTTCATCTGAGGATATTTCCTTTTTCACCATAGCCCTCTATGGGCTTCCAAATATCACTTTGCCAATTCCACAAGAACTGTCTTAGCGAAAGGCTTCTTGAGGGGAAAGCTGTAACTCTGTGAGATGATTTCACAGAACACAAAGAAGTTTCTCGGAAAGCTTCCATCTCTTTGGTATCGGAGGATATTTCCTTTGGCCCTATAGTCTTCAAAGGGATCCGAAATATCTGTTCTCAGATTCCACGGAAATAAGGCTAGCAAAGAGATCCACGAAATACACATGTAACTCTGTGAGATGAATTAACAGAACAGTAAGCAGTTTCTCAGAAAGCTTCTTTCCATATTTCATCTGAGGATATATCCTTTTTCACCACTGCCCTCCATGGGCTTCCAAATATCACTTTGCCAATTCCACAAGAACTGTCTTAGCGAAAGGCTTCTTGAGTGGAAAGCTATAACTCTGTGAGATGATTTCACAGAACACAAAGAAGTTTCTCAGAAAGCTTCTTTCTCTTTGTTATCCGAGGATATTTCCTTTGGCCCTATAGTCTTCAATGGAATGCGAAATATCTGTTCTCAGATTCCACAAAAATAAGGCTAGCACAGAGATCCACGAAATACACATGTAAATCTGTGAGATGAATTAACAGAACACTAAGCAGTTTCTCAGAAAGCTTCTTTCCAGATTTCATCTGAGGATAATTCCTTATTCACCGTAGCCCTCAATGGGCTTCCAAATATCACTTTGCCAATTCCACAAGAACTGTCTTAGCGAAAGGCTTCTTGAGGAGAAAGCTGTAACTCTGTGAGATGATTTCACAGAACACAAAGAAGTTTCTCAGAGAGCTTCTTTCTCTTTGTTATCGGACGATATTTCCTTTGGCGCTGTTGTCTTCAATGGGATCCGAAATATCTGTTTTCAGATTCCACAGAAATAAGGCTAGCAAAGAGATCCACGAAATACACATGTAACTCTGTGAGATGAATTAACAAAACCCTAAGCAGTTTCTCAGAAAGCTTCTTTCCAGATTTCATCTGAGGATATTTCCTTTTTCACCATAGCCCTCTATGGGCTACCAAATATCACTTTGCCAATTCCACAAAAACTGTCTCAGGGAAAGGCTTCTTGAAGGGAAAGCTGTAACTCTGTGAGATGATTTCACAGAACACAAAGAAGTTTCTCAGAAAGATTCTTTCTCTTTGTTATCGGAGGATATTTCCTTTGGCCCTATAGTCTTCAAAGGGATCCGAAATCTCTGTTCTTAGATTCCACCGAAAAAAGGCTAGCAAAGAGATCCAAGAAATACACATATAACTCTGTGACATGAATTGACAGAACACTAAGCAGTTTCTCAGAAAGCTTCTTTCCAGATTTCATCTGAGGATATTTCCTTTTTCACCATAGCGCTCTATGGGCTTCCAAATATCACTTTTACAATTCCACAAGAACTGACTTAGCGAAAGGCTTCTTGAGGAGAAAGCTGTAACTCTGTGAGATGATTTCACAGAACACAAAGAAGTTTCTCAGAAAGCTTCTTTCTCTTTCTTATCGGAGGATATTTCCTTTGGCCCTGTAGTCTTCAAGGGGATCAGAAATATCTGTTCTCAGATTCCACAAAAATAAGGCTAGCAAAGAGATCCACAAAATACACATGTAACTCTGTGAGATGAATTATCAGAATACTAAGCAGTTTATCAGAAAGCTTCTTTCCAGATTTCATCTGAGGATATTTCCTTTTTCACCATAGCCCCCTATGGGCTTCCAAATATCACTTTGCCAATTCCACAAGAACTGTCTTAGCGAAAGGCTTCTTGAGGGGAAAGCTGTAACTCTGTGAGATGATTTCACAGAACACAAAGAAGTTTCTCAGAAAGATTCTTTCTCTTTGGTATTGGAGGATACTTCCTTTGGCCCTTTAGTCTTCAAAGGGATCCGAAATATCTGTTCTCAGATTCCACAGAAATAAGGCTAGCAAAGAGATCCACGAAATACACATGTAACTCTGTGAGATGAATTAACAGAACACTAAGCAGTTTCTCAGAAAGCTTCTTTCCAGATTTCATCTGAGGATATTTCCTTTTTCACCATAGCCCTCTATGGGCTTCCAAATATCACTTTGCCAATTCCACAAGAACTGCCTTAGCGAAAGGCTTCTTGAGGGGAAAGCTGTAACTCTGTGAGATGATTTCACAGAACACAAAGAAGTTTCTCAGAAACCTTCTTTCTCTTTGTTATCGGAGGATATTTTCTTTGGCCCTATAGTCTTCAAAGGGATCAGAAATATCTGTTCTCAGATTCCACACAAATAAGTCTAGCAAAGAGGTCCACGAAATACACATGTAACTCTGTGAAATGAATTAACAGAACACTAAGCAATTTCTCAGAAAGCTTCTTTCCAGATTTCATCTGAAGATATTTCCTTTTTCACCATAGCCCTCTATGGGCTTCCAAATATCACTTTGCCAATTCCACAAGAAATGTCTTAGCGAAAGCCTTCCTGAGGGGAAAGCTGTAACTCTGTGAGATGAATTCACAGAACACAAAGAAGTTTCTCAGAAAGCTTGTTTCTCTTTGTTTTCGGAGGATATTTCATTTGGCCCTATAGTCTTCAAAGGGATCCGAAATATCTGTTCTCAGATTCCACAGAAATAAGGCTAGCAAGGAGATCCACGAAATACACATGTAACTCTGTGAGATGAATTAAGAACACTAAGCAGTTTCTCAGAAAGCTTCTTTCCAGATTTCATCTGAGGATATTTCCTTTTTCACCATTGCCCTCTAAGGGCTTCCAAATATCACTTTGCCAATTCCACAAGAACTGTCTTAGAGAAAGGCTTCTTGAGGGGAAACTGTAACTCTGTCAGATGATTTCACAGAACACAAAGAAGTTTCTCAGAAAGCTTCTTTCTCTTTGTTATCGGAGGATATTTCCTTTGGCCCTATAGTCTTCAAAGGGATCCGAAATCTCTGTTCTCAGATTCCACAGAAATAAGGCTAGCAAAGAGATCCACGAAATACACATGTAACTCTGTGAGATGAATTAACAGAACACTAAGCAGATTCTCAGAAAACTTCTTTCCAGATTTCATCTGAGGATATTTCCTTTTACACCTTAGCCCTCTATGGGCTTCCAAATATCACTTTCCCAATTCCACAAGAACTGTCTTAGCGAAAGGCTTCTTGAGGGGAAAGCTGTAACTCTGTGAGATGATTTCACTGAACACAAAGAAGTTTCTCAGAAAGCTTCTTTCTCTTTGTTATCGGAGGATATTTCCTGTGGCCCTATAGTCTTCAAAGGGATCCGAAATAGCTGTTCTCAGATTCCACAGAAATAAGGCTAGCAAAGAGATCCACGAAATACACATGTAACTCTGTGAGATGAATTAGCAGAACACTAAGCAGTTTCTCAGAAAGCTTCTTTCCAGATTTCATCTGAGGACATTTCCTTTTTCACCATAGCCCTCTAGGGGCTTCCAAATATCACTTTGCCAATTCCACAAGAACTATCTTAGCGAAAGGCTTCTTGAGGGGAAAGCTGTAACTCTGTGATATGATTTCACAGAACACAAAGAAGTTTCTCAGAAAGCTTCTTTCTCTTTGTTATCGGAGGATATTTCCTTTGGCCCTATAGTCTTCAAAGGGATCCGAAATCTCTGTTCTTAGATTCCACCGAAATAAGGCTAGCAAAGAGATCCAAGAAATACACATGTAACTCTGTGACATGAATTGACAGAACACTAAGCAGTTTCTCAGAAAGCTTCTTTCCAGATTTCATCTGAGGATATTTCCTTTTTCACCATAGCCCTCTATGGGCTTCCAAATATCACTTTGCCAATTCCACAAGAACTGACTTAGCGAAAGGCTTCTTGAGGAGAAAGCTGTAACTCTGTGAGATGATTTCACAGAAAACAAAGAAGTTTCTCAGAAAGCTTCTTTCTCTTTGTTATCGGAGGATATTTCCTTTGGCCCTGTATTCTTCAAAGGGATCCGAAATATCTGTTTTCAGTATCCACAGAAATAAGGCTAGCAAAGAGATCAGCGAAATGCACACGTAACTCTGTGAGATGAATTAACAAAACACTAAGCAGTTTCTCAGAAAGATTCTTTCCAGATTTCATCTGAGGATATTTCCTTTTTCACCATAGCCCTCTATGGGCTTCCAAATATCACTTTGCCAATTCCACAAGAACTGTCTCAGGGAAAGGCTTCTTGAAGGGAAAGCTGTAACTCTGTGAGATGATTTCACAGAACACAAAGAAGTTTCTCAGAAAGCTTCTTTCTCTTTCTTATCGGAGGATATTTCCTTTGGCCCTGTAGTCTTCAAGGGGATCAGAAATATCTGTTCTCAGATTCCACAGAAATAAGGCTAGCAAAGAGATCCACAAAATACACATGTAACTCTGTGAGATGAATTATCAGAATACTAAGCAGTTTATCAGAAAGCTTCCTTCCAGATTTCATCTGAGGATATTTCCTTTTTCACCATAGCCCTCTATGGGCTTCCAAATATCACTTTGCCAATTCCACAAGAACTGTCTTAGCGAAAGGCTTCTTGAGGGGAAAGCTGTAACTCTGTGAGATGATTTCACAGAACACAAAGAAGTTTCTGAGAAAGATTCTATCTCTTTGGTATTGGAGGATACTTCCTTTGGCCCTATAGTCTTCAAAGGGATCCGAAATATCTGTTCTCAGATTCCACAGAAATAAGGCTAACAAAGAGATCCACGAAATACACATGTAACTCTGTGAGATGAATTAACAGAACACTAAGCAGTTTCTCAGAAAGCTTCTTTCCAGATTTCATCTGAGGATATTTCCTTTTTCACCATAGCCCTCTAGGGGCTTCCAAATATCACTTTGCCAATTCCACAAGAACTGCCTTAGCGAAAGGCTTCTTGAGGGGAAACCTGTAACTCTGTGGGATGATTTCACAGAACACAAAGAAGTTTCTCAGAAACCTTCTTTCTCTTTGTTATCGGAGGATATTTTCTTTGGCCCTATAGTCTTCAAAGGGATCAGAAATATCTGTTCTCAGATTCCACACAAATAAGTCTAGCAAAGAGGTCCACGAAATACACATGTAACTCTGTGAGATGAATTAACAGAACACTAAGCAATTTCTCAGAAAGCTTCCTTCCAGATTTCATCTGAAGATATTTCCTTTTTCACCATAGCCCTCTATGGGCTTCCAAATATCACTTTGCCAATTCCACAAGAAATGTCTTAGCGAAAGCCTTCCTGAGGGGAAAGCTGTAACTCTGTGAGATGATTTCACAGAACACAAAGAAGTTTCTCAGAAAGCTTCTTTCTCTTTCTTATCGGAGGATATTTCCTTTGGCCCTATAGTCTTCAAAGGGATCCGAAATATCTGTTCTCAGATTCCACAGAAATAAGGCTAGCAAAGAGATCCCCGAAATACACATGTAACTCTTTGAGATGAATTAACAGAACACTAAGCAGTTTCTCAGAAAGCTTCTTTCCAGATTTTATCTGAGTATATTTCCTTTTTCACCATAGCCCTCTATGGGCTTCCAAATATCACTTTGCCAATTCCACAAGAACTACCTTAGCGAAAGGCTTCTTGAGGGGAAAGTTAACTCTGTGAGATGATTTCACTGAACACAAAGAAGTTTCTCAGAAAGCTTCTTTCTCTTTGTTATCGGAGGATATTTTCTTTGGCCCTATAGTCTTCAAAGGGATCCGAAATCTCTGTTCTTAGATTCCACCGAAATAAGGCTAGCAAAGAGATCCAAGAAATACACATGTAACTCTGTGACATGAATTGACAGATCACTAAGCAGTTTCTCAGAAAGCTTCTTTCCAGATTTCATCTGAGGATATTTCCTTTTTCACCATAGCCCTCTATGGGCTTCCAAATATCACTTTGCCAATACCACAAGAACTGACTTAGCGAAAGGCTTCTTGAGGAGAAAGCTGTAACTCTGTGAGATGATTTCACAGAACACAAAGAAGTTTCTCAGAAAGCTTCTTTCTCTTTGTTATCGGAGGATATTTCCTTTGGCCCTGTAGTCTTCAAAGGGATCCGAAATATCTGTTTTCAGATTCCACAGAAATAAGGCCAGCAAAGAGATCAACGAAATGCACATGTAACTCTGTGCGATGAATTAAAAAAACACTAAGCAGTTTCTCAGAAAGATTCTTTCCAGATTTCATCTGAGGATATTTCCTTTTTCACCATAGCCCTCTATGGGCTTCCAAATATCACTTTGCCAATTCCACAAGAACTGTCTCAGGGAAAGGCTTCTTGAAGGGAAAGCTGTAACTCTGTGAGACGATTTCACAGAACACAAAGAAGTTTCTCAGAAAGCTTCTTTCTCTTTCTTATCGGAGGATATTTCCTTTGGCCCTGTAGTCTTCAAGGGGATCAGAAATATCTGTTCTCAGATTCCACAGAAATAAGGCTAGCAAAGAGATCCACAAAATACACATGTAACTCTGTGAGATGAATTATCAGAATACTAAGCAGTTTATCAGAAAGCTTCTTTCCAGATTTCATCTGAGTATATTTCCTTTTTCACCATAGCCCTCTATGGGCTTACAAATATCACTTTGCCAATTCCACAAGAACTGTCTTAGCGAAAGGCTTCTTGAGGGGAAAGCTGTAACTCTCTGAGATGATTTCACAGAACACAAAGAAGTTTCGCAGAAAGCTTCTTTCTCTTTGTTATCGGAGGATATTTCCTTTGGCCCTATAGTCTTCAAAGGGATCCGAAATATCTGTTCTCAGATTCCACTCAAATAAGTCTAGCAAAGAAATCCATGAAATACACATGTAACTCTGTGAGATGAATTAACAGAACACTAAGCAATTTCTCAGAAAGCTTCTTTCCAGATTTCATCTGAGGATATTTCCTTTTTCACCATAGCCCTCTATGGGCTTCCAAATATCACTTTGCCAATTCCACAAGAACTGTCTTAGGGAAAGGCTTCCTGAGTGGAAAGCTGTAACTCTGTGAGATGATTTCACAGAACACAAAGAAGTTTCTCAGAAAGCTTCTTTCTCTTTGTTATCGGAGGATATTTCCTTTGGCCCTATAGTCTTCAAAGGGATCCGAAATATCTGTTCTCAGATTCAACAGAAATAAGGCTAGCAAAGAGATCCACGAAATACACATATAACTCTTTGAGATGAATTAACAGAATACTAAGCAGTTTCTCAGGAAGCTTCTTTCCAGATTTTATCTGAGGATATTTCCTTTTTCACCACAGCCCTCTATGGGCTTCCAAATATCACTTTGCCAATTCCACAAGAACTGTCTTAGCGAAAGGCTTCTTGAGGGGAAAGCTATAACTCTGTGAGATGATTTCACAAAACACAAAGTAGTTTCTCAGAAAGCTTCTTTCTCTTTGTTATCGGAGGATATTTCCTTTGGCCCTATAGTCTTCAAAGGGATCCTAAATCTCTATTCTCAGATTCCACAGAAATAAGTCTAGCAAAGAGATCCACGAAATACACATGTAACTCTGTGAGATGAATTCACAGAACACAAAGAAGTTTCTCAGAAAGCTTGTTTCTCTTTGTTTTCGGAGGATATTTCATTTGGCCCTATAGTCTTCAAAGGGATCCGAAATATCTGTTCTCAGATTCCACAGAAATAAGGCTAGCAAGGAGATCCACGAAATACACATGTAACTCTGTGAGATGAATTAAGAACACTAAGCAGTTTCTCAGAAAGCTTCTTTCCAGATTTCATCTGAGGATATTTCCTTTTTCACCATTGCCCTCTAAGGGCTTCCAAATATCACTTTGCCAATTCCACAAGAACTGTCTTAGAGAAAGGCTTCTTGAGGGGAAACTGTAACTCTGTCAGATGATTTCACAGAACACAAAGAAGTTTCTCAGAAAGCTTCTTTCTCTTTGTTATCGGAGGATATTTCCTTTGGCCCTATAGTCTTCAAAGGGATCCGAAATCTCTGTTCTCAGATTCCACAGAAATAAGGCTAGCAAAGAGATCCACGAAATACACATGTAACTCTGTGAGATGAATTAACAGAACACTAAGCAGATTCTCAGAAAACTTCTTTCCAGATTTCATCTGAGGATATTTCCTTTTACACCTTAGCCCTCTATGGGCTTCCAAATATCACTTTCCCAATTCCACAAGAACTGTCTTAGCGAAAGGCTTCTTGAGGGGAAAGCTGTAACTCTGTGAGATGATTTCACTGAACACAAAGAAGTTTCTCAGAAAGCTTCTTTCTCTTTGTTATCAGAGGATATTTCCTGTGGCCCTATAGTCTTCAAAGGGATCCGAAATAGCTGTTCTCAGATTCCACAGAAATAAGGCTAGCAAAGAGATCCACGAAATACACATGTAACTCTGTGAGATGAATTAGCAGAACACTAAGCAGTTTCTCAGAAAGCTTCTTTCCACATTTCATCTGAGGACATTTCCTTTTTCACCATAGCCCTCTAGGGGCTTCCAAATATCACTTTGCCAATTCCACAAGAACTATCTTAGCGAAAGGCTTCTTGAGGGGAAAGCTGTAACTCTGTGATATGATTTCACAGAACACAAAGAAGTTTCTCAGAAAGCTTCTTTCTCTTTGTTATCGGAGGATATTTCCTTTGGCCCTATAGTCTTCAAAGGGATCCGAAATATCTGTTCTCAGATTCCAGAGAAATAAGGCTAGCAAAGAGATCCACGAAATACACATGTAACTCTGTGAGATGAATTAACAGAACACTAAGCAGTTTCTCAGAAAGCTTCTTTCTTTTTGTTATCGGAGGATATTTCCTATGGCCCTATAGTCTTCAAAGGGATCCGAAATATCTGTTCTCAGATTCCACAGAAATAAGGCTAGCAAAGAGATCCACGAAAGACACATGTAACTCTGTGAGATGAATTAACAGAACACTAAGCAGTTTCTCAGAAAGCTTCTTTCCAGATTTCATCTGAGGATATTTCCTTTTACACCTTAGCCCTCTATGGGCTTCCAAATATCACTTTGCCAATTCCTCAAGAACTGTCTTAGCGAAAGGCTTCTTGAGGGGAAAGCTGTAACTCTGTGAGATGATTTCACAGAACACAAAGAAGTTTCTCAGAAAGCTTCTTTCTCTTTCTTATCGGAGGATATTTCCTGTGGCCCTATAGTCTTCAAAGGGATCCGCAATATCTGTTCTCAGATTCCAGAGAAATAAGGCCAGCAAAGAGATCCACGAAATACACATGTAACTCTGTGAGATGAATTCACAGAACACTAAGCAATTTCTCAGAAAGCTTCTTTCCAGATTTCATCTGAATATATTTCCTTTTTCACCATAGCCCTCTATGGGCTTCCAAATATCACTTTGCCATTCCACAAGAACTGTCTTAGCGAAAGGCTTCTTGAGGGGAAAGCTATAACTCTGTGAGATGATTTCAAAGAACACAAAGTAGTTTCTCAGAAAGCTTCTTTCTCTTTGTTATCGGAGGATATTTCCCTTGGCCCTATAGTCTTCAAAGGGATCCGAAATCTCTATTCTCAGATTCCACAGAAATAAATCTAGCAAAGAGATCCACGAAATACACATGTAACTCTGTGAGATGAATTCACAGAACACAAAGAAGTTTCTCAGAAAGATTCTTTCTCTTTGTTGTCGGAGGATATTTCCTTTGGCCCTATAGTCTTCAAAGGGATCCGAAATATCTGTTCTCAGATTCCACAGAAATAAGGCTAGCAAAGACATCCACGAAATACACATGTAACTCTGTGAGATGAATTAAGAACACTAAGCAGTTTCTCAGAAAGCTTCTTTCCAGATTTCATCTGAGGATATTTCCTTTTTCACCATTGCCCTCTATGGGCTTCCAAATATCACTTTGCCAATTCCACAAGAACTGTCTTAGAGAAAGGCTTCTTGAGGGGAAACTGTAACTCTGTCAGATGATTTGACAGAACACAAAGAAGTTTCTCAGAAAGCTTCTTTCTCTTTGTTATCGGAGGATATTTCCTTTGGCCCTATAGTCTTCAAAGGGATCCGAAATCTCTGTTCTCAGATTCCACAGAAATAAGGCTAGCAAAGAGATCCACGAAATACACATGTAACTCTTTCAGATGAATTAACAGAACACTAAGCAGTTTCTCAGAAAGCTTCTTTCCAGATTTCATCTGAGGATATTTCCTTTTACACCTTAGACCTCTATGGGCTTCCAAATATGACTTTGCCAATTCCACAAGAACTGTCTTAGCGAAAGGCTTCTTGAGGGGAAAGCTGTAACTCTGTGAGATGATTTCACAGAACACAAAGAAGTTTCTCAGAAAGCTTCTTTCTCTTTGTTATCGGAGGATATTTCCTGTGACCCTATAGTCTTCAAAGGGATCCGAAATATCTGTTCTCAGATTCCACAGAAATAAGGCTAGCAAAGAGATCCACGATATACACATGTAACTCTGTGAGATGAATTAGCAGAACACTAAGCAGTTTCTCAGAAAGCTTCTTTCCAGATTTCATCTGAGGATATTTCCTTTTTCACCATAGCCCTCTATGGGCTTCCAAATATCACTTTGCCAATTCCACAAGAACTATCTTAACGAAAGGCTTCTTGAGGGCAAAGCTGTAACTCTGTGAGATGATTTCACAGAACACAAAGAAGTTTCTCAGAAAGCTTCTTTCTCTTTGTTATCAGAGGATATTTCCTTTGGCCCTATAGTCTTCAAAGGGATCCGAAATATCTGTTCTCAGATTCCAGAGAAATAAGGCTAGCAAAGAGATCCACGAAATACACATGTAACTCTGTGAGATGAATTAACAGAACACTAAGCAGTATCTCAGAAAGCTTCTTTCTCTTTGTTATCGGAGGATATTTCCTTTGGCCCTATAGTCTTCAAAGGGATCCGAAATATCTGTTCTCAGATTCCACAGAAATAAGGCTAGCAAAGAGATCCACGAAATACACATGTAACTCTGTGAGATGAATTAACAGAACACAAAGAAATTTCTCAGAAAGCTTCTTTCCAGATTTCATCTGAGGATATTTCCTTTTACACCTTAGCCCTCTATGGGCTTCCAAATATCACTTTCCCAAATCCACAAGAACTGTCTTAGCGAAAGGCTTCTTGAGGGGAAAGCTGTAACTCTGTGATATGATTTCACTGAACACAAAGAAGTTTCTCAGAAAGCTTCTTTCTCTTTGTTATCAGAGGATATTTCCTTTGGCCCTATAGTCTTCAAAGGGATCCGAAATATCTGTTCTCAGATTCCAGAGAAATAAGGCTAGCAAAGAGATCCACGAAATACACATGTAACTCTGTGAGATGAATTAACAGAACACTAAGCAGTATCTCAGAAAGCTTCTTTCTCTTTGTTATCGGAGGATATTTCCTTTGGCCCTATAGTCTTCAAAGGGATCCGAAATATCTGTTCTCAGATTCCACAGAAATAAGGCTAGCAAAGAGATCCACGAAATACACATGTAACTCTGTGAGATGAATTCACAGAACACAAAGAAGTTTCTCAGAAAGCTTCTTTCCAGATTTCATCTGAGGATATTTCCTTTTACACCTTAGCCCTCTATGGGCATCCAAATATCACTTTCCCAAATCCACAAGAACTGTCTTAGCGAAAGGCTTCTTGAGGGGAAAGCTGTAACTCTGTGAGATGATTTCACTGAACACAAAGAAGTTTCTCAGA
This sequence comes from Macaca nemestrina, assembly GCF_043159975.1. NCBI lineage: Eukaryota > Metazoa > Chordata > Mammalia > Primates > Cercopithecidae > Macaca > Macaca nemestrina. Next base: position 61,290,276 of record NC_092140.1, read on the forward strand.
AAGCTTCTTTCTCTTTGTTATCGGAGGATATTTCCTGTGGCCCTATAGTCTTCAAAGGGATCCGAAATATCTGTTCTCAGATTCCAGAGAAATAAGGCTAGCAAAGAGATCCACGAAATACACATGTAACTCTGTGAGATGAATTAACAGAACACTAAGCAGTATCTCAGAAAGCTTCTTTCTCTTTGTTATCGGAGGATATTTCCTTTGGCCCTATAGTCTTCAAAGGGATCCGAAATATCTGTTCTCAGATTCCACAGAAATAAGGCTAGCAAAGAGATCCACGAAATACACATGTAACTCTGTGAGATGAATTAACAGAACACTAAGCAGTTTCTCAGAAAGCTTCTTTCCAGATTTCATCTGAGGATATTTCCTTTTACACCTTAGCCCTCTATGGGCTTCCAAATATCACTTTCCCAAATCCACAAGAACTGTCTTACCGAAAGGCTTCTTGAGGGGAAAGCTGTAACTCTGTGAGATGATTTCACAGAACACAAAGAAGTTTCTCAGAAAGCTTCTTTCTCTTTCTTATCGGAGGATATTTCCTGTGGCCCTATAGTCTTCAAAGGGATCCGCAATATCTGTTCTCAGATTCCAGAGAAATAAGGCCAGCAAAGAGATCCACGAAATACACATGTAACTCTGTGAGATGAATTCACAGAACACTAAGCAATTTCTCAGAAAGCTTCTTTCCAGATTTCATCTGAAGATATTTCCTTTTTCACCATAGCCCTCTATGGGCTTCCAAATATCACTTTGCCAATTCCACAAGAACTGTCTTAGCGAAAGGCTTCTTGAGGGGAAAGCTATAACTCTGTGAGATGATTTCAAAGAACACAAAGTAGTTTCTCAGAAAGCTTCTTTCTCTTTGTTATCGGAGGATATTTCCCTTGGCCCTATAGTCTTCAAAGGGATCTGAAATCTCTATTCTCAGATTCCACAGAAATAAATCTAGCAAAGAGATCCACGAAATACACATGTAACTCTGTGAGATGAATTCACAGAACACAAAGAAGTTTCTCAGAAAGCTTCTTTCTCTTTGTTATCGGAGGATATTTCCTTTGGCCCTATAGACTTCAAAGGGATCCGAAATATCTGTTCTCAGATTCCACAGAAATAAGGCTAGCAAAGAGATCCACGAAATACACATGTAACTCTGTGAGATGAATTAACAGAACACAAAGAAGTTTCTCAGAAAGCTTCTTTCCAGATTTCATCTGAGGATATTTCCTTTTACACCTTAGCCCTCTATGGGCTTCCAAATATCACTTTCCCAAATCCACAAGAACTGTCTTAGCGAAAGGCTTCTTGAGGGGAAAGCTGTAACTCTGTGAGATGATTTCACTGAACACAAAGAAGTTTCTCAGAAAGCTTCTTTCTCTTTGTTATCGGAGGATATTTCCTGTGGCCCTATAGTCTTCAAAGGGATCCGAATATATGTTCTCAGATTCCAGAGAAATAAGGCTAGCAAAGAGATCCACGAAATACACATGTAACTCTGTGAGATGAATTCACAGAACACTAAGCAGTTTCTCAGAAAGCTTCTTTCCAGATTTCATCTGAGGATATTTCCTTTTACACCTTAGCCCTCTATGGGCTTCCTAATATCACTTTCCCAAATGCACAAGAACTGTCTTAGCGAAAGGCTTCTTGAGGGGAAAGCTGTAACTCTGTGAGATGATTTCACAGAACACAAAGAAGTTTCTCAGAAAGCTTCTTTCTCTTTTTTATCGGAGGATATTTCCTTTGGCCCTATAGTCTTCAAAGGGATCCGAAATCTCTGTTCTCAGATTCCACAGAAATAAGGCTAGCAAAGAGATCCACGAAATACACATGTAACTCTGTGAGATGAATTAGCAGAACACTAAGCAGTTTCTCAGAAAGCTTCTTTCCAGATTTCATCTGAGGATATTTCCTTTTTCACCATTGCCCTCTATGGGCTTCCAAATATCACTTTCCCAATTCCACAAGAACTGTCTTAGCGAAAGGCTTCTTGAGTGGAAAGCTATAACTCTGTGAGATGATTTCACAGAACACAAAGAAGTTTCTCAGAAAGCTTCTTCCTCCTTGTTATCGGAGGATATTTCCTTTGGCCCTATATTCTTCAAAGGGATCCGAAATATCTGTTCTCAGATTCCACAAAAATAAGGCTAGCAAAGAGATCCACGAAATACACATGTAACTCTGTAACAGAACACTAAGCAGTTTCTCAGAAAGCTTCTTTCCAGATTTCATCTGAGGATATTTCCTTTTTCACCATAGCCCTCTATGGGCTTCCAAATATCACTTTGCCAATTCCACAAGAACTGTCTTAGCGAAAGGCTTCTTGAGGGGAAAGCTGTAACTCTGTGAGATGATTTCACAGAACACAAAGAAGTTTCTCAGAAAGCTTCTTTCTCTTTGTTATCGGAGGATATTTCCTTTGGCCCTATAGTCTTCAAAGGGATCCAAAATATCTGTTCTCAGATTCCAGAGAAATAAGGCTAGCAAAAAGATCCACGAAATACACATGTAACTCTGTGAGATGAATTAACAGAACACTAAGCAGTTTCTCAGAAAGCTTCTTTCCAGATTTCATCTGAGGATATTTCCTTTTTCATCATAGCCCTCTATGGGCTTCCAAATATCACTTTACCATTCCACAATAACTGTCTTAGCGAAAGGCTTCTTGAGGGGAAACCTGTAACTCTGTGAGATGATTTCACAAAACACAAAGAAGTTTCTCAGAAAGCTTCTTTCTCTTTGGTATCGGAGGATATTTCCTTTGGCCCTATAGTCTTCAAAGGGATCCGAAATCTCTGTTCTCAGATTCCACAGAAGTAAGGCTATCAAAGAGATCCACGAAATACACACGTAACTCTGTGAGATGAATTAACAGAACACTAACCAGTTTCTCAGAAAGTTTTTTTCCAGATTTCATCTGAGGATATTTCCTTCTTCACCATAGCCCTCTATGGGCTTCCAAATATCACTTTGCCAATACCACAAGAACTGTCTTAGCGAAAGGCTTCTTGAGGGGAAAGCTGTAACTCTGTGAGATTGTTTCACAGAACACAAAGAAGTTTCTCAGTAAGCTTCTTTCTCTTTGTTATCGGAGGATATTTCCTTTGGCCCTATAGTCTTCAAAGGGATCCGAAATATCTGTTCTCAGAATCCACAGAAATAAGGCTAGCAAAGAGATCCAAGAAATACACATGTAACTCTGTGAGATGAATTAACAGAACACTAAGTAGTTTCTCAGAAAGCTTCTTTCCAGATTTCATCTGAGGAGAATTCCTTTTTCACCATTGCCCTCTATGGGCTTCCAAATATCACTTTGCCAATTCCACAAGAACTGTCTTAGCGAAAGGCTTCTTGAGGGGAAAGCTATAACTCTGTGAGATGATTTCACAGAACACAAAGAAGTTTCTCAGAAACCTTCTTTCTCTTTGTTATCGGAGGATATTTCCTTTCGCCCTGTAGTCTTCAATGGGATACGAAATATCTGTTCTCAGATTCCAGAGAAATAAGGCTAGCAAAGATATCCACGAAATACACATGTAACTCTGTGAGATGAATTCACAGAACACTAAGCAGTTTCTCAGAAAGCTTCTTTCCAGATTTCATCTGAGGATATTTCCTTTTTCACCATAGCCCTCTATGGGCTTCCAAATATCACTTTGCCAATTCCACAAGAACTGTCTTAGCGAAAGGCTTCTTGAGGGGAAAGCTGTAAATCTGTGAGATGATTTCACAGAACACAAAGAAGTTTCTCAGAAAGCTTCTTTCTCTTTGTTATCGGAGGATATTTTCTTTGGCCCTATAGTCTTCAAAGGGATTCGAAATATCTGTTCTCAGATTCCACAGAAATAAGGCTAGCAAAGAGATCCACGAAATACACATGTAACTCTGTGAGATGAATTCACAGAACACTAAGCAGTTTCTCAGAAAGCTTCTTTCCAGATTTCATCTGAGGATATTTCCTTTTTCACCATAGCCCTCTATGGGCTTCCAAATATCACTTTGCCAATTCCACAAGAACTGTCTTAGCGAAAGGCTTCTTGAGGGGAAAGCTGTAACTCTGTGAGATGATTTCACAGAACACAAAGAAGTTTCTCAGAAAGCTTCTTTCTCTTTTTTATCGGAGGATATTTCCTTTGGCCCTATAGTCTTCAAAGGGATCCGAAATCTCTGTTCTCAGATTCCACAGAAATAAGGCTAGCAAAGAGATACACGAAATACACATGTAACTCTGTGAGATGAATTCACAGAACACTAAGCAGTTTCTCAGAAAGCTTCTTTCCAGATTTCATCTGAGGATATTTCCTTTTTCACCATTGCCCTCTATGGGCTTCCAAATATCACTTTCCCAATTCCACAAGAACTGTCTTAGCGAAAGGCTTCTTGAGTGGAAAGCTATAACTCTGTGAGATGATTTCACAGAACACAAAGAAGTTTCTCAGAAAGCTTCTTCCTCCTTGTTATCGGAGGATATTTCCTTTGGCCCTATATTCTTCAAAGGGATCCGAAATATCTGTTCTCAGATTCCACAAAAATAAGGCTAGCAAAGAGATCCACGAAATACACATGTAACTCTGTGAGATGAATTAACAGAACACTAAGCAGTTTCTCAGAAAGCTTCTTTCCAGATTTCATCTGAGGATATTTCCTTTTTCACCATAGCCCTCTATGGGCTTCCAAATATCACTTTGCCAATTCCACAAGAACTGTCTTAGCGAAAGGCTTCTTGAGGGGAAAGCTGTAACTCTGTGAGATGATTTCACAGAGCACAAAGAAGTTTCTCAGAAAGCTTCTTTCTCTTTGTTATCGGAGGATATTTCCTTTGGCCCTATAGTCTTCAAAGGGATCCAAAATATCTGTTCTCAGATTCCAGAGAAATAAGGCTAGCAAAAAGATCCACGAAATACACATGTAACTCTGTGAGATGAATTAACAGAACACTAAGCAGTTTCTCAGAAAGCTTCTTTCCAGATTTCATCTGAGGATATTTCCTTTTTCATCATAGCCCTCTATTGGCTTCCAAATATCACTTTACCATTCCACAATAACTGTCTTAGCGAAAGGCTTCTTGAGGGGAAACCTGTAACTCTGTGAGATGATTTCACAAAACACAAAGAAGTTTCTCAGAAAGCTTCTTTCTCTTTGGTATCGGAGGATATTTCCTTTGGCCCTATAGTCTTCAAAGGGATCCGAAATATCTGTTCTCAGATTCCACAAAAATAAGGCTAGCAAAGAGATCCACGAAATACATATGTAACTCTGTGAGATGAATTAACAGAACACTAAGCAGTTTCTCAGAAAGCTTCTTTCCAGATTTCATCTGAGGATATTTCCTTTTTCACCATAGCCCTCTATGGGCTTCCAAATATCACTTTGCCAATTCAACAAGAACTGTCTTAGCGAAAGGCTTCTTGAGGGGAAAGCTGTAACTCTGTGAGATGATTTCACAGAACACAAAGAAGTTTCTCAGAAAGCTTCTTTCTCTTTTTTATCGGAGGATATTTCCTTTGGCCCTATAGTCTTCAAAGGGATCCGAAATATCTGTTCTCAGATTCCACAGAAATAAGGCTAGCAAAGAGATACACGAAATACACATGTAACTCTGTGAGATGAATTCACACAACACTAAGCAGTTTCTCAGAAAGCTTCTTTCCAGATTTCATCTGAGGATATTTCCTTTTTCACCATAGCCCTCTATGGGCTTCCAAATATCACTTTGCCAATTCCACAAGAACTGTCTTAGCGAAAGGCTTCTTGAGGGGAAAGCTGTAACTCTGTGAGATGATTTCACAGAACACAAAGAAGTTTCTCAGAAAGCTTCTTTCTCTTTGTTATCGGAGGATATTTCCTTTGGCCCTATAATCTTCAAAGGGATCCGAAATCTCTGTTCTCAGATTCCACAGAAATAAGGCTAGCAAAGAGATCCACGAAGTACACATGTAACTCTGTGACATGAATTAACAGAACACTAATCAGTTTCTCAGAAAGTTTTTTTCCAGATTTCATCTGAGGATATTTCCTTTTTCACCATAGCCCTCTATGGGCTTCCAAATATCACTTTGCCAATTCCACAAGAACTGTCTTAGCGAAAGGCTTCTTGAGGGGAAAGCTGTAACTCTTTGAGATGATTTCACAGAACACAAAGAAGTTTCTCAGAAAGCTTCTTTCTCTTTGTTATCGGAGGATATTTCCTTTGGCCCTATAGTCTTCAAAGGGATCCGAAATATCTGTTCTCAGATTCCACAGAAATAAGGCTAGCAAAGAGATCCACGAAATACACAGGTAACTCTGTGAGATGAATTCACAGAACACTAAGCAGTTTCTCAGAAATCTTCTTCCCAGATTTCATCTGAGGATAATTCCTTTCTCACCGTAGCCCTCTCTGGGCTTCCAAATATCACTTTGTCAATTCCACAAGAACTGTCTTAGCGAAAGGCTTCTTGAGGGGAAAGCTGTAACTCTGTGAGATGATTTCACAGAACACAAGGAAGTTTCCCAGAAAACTTCTTTCTGTTTGTTATCGGAGGATATTTCCTTTGGCCCTATAGTCTTCAAAGGGATCCGAAATATCCGTTCTCAGATTCCACAGAAATAAGCCTAGCAAAGAGATCGACGAAATACACATGTAACTCTATGAGATGAATTCACAGGACACTAAGCAGTTTCTCAGAAAGCTTCTTTCCAGATTTCATCTGAGGATATTTCCTTTTTCACCATAGCCCTCTATGGGCTTCCAAATATCACTTTGCCAATTCCACAAGAACTGTCTTAGCGAAAGGCTTCTTGAGGGGAAAGCTGTAACTTTGTGAGATGATTTCACAAAACACAAAGAAGTTTCTCAGAAAGCTTCTTTCTCTTTATTATCGGAGGATATTTCCTTTGGCCCTATAGTCTTCAAAGGGATCCGAAATATCTGTTCTCAGATTGCACAGAAATAAGGCTAGCAAAGAGATCAACGAAATACACATGTAACTCTGTGAGATGAATTAACAGAACACTAAGCAATTTCTCAGAAAGCTTCTTTCCAGATTTCATCTGAAGATATTTCCTTTTTCACCATAGCCCTCTATGGGCTTCCAAATATCACTTTGCCAATTCCACAAGAACTGTCTTAGCGAAAGGCTTCTTGAGGGGAAAGCTATAACTCTGTGAGATGATTTCAAAGAACACAAAGTAGTTTCTCAGAAAGCTTCTTTCTCTTTGTTATCGGAGGATATTTCCCTTGGCCCTATAGTCTTCAAAGGGATCCGAAATCTCTATTCTCAGATTCCACAGAAATAAATCTAGCAAAGAGATCCACGAAATACACATGTAACTCTGTGAGATGAATTCACAGAACACAAAGAAGTTTCTCAGAAAGATTCTTTCTCTTTGTTATCGGAGGATATTTCCTTTGGCCCTATAGTCTTCAAAGGGATCCGAAATATCTGTTCTCAGATTCCACAGAAATAAGGCTAGCAAAGACATCCACGAAATACACATGTAACTCTGTGAGATGAATTAAGAACACTAAGCAGTTTCTCAGAAAGCTTCTTTCCAGATTTCATCTGAGGATATTTCCTTTTTCACCATTGCCCTCTATGGGCTTCCAAATATCACTTTGCCAATTCCACAAGAACTGTCTTAGAGAAAGGCTTCTTGAGGGGAAACTGTAACTCTGTCAGATGATTTGACAGAACACAAAGAAGTTTCTCAGAAAGCTTCTTTCTCTTTGTTATCGGAGGATATTTCCTTTGGCCCTATAGTCTTCAAAGGGATCCGAAATCTCTGTTCTCAGATTCCACAGAAATAAGGCTAGCAAAGAGATCCACGAAATACACATGTAACTCTTTCAGATGAATTAACAGAACACTAAGCAGTTTCTCAGAAAGCTTCTTTCCAGATTTCATCTGAGGATATTTCCTTTTACACCTTAGCCCTCTATGGGCTTCCAAATATCACTTTGCCAATTCCACAAGAACTGTCTTAGCGAAAGGCTTCTTGAGGGGAAAGCTGTAACTCTGTGAGATGATTTCACAGAACACAAAGAAGTTTCTCAGAAAGCTTCTTTCTCTTTGTTATCGGAGGATATTTCCTGTGGACCTATAGTCTTCAAAGGGATCCGAAATATCTGTTCTCAGATTCCACAGAAATAAGGCTAGCAAAGAGATCCACGAAATACACATGTAACTCTGTGAGATGAATTAGCAGAACACTAAGCAGTTTCTCAGAAAGCTTCTTTCCAGATTTCATCTGAGGATATTTCCTTTTTCACCATAGCCCTCTATGGGCTTCCAAATATCACTTTGCCAATTCCACAAGAACTATCTTAGCGAAAGGCTTCTTGAGGGCAAAGCTGTAACTCTGTGATATGATTTCACAGAACACAAAGAAGTTTCTCAGAAAGCTTCTTTCTCTTTGTTATCAGAGGATATTTCCTTTGGCCCTATAGTCTTCAAAGGGATCCGAAATACCTGTTCTCAGATTCCAGAGAAATAAGGCTAGCAAAGAGATCCACGAAATACACATGTAACTCTGTGAGATGAATTAACAGAACACTAAGCAGTATCTCAGAAAGCTTCTTTCTCTTTGTTATCGGAGGATATTTCCTTTGGCCCTATAGACTTCAAAGGGATCCGAAATATCTGTTCTCAGATTCCACAGAAATAAGGCTAGCAAAGAGATCCACGAAATACACATGTAACTCTGTGAGATGAATTAACAGAACACAAAGAAGTTTCTCAGAAAGCTTCTTTCCAGATTTCATCTGAGGATATTTCCTTTTACACCTTAGCCCTCTATGGGCTTCCAAATATCACTTTCCCAAATCCACAAGAACTGTCTTAGCGAAAGGCTTCTTGAGGGGAAAGCTGTAACTCTGTGAGATGATTTCACTGAACACAAAGAAGTTTCTCAGAAAGCTTCTTTCTCTTTGTTATCGGAGGATAATTCCTGTGGCCCTATAGTCTTCAAAGGGATCCGAATATATGTTCTCAGATTCCAGAGAAATAAGGCTAGCAAAGAGATCCACGAAATACACATGTAACTCTGTGAGATGAATTCACAGAACACTAAGCAGTTTCTCAGAAAGCTTCTTTCCAGATTTCATCTGAGGATATTTCCTTTTACACCTTAGCCCTCTATGGGCTTCCTAATATCACTTTCCCAAATGCACAAGAACTGTCTTAGCGAAAGGCTTCTTGAGGGGAAAGCTGTAACTCTGTGAGATGATTTCACAGAACACAAAGAAGTTTCTCAGAAAGCTTCTTTCTCTTTTTTATCGGAGGATATTTCCTTTGGCCCTATAGTCTTCAAAGGGATCCGAAATCTCTGTTCTCAGATTCCACAGAAATAAGGCTAGCAAAGAGATCCACGAAATACACATGTAACTCTGTGAGATGAATTAGCAGAACACTAAGCAGTTTCTCAGAAAGCTTCTTTCCAGATTTCATCTGAGGATATTTCCTTTTTCACCATTGCCCTCTATGGGCTTCCAAATATCACTTTCCCAATTCCACAAGAACTGTCTTAGCGAAAGGCTTCTTGAGTGGAAAGCTATAACTCTGTGAGATGATTTCACAGAACACAAAGAAGTTTCTCAGAAAGCTTCTTCCTCCTTGTTATCGGAGGATATTTCCTTTGGCCCTATATTCTTCAAAGGGATCCGAAATATCTGTTCACAGATTCCACAAAAATAAAGCTAGCAAAGAGATCCACGAAATACACATGTAACTCTGTAACAGAACACTAAGCAGTTTCTCAGAAAGCTTCTTTCCAGATTTCATCTGAGGATATTTCCTTTTTCACCATAGCCCTCTATGGGCTTCCAAATATCACTTTGCCAATTCCACAAGAACTGTCTTAGCGAAAGGCTTCTTGAGGGGAAAGCTGTAACTCTGTGAGATGATTTCACAGAACACAAAGAAGTTTCTCAGAAAGCTTCTTTCTCTTTGTTATCGGAGGATATTTCCTTTGGCCCTATAGTCTTCAAAGGGATCCAAAATATCTGTTCTCAGATTCCAGAGAAATAAGGCTAGCAAAAAGATCCACGAAATACACATGTAACTCTGTGAGATGAATTAACAGAACACTAAGCAGTTTCTCAGAAAGCTTCTTTCCAGATTTCATCTGAGGATATTTCCTTTTTCATCATAGCCCTCTATGGGCTTCCAAATATCACTTTACCATTCCACAATAACTGTCTTAGCGAAAGGCTTCTTGAGGGGAAACCTGTAACTCTGTGAGATGATTTCACAAAACACAAAGAAGTTTCTCAGAAAGCTTCTTTCTCTTTGGTATCGGAGGATATTTCCTTTGGCCCTATAGTCTTCAAAGGGATCCGAAATCTCTGTTCTCAGATTCCACAGAAGTAAGGCTATCAAAGAGATCCACGAAATACACATGTAACTCTGTGAGATGAATTAACAGAACACTAACCAGTTTCTCAGAAAGTTTTTTTCCAGATTTCATCTGAGGATATTTCCTTCTTCACCATAGCCCTCTATGGGCTTCCAAATATCACTTTGCCAATACCACAAGAACTGTCTTAGCGAAAGGCTTCTTGAGGGGAAAGCTGTAACTCTGTGAGATTGTTTCACAGAACACAAAGAAGTTTCTCAGTAAGCTTCTTTCTCTTTGTTATCGGAGGATATTTCCTTTGGCCCTATAGTCTTCAAAGGGATCCGAAATATCTGTTCTCAGAATCCACAGAAATAAGGCTAGCAAAGAGATCCAAGAAATACACATGTAACTCTGTGAGATGAATTAACAGAACACTAAGTAGTTTCTCAGAAAGCTTCTTTCCAGATTTCATCTGAGGAGAATTCCTTTTTCACCATTGCCCTCTATGGGCTTCCAAATATCACTTTGCCAATTCCACAAGAACTGTCTTAGCGAAAGGCTTCTTGAGGGGAAAGCTATAACTCTGTGAGATGATTTCACAGAACACAAAGAAGTTTCTCAGAAACCTTCTTTCTCTTTGTTATCGGAGGATATTTCCTTTCGCCCTGTAGTCTTCAATGGGATACGAAATATCTGTTCTCAGATTCCAGAGAAATAAGGCTAGCAAAGAGATCCACGAAATACACATGTAACTCTGTGAGATGAATTCACAGAACACTAAGCAGTTTCTCAGAAAGCTTCTTTCCAGATTTCATCTGAGGATATTTCCTTTTTCACCATAGCCCTCTATGGGCTTCCAAATATCACTTTGCCAATTCCACAAGAACTGTCTTAGCGAAAGGCTTCTTGAGGGGAAAGCTGTAACTCTGTGAGATGATTTCACAGAACACAAAGAAGTTTCTCAGAAAGCTTCTTTCTCTTTGTTATCGGAGGATATTTTCTTTGGCCCTATAGTCTTCAAAGGGATTCGAAATATCTGTTCTCACATTCCACAGAAATAAGGCTAGCAAAGAGATCCACGAAATACACATGTAACTCTGTGAGATGAATTCACAGAACACTAAGCAGTTTCTCAGAAAGCTTCTTTCCAGATTTCATCTGAGGATATTTCCTTTTTCACCATAGCCCTCTATGGGCTTCCAAATATCACTTTGCCAATTCCACAAGAACTGTCTTAGCGAAAGGCTTCTTGAGGGGAAAGCTGTAACTCTGTGAGATGATTTCACAGAACACAAAGAAGTTTCTCAGAAAGCTTCTTTCTCTTTTTTATCGGAGGATATTTCCTTTGGCCCTATAGTCTTCAAAGGGATCCGAAATCTCTGTTCTCAGATTCCACAGAAATAAGGCTAGCAAAGAGATCCACGAAATACACATGTAACTCTGTGAGATGAATTCACAGAACACTAAGCAGTTTCTCAGAAAGCTTCTTTCCAGATTTCATCTGAGGATATTTCCTTTTTCACCATTGCCCTCTATGGGCTTCCAAATATCACTTTCCCAATTCCACAAGAACTGTCTTAGCGAAAGGCTTCTTGAGTGGAAAGCTATAACTCTGTGAGATGATTTCACAAAACACAAAGAAGTTTCTCAGAAAGCTTCTTTCTCTTTGGTATCGGAGGATATTTCCTTTGGCCCTATAGTCTTCAAAGGGATCCGAAATATCTGTTCTCAGATTCCACAAAAATAAGGCTAGCAAAGAGATCCACGAAATACATATGTAACTCTGTGAGATGAATTAACAGAACACTAAGCAGTTTCTCAGAAAGCTTCTTTCCAGATTTCATCTGAGGATATTTCCTTTTTCACCATAGCCCTCTATGGGCTTCCAAATATCACTTTGCCAATTCAACAAGAACTGTCTTAGCGAAAGGCTTCTTGAGGGGAAAGCTGTAACTCTGTGAGATGATTTCACAGAACACAAAGAAGTTTCTCAGAAAGCTTCTTTCTCTTTTTTATCGGAGGATATTTCCTTTGGCCCTATAGTCTTCAAAGGGATCCGAAATATCTGTTCTCAGATTCCACAGAAATAAGGCTAGCAAAGAGATACACGAAATACACATGTAACTCTGTGAGATGAATTCACACAACACTAAGCAGTTTCTCAGAAAGCTTCTTTCCAGATTTCATCTGAGGATATTTCCTTTTTCACCATAGCCCTCTATGGGCTTCCAAATATCACTTTGCCAATTCCACAAGAACTGTCTTAGCGAAAGGCTTCTTGAGGGGAAAGCTGTAACTCTGTGAGATGATTTCACAGAACACAAAGAAGTTTCTCAGAAAGCTTCTTTCTCTTTGTTATCGGAGGATATTTCCTTTGGCCCTATAATCTTCAAAGGGATCCGAAATCTCTGTTCTCAGATTCCACAGAAATAAGGCTAGCAAAGAGATCCACGAAGTACACATGTAACTCTGTGACATGAATTAACAGAACACTAATCAGTTTCTCAGAAAGTTTTTTTCCAGATTTCATCTGAGGATATTTCCTTTTTCACCATAGCCCTCTATGGGCTTCCAAATATCACTTTGCCAATTCCACAAGAACTGTCTTAGCGAAAGGCTTCTTGAGGGGAAAGCTGTAACTCTTTGAGATGATTTCACAGAACACAAAGAAGTTTCTCAGAAAGCTTCTTTCTCTTTGTTATCGGAGGATATTTCCTTTGGCCCTATAGTCTTCAAAGGGATCCGAAATATCTGTTCTCAGATTCCACAGAAATAAGGCTAGCAAAGAGATCCACGAAATACACAGGTAACTCTGTGAGATGAATTCACAGAACACTAAGCAGTTTCTCAGAAATCTTCTTCCCAGATTTCATCTGAGGATAATTCCTTTCTCACCGTAGCCCTCTCTGGGCTTCCAAATATCACTTTGTCAATTCCACAAGAACTGTCTTAGCGAAAGGCTTCTTGAGGGGAAAGCTGTAACTCTGTGAGATGATTTCACAGAACACAAGGAAGTTTCCCAGAAAACTTCTTTCTGTTTGTTATCGGAGGATATTTCCTTTGGCCCTATAGTCTTCAAAGGGATCCGAAATATCCGTTCTCAGATTCCACAGAAATAAGCCTAGCAAAGAGATCGACGAAATACACATGTAACTCTATGAGATGAATTCACAGGACACTAAGCAGTTTCTCAGAAAGCTTCTTTCCAGATTTCATCTGAGGATATTTCCTTTTTCACCATAGCCCTCTATGGGCTTCCAAATATCACTTTGCCAATTCCACAAGAACTGTCTTAGCGAAAGGCTTCTTGAGGGGAAAGCTGTAACTTTGTGAGATGATTTCACAAAACACAAAGAAGTTTCTCAGAAAGCTTCTTTCTCTTTATTATCGGAGGATATTTCCTTTGGCCCTATAGTCTTCAAAGGGATCCGAAATATCTGTTCTCAGATTGCACAGAAATAAGGCTAGCAAAGAGATCAACGAAATACACATGTAACTCTGTGAGATGAATTAACAGAACACTAAGCAATTTCTCAGAAAGCTTCTTTCCAGATTTCATCTGAAGATATTTCCTTTTTCACCATAGCCCTCTATGGGCTTCCAAATATCACTTTGCCAATTCCACAAGAACTGTCTTAGCGAAAGGCTTCTTGAGGGGAAAGCTATAACTCTGTGAGATGATTTCAAAGAACACAAAGTAGTTTCTCAGAAAGCTTCTTTCTCTTTGTTATCGGAGGATATTTCCCTTGGCCCTATAGTCTTCAAAGGGATCCGAAATCTCTATTCTCAGATTCCACAGAAATAAATCTAGCAAAGAGATCCACGAAATACACATGTAACTCTGTGAGATGAATTCACAGAACACAAAGAAGTTTCTCAGAAAGATTCTTTCTCTTTGTTATCGGAGGATATTTCCTTTGGCCCTATAGTCTTCAAAGGGATCCGAAATATCTGTTCTCAGATTCCACAGAAATAAGGCTAGCAAAGACATCCACGAAATACACATGTAACTCTGTGAGATGAATTAAGAACACTAAGCAGTTTCTCAGAAAGCTTCTTTCCAGATTTCATCTGAGGATATTTCCTTTTTCACCATTGCCCTCTATGGGCTTCCAAATATCACTTTGCCAATTCCACAAGAACTGTCTTAGAGAAAGGCTTCTTGAGGGGAAACTGTAACTCTGTCAGATGATTTGACAGAACACAAAGAAGTTTCTCAGAAAGCTTCTTTCTCTTTGTTATCGGAGGATATTTCCTTTGGCCCTATAGTCTTCAAAGGGATCCGAAATCTCTGTTCTCAGATTCCACAGAAATAAGGCTAGCAAAGAGATCCACGAAATACACATGTAACTCTTTCAGATGAATTAACAGAACACTAAGCAGTTTCTCAGAAAGCTTCTTTCCAGATTTCATCTGAGGATATTTCCTTTTACACCTTAGCCCTCTATGGGCTTCCAAATATCACTTTGCCAATTCCACAAGAACTGTCTTAGCGAAAGGCTTCTTGAGGGGAAAGCTGTAACTCTGTGAGATGATTTCACAGAACACAAAGAAGTTTCTCAGAAAGCTTCTTTCTCTTTGTTATCGGAGGATATTTCCTGTGGACCTATAGTCTTCAAAGGGATCCGAAATATCTGTTCTCAGATTCCACAGAAATAAGGCTAGCAAAGAGATCCACGAAATACACATGTAACTCTGTGAGATGAATTAGCAGAACACTAAGCAGTTTCTCAGAAAGCTTCTTTCCAGATTTCATCTGAGGATATTTCCTTTTTCACCATAGCCCTCTATGGGCTTCCAAATATCACTTTGCCAATTCCACAAGAACTATCTTAGCGAAAGGCTTCTTGAGGGCAAAGCTGTAACTCTGTGATATGATTTCACAGAACACAAAGAAGTTTCTCAGAAAGCTTCTTTCTCTTTGTTATCAGAGGATATTTCCTTTGGCCCTATAGTCTTCAAAGGGATCCGAAATACCTGTTCTCAGATTCCAGAGAAATAAGGCTAGCAAAGAGATCCACGAAATACACATGTAACTCTGTGAGATGAATTAACAGAACACTAAGCAGTATCTCAGAAAGCTTCTTTCTCTTTGTTATCGGAGGATATTTCCTTTGGCCCTATAGACTTCAAAGGGATCCGAAATATCTGTTCTCAGATTCCACAGAAATAAGGCTAGCAAAGAGATCCACGAAATACACATGTAACTCTGTGAGATGAATTAACAGAACACAAAGAAGTTTCTCAGAAAGCTTCTTTCCAGATTTCATCTGAGGATATTTCCTTTTACACCTTAGCCCTCTATGGGCTTCCAAATATCACTTTCCCAAATCCACAAGAACTGTCTTAGCGAAAGGCTTCTTGAGGGGAAAGCTGTAACTCTGTGAGATGATTTCACTGAACACAAAGAAGTTTCTCAGAAAGCTTCTTTCTCTTTGTTATCGGAGGATATTTCCTGTGGCCCTATAGTCTTCAAAGGGATCCGAATATATGTTCTCAGATTCCAGAGAAATAAGGCTAGCAAAGAGATCCACGAAATACACATGTAACTCTGTGAGATGAATTCACAGAACACTAAGCAGTTTCTCAGAAAGCTTCTTTCCAGATTTCATCTGAGGATATTTCCTTTTACACCTTAGCCCTCTATGGGCTTCCTAATATCACTTTCCCAAATGCACAAGAACTGTCTTAGCGAAAGGCTTCTTGAGGGGAAAGCTGTAACTCTGTGAGATGATTTCACAGAACACAAAGAAGTTTCTCAGAAAGCTTCTTTCTCTTTTTTATCGGAGGATATTTCCTTTGGCCCTATAGTCTTCAAAGGGATCCGAAATCTCTGTTCTCAGATTCCACAGAAATAAGGCTAGCAAAGAGATCCACGAAATACACATGTAACTCTGTGAGATGAATTAGCAGAACACTAAGCAGTTTCTCAGAAAGCTTCTTTCCAGATTTCATCTGAGGATATTTCCTTTTTCACCATTGCCCTCTATGGGCTTCCAAATATCACTTTCCCAATTCCACAAGAACTGTCTTAGCGAAAGGCTTCTTGAGTGGAAAGCTATAACTCTGTGAGATGATTTCACAGAACACAAAGAAGTTTCTCAGAAAGCTTCTTCCTCCTTGTTATCGGAGGATATTTCCTTTGGCCGTATATTCTTCAAAGGGATCCGAAATATCTGTTCACAGATTCCACAAAAATAAAGCTAGCAAAGAGATCCACGAAATACACATGTAACTCTGTAACAGAACACTAAGCAGTTTCTCAGAAAGCTTCTTTCCAGATTTCATCTGAGGATATTTCCTTTTTCACCATAGCCCTCTATGGGCTTCCAAATATCACTTTGCCAATTCCACAAGAACTGTCTTAGCGAAAGGCTTCTTGAGGGGAAAGCTGTAACTCTGTGAGATGATTTCACAGAACACAAAGAAGTTTCTCAGAAAGCTTCTTTCTCTTTGTTATCGGAGGATATTTCCTTTGGCCCTATAGTCTTCAAAGGGATCCAAAATATCTGTTCTCAGATTCCAGAGAAATAAGGCTAGCAAAAAGATCCACGAAATACACATGTAACTCTGTGAGATGAATTAACAGAACACTAAGCAGTTTCTCAGAAAGCTTCTTTCCAGATTTCATCTGAGGATATTTCCTTTTTCATCATAGCCCTCTAGGGGCTTCCAAATATCACTTTACCATTCCACAATAACTGTCTTAGCGAAAGGCTTCTTGAGGGGAAACCTGTAACTCTGTGAGATGATTTCACAAAACACAAAGAAGTTTCTCAGAAAGCTTCTTTCTCTTTGGTATCGGAGGATATTTCCTTTGGCCCTATAGTCTTCAAAGGGATCCGAAATCTCTGTTCTCAGATTCCACAGAAGTAAGGCTATCAAAGAGATCCACGAAATACACATGTAACTCTGTGAGATGAATTAACAGAACACTAACCAGTTTCTCAGAAAGTTTTTTTCCAGATTTCATCTGAGGATATTTCCTTCTTCACCATAGCCCTCTATGGGCTTCCAAATATCACTTTGCCAATACCACAAGAACTGTCTTAGCGAAAGGCTTCTTGAGGGGAAAGCTGTAACTCTGTGAGATTGTTTCACAGAACACAAAGAAGTTTCTCAGTAAGCTTCTTTCTCTTTGTTATCGGAGGATATTTCCTTTGGCCCTATAGTCTTCAAAGGGATCCGAAATATCTGTTCTCAGAATCCACAGAAATAAGGCTAGCAAAGAGATCCAAGAAATACACATGTAACTCTGTGAGATGAATTAACAGAACACTAAGTAGTTTCTCAGAAAGCTTCTTTCCAGATTTCATCTGAGGAGAATTCCTTTTTCACCATTGCCCTCTATGGGCTTCCAAATATCACTTTGCCAATTCCACAAGAACTGTCTTAGCGAAAGGCTTCTTGAGGGGAAAGCTATAACTCTGTGAGATGATTTCACAGAACACAAAGAAGTTTCTCAGAAACCTTCTTTCTCTTTGTTATCGGAGGATATTTCCTTTCGCCCTGTAGTCTTCAATGGGATACGAAATATCTGTTCTCAGATTCCAGAGAAATAAGGCTAGCAAAGAGATCCACGAAATACACATGTAACTCTGTGAGATGAATTCACAGAACACTAAGCAGTTTCTCAGAAAGCTTCTTTCCAGATTTCATCTGAGGATATTTCCTTTTTCACCATAGCCCTCTATGGGCTTCCAAATATCACTTTGCCAATTCCACAAGAACTGTCTTAGCGAAAGGCTTCTTGAGGGGAAAGCTGTAACTCTGTGAGATGATTTCACAGAACACAAAGAAGTTTCTCAGAAAGCTTCTTTCTCTTTGTTATCGGAGGATATTTTCTTTGGCCCTATAGTCTTCAAAGGGATTCGAAATATCTGTTCTCACATTCCACAGAAATAAGGCTAGCAAAGAGATCCACGAAATACACATGTAACTCTGTGAGATGAATTCACAGAACACTAAGCAGTTTCTCAGAAAGCTTCTTTCCAGATTTCATCTGAGGATATTTCCTTTTTCACCATAGCCCTCTATGGGCTTCCAAATATCACTTTGCCAATTCCACAAGAACTGTCTTAGCGAAAGGCTTCTTGAGGGGAAAGCTGTAACTCTGTGAGATGATTTCACAGAACACAAAGAAGTTTCTCAGAAAGCTTCTTTCTCTTTTTTATCGGAGGATATTTCCTTTGGCCCTATAGTCTTCAAAGGGATCCGAAATCTCTGTTCTCAGATTCCACAGAAATAAGGCTAGCAAAGAGATCCACGAAATACACATGTAACTCTGTGAGATGAATTCACAGAACACTAAGCAGTTTCTCAGAAAGCTTCTTTCCAGATTTCATCTGAGGATATTTCCTTTTTCACCATTGCCCTCTATGGGCTTCCAAATATCACTTTCCCAATTCCACAAGAACTGTCTTAGCGAAAGGCTTCTTGAGTGGAAAGCTATAACTCTGTGAGATGATTTCACAGAACACAAAGAAGTTTCTCAGAAAGCTTCTTCCTCCTTGTTATCGGAGGATATTTCCTTTGGCCCTATATTCTTCAAAGGGATCCGAAATATCTGTTCTCAGATTCCACAAAAATAAGGCTAGCAAAGAGATCCACGAAATACACATGTAACTCTGTGAGATGAATTAACAGAACACTAAGCAGTTTCTCAGAAAGCTTCTTTCCAGATTTCATCTGAGGATATTTCCTTTTTCACCATAGCCCTCTATGGGCTTCCAAATATCACTTTGCCAATTCCACAAGAACTGTCTTAGCGAAAGGCTTCTTGAGGGGAAAGCTGTAACTCTGTGAGATGATTTCACAGAACACAAAGAAGTTTCTCAGAAAGCTTCTTTCTCTTTGTTATCGGAGGATATTTCCTTTGGCCCTATAGTCTTCAAAGGGATCCAAAATATCTGTTCTCAGATTCCAGAGAAATAAGGCTAGCAAAAAGATCCACGAAATACACATGTAACTCTGTGAGATGAATTAACAGAACACTAAGCAGTTTCTCAGAAAGCTTCTTTCCAGATTTCATCTGAGGATATTTCCTTTTTCATCATAGCCCTCTATTGGCTTCCAAATATCACTTTACCATTCCACAATAACTGTCTTAGCGAAAGGCTTCTTGAGGGGAAACCTGTAACTCTGTGAGATGATTTCACAAAACACAAAGAAGTTTCTCAGAAAGCTTCTTTCTCTTTGGTATCGGAGGATATTTCCTTTGGCCCTATAGTCTTCAAAGGGATCCGAAATATCTGTTCTCAGATTCCACAAAAATAAGGCTAGCAAAGAGATCCACGAAATACATATGTAACTCTGTGAGATGAATTAACAGAACACTAAGCAGTTTCTCAGAAAGCTTCTTTCCAGATTTCATCTCAGGATATTTCCTTTTTCACCATAGCCCTCTATGGGCTTCCAAATATCACTTTGCCAATTCAACAAGAACTGTCTTAGCGAAAGGCTTCTTGAGGGGAAAGCTGTAACTCTGTGAGATGATTTCACAGAACACAAAGAAGTTTCTCAGAAAGCTTCTTTCTCTTTTTTATCGGAGGATATTTCCTTTGGCCCTATAGTCTTCAAAGGGATCCGAAATATCTGTTCTCAGATTCCACAGAAATAAGGCTAGCAAAGAGATACACGAAATACACATGTAACTCTGTGAGATGAATTCACACAACACTAAGCAGTTTCTCAGAAAGCTTCTTTCCAGATTTCATCTGAGGATATTTCCTTTTTCACCATAGCCCTCTATGGGCTTCCAAATATCACTTTGCCAATTCCACAAGAACTGTCTTAGCGAAAGGCTTCTTGAGGGGAAAGCTGTAACTCTGTGAGATGATTTCACAGAACACAAAGAAGTTTCTCAGAAAGCTTCTTTCTCTTTGTTATCGGAGGATATTTCCTTTGGCCCTATAATCTTCAAAGGGATCCGAAATCTCTGTTCTCAGATTCCACAGAAATAAGGCTAGCAAAGAGATCCACGAAGTACACATGTAACTCTGTGACATGAATTAACAGAACACTAACCAGTTTCTCAGAAAGTTTTTTTCCAGATTTCATCTGAGGATATTTCCTTTTTCACCATAGCCCTCTATGGGCTTCCAAATATCACTTTGCCAATTCCACAAGAACTGTCTTAGCGAAAGGCTTCTTGAGGGGAAAGCTGTAACTCTTTGAGATGATTTCACAGAACACAAAGAAGTTTCTCAGAAAGCTTCTTTCTCTTTGTTATCGGAGGATATTTCCTTTGGCCCTATAGTCTTCAAAGGGATCCGAAATATCTGTTCTCAGATTCCACAGAAATAAGGCTAGCAAAGAGATCCACGAAATACACAGGTAACTCTGTGAGATGAATTCACAGAACACTAAGCAGTTTCTCAGAAATCTTCTTCCCAGATTTCATCTGAGGATAATTCCTTTCTCACCGTAGCCCTCTCTGGGCTTCCAAATATCACTTTGTCAATTCCACAAGAACTGTCTTAGCGAAAGGCTTCTTGAGGGGAAAGCTGTAACTCTGTGAGATGATTTCACAGAACACAAGGAAGTTTCCCTGAACACTTCTTTCTGTTTGTTATCGGAGGATATTTCCTTTGGCCCTATAGTCTTCAAAGGGATCCGAAATATCCGTTCTCAGATTCCACAGAAATAAGCCTAGCAAAGAGATCGACGAAATACACATGTAACTCTATGAGATGAATTCACAGGACACTAAGCAGTTTCTCAGAAAGCTTCTTTCCAGATTTCATCTGAGGATATTTCCTTTTTCACCATAGCCCTCTATGGGCTTCCAAATATCACTTTGCCAATTCCACAAGAACTGTCTTAGCGAAAGGCTTCTTGAGGGGAAAGCTGTAACTTTGTGAGATGATTTCACAAAACACAAAGAAGTTTCTCAGAAAGCTTCTTTCTCTTTATTATCGGAGGATATTTCCTTTGGCCCTATAGTCTTCAAAGGGATCCGAAATATCTGTTCTCAGATTGCACAGAAATAAGGCTAGCAAAGAGATCAACGAAATACACATGTAACTCTGTGAGATGAATTAACAGAACACTAAGCAATTTCTCAGAAAGCTTCTTTCCAGATTTCATCTGAGGATATTTCCTTTTACACCTTAGCCCTCTATGGGCTTCCAAATATCACTTTGCCAATTCCACAAGAACTGTCTTAGCGAAAGGCTTCTTGAGGGGAAAGCTGTAACTCTTTGAGATGATTTCACAGAACACAAAGAAGTTTCTCAGAAAGCTTCTTTCTCTTTGTTATCGGAGGATATTTCCTTTGGCCCTATAGTCTTCAAAGGGATCCGAAATCTCTGTTCTCAGATTCCACAGAAATAAGGCTAGCAAAGAGATCCACGAAATCCACATGTAACTCTGTGAGATGAATTCACAGAACACTAAGCAGTTTCTCAGAAAGCTTCTTTCCAGATTTCATCTGAGGATATTTCCTTTTTCACCATAGCCCTCTATGGGCTTCCAAATATCACTTTGCCAATTCCACAAGAACTGTCTTAGCGAAAGCCTTCTTGAGGGGAAAGCTGTAACTCTGTGAGATGATTTCACAGAACACAAAGAAGTTTCTCAGAAAGCTTCTTTCTCTTTTTTATCGGAGGATATTTCCTTTGGCCCTATAGTCTTCAAAGGGATCCGAAATCTCTGTTCTCAGATTCCACAGAAATAAGGCTAGCAAAGAGATCCACGAAATACACATGTAACTCTGTGAGATGAATTAGCAGAACACTAAGCAGTTTCTCAGAAAGCTTCTTTCCAGATTTCATCTGAGGATATTTCCTTTTTCACCATTGCCCTCTATGGGCTTCCAAATATCACTTTCCCAATTCCACAAGAACTGTCTTAGCGAAAGGCTTCTTGAGTGGAAAGCTATAACTCTGTGAGATGATTTCACAGAACACAAAGAAGTTTCTCAGAAAGCTTCTTCCTCCTTGTTATCGGAGGATATATCCTTTGGCCCTATATTCTTCAAAGGGATCTGAAATATCTGTTCTCAGATTCCACAAAAATAAGGCTAGCAAAGAGATCCACGAAATACACATGTAACTCTGTGAGATGAATTAACAGAACACTAAGCAGTTTCTCAGAAAGCTTCTTTCCAGATTTCATGTGAGGATATTTCCTTTTTCACCATAGCCCTCTATGGGCTTCCAAATATCACTTTGCCAATTCCACAAGAACTGTCTTAGCGAAAGGATTCTTGAGGGGAAAGCTGTAACTCTGTGAGATGATTTCACAGAACACAAAGAAGTTTCTCAGAAGGCTTCTTTCTCTTTTTTATCGGAGGATATTTCCTTTGGCCCTATAGTCTTCAAAGGGATCCGAAATATCTGTTCTCAGATTCCACAGAAATAAGGCTAGCAAAGAGATACACGAAATACACATGTAACTCTGTGAGATGAATTCACACAACACTAAGCAGTTTCTCAGAAAGCTTCTTTCCAGATTTCATCTGAGGATATTTCCTTTTTCACCATAGCCCTCTATGGGCTTCCAAATATCACTTTGCCAATTCCACAAGAACTGTCTTAGCGAAAGGCTTCTTGAGGGGAAAGCTGTAACTCTGTGAGATGATTTCACAGAACACAAAGAAGTTTCTCAGAAAGCTTCTTTCTCTTTGTTATCGGAGGATATTTCCTTTGGCCCTATAATCTTCAAAGGGATCCGAAATCTCTGTTCTCAGATTCCACAGAAATAAGGCTAGCAAAGAGATCCACGAAGTACACATGTAACTCTGTGACATGAATTAACAGAACACTAACCAGTTTCTCAGAAAGTTTTTTTCCAGATTTCATCTGAGGATATTTCCTTTTTCACCATAGCCCTCTATGGGCTTCCAAATATCACTTTGCCAATTCCACAAGAACTGTCTTAGCGAAAGGCTTCTTGAGGGGAAAGCTGTAACTCTGTGAGATGATTTCACAGAACACAAAGAAGTTTCTCAGAAAGCTTCTTTCTCTTTGTTATCGGAGGATATTTCCTTTGGCCCTATAGTCTTCAAAGGGATCCGAAATATCTGTTCTCAGATTCCACAGAAATAAGGCTAGCAAAGAGATCCACGAAATACACAGGTAACTCTGTGAGATGAATTCACAGAACACTAAGCAGTTTCTCAGAAATCTTCTTCCCAGATTTCATCTGAGGATAATTCCTTTCTCACCGTAGCCCTCTCTGGGCTTCCAAATATCACTTTGTCAATTCCACAAGAACTGTCTTAGCGAAAGGCTTCTTGAGGGGAAAGCTGTAACTCTGTGAGATGATTTCACAGAACACAAGGAAGTTTCCCCGAAAACTTCTTTCTGTTTGTTATCGGAGGATATTTCCTTTGGCCCTATAGTCTTCAAAGGGATCCGAAATATCCGTTCTCAGATTCCACAGAAATAAGCCTAGCAAAGAGATCGACGAAATACACATGTAACTCTATGAGATGAATTCACAGGACACTAAGCAGTTTCTCAGAAAGCTTCTTTCCAGATTTCATCTGAGGATATTTCCTTTTTCACCATAGCCCTCTATGGGCTTCCAAATATCACTTTGCCAATTCCACAAGAACTGTCTTAGCGAAAGGCTTCTTGAGGGGAAAGCTGTAACTTTGTGAGATGATTTCACAAAACACAAAGAAGTTTCTCAGAAAGCTTCTTTCTCTTTGTTATCGGAGGATATTTCCTTTGGCCCTATAGTCTTCAAAGGGATCCGAAATCTCTGTTCTCAGATTCCACAGAAATAAGGCTAGCAAAGAGATCCACGAAGTACACTTGTAACTCTGTGACATGAATTAACAGAACACTAACCAGTTTCTCAGAAAGTTTTTTTCCAGATTTCATCTGAGGATATTTCCTTTTTCACCATAGCCCTCTATGGGCTTCCAAATATCACTTTGCCAATTCCACAAGAACTGTCTTAGCGAAAGGCTTCTTGAGGGGAAAGCTGTAACTCTTTGAGATGATTTCACAGAACACAAAGAAGTTTCTCAGAAAGCTTCTTTCTCTTTGTTATCGGAGGATATTTCCTTTGGCCCTATAGTCTTCAAAGGGATCCGAAATATCTGTTCTCAGATTCCACAGAAATAAGGCTAGCAAAGAGATCCACGAAATACACAGGTAACTCTGTGAGATGAATTCACAGAACACTAAGCAGTTTCTCAGAAATCTTCTTCCCAGATTTCATCTGAGGATAATTCCTTTCTCACCGTAGCCCTCTCTGGGCTTCCAAATATCACTTTGTCAATTCCACAAGAACTGTCTTAGCGAAAGGCTTCTTGAGGGGAAAGCTGTAACTCTGTGAGATGATTTCACAGAACACAAGGAAGTTTCCCAGAAAACTTCTTTCTGTTTGTTATCGGAGGATATTTCCTTTGGCCCTATAGTCTTCAAAGGGATCCGAAATATCCGTTCTCAGATTCCACAGAAATAAGCCTAGCAAAGAGATCGACGAAATACACATGTAACTCTATGAGATGAATTCACAGGACACTAAGCAGTTTCTCAGAAAGCTTCTTTCCAGATTTCATCTGAGGATATTTCCTTTTACACCTTAGCCCTCTATGGGCTTCCAAATATCACTTTGCCAATTCCACAAGAACTGTCTTAGCGAAAGGCTTCTTGAGGGGAAAGCTGTAACTCTTTGAGATGATTTCACAGAACACAAAGAAGTTTCTCAGAAAGCTTCTTTCTCTTTGTTATCGGAGGATATTTCCTTTGGCCCTATAGTCTTCAAAGGGATCCGAAATCTCTGTTCTCAGATTCCACAGAAATAAGGCTAGCAAAGAGATCCACGAAATCCACATGTAACTCTGTGAGATGAATTCACAGAACACTAAGCAGTTTCTCAGAAAGCTTCTTTCCAGATTTCATCTGAGGATATTTCCTTTTTCACCATAGCCCTCTATGGGCTTCCAAATATCACTTTGCCAATTCCACAAGAACTGTCTTAGCGAAAGGCTTCTTGAGGGGAAAGCTGTAACTCTGTGAGATGATGTCACAGAACACAAAGAAGTTTCTCAGAAAGCTTCTTTCTCTTTTTTATCGGAGGATATTTCCTTTGGCCCTATAGTCTTCAAAGGGATCCGAAATCTCTGTTCTCAGATTCCACAGAAATAAGGCTAGCAAAGAGATCCACGAAATACACATGTAACTCTGTGAGATGAATTAGCAGAACACTAAGCAGTTTCTCAGAAAGCTTCTTTCCAGATTTCATCTGAGGATATTTCCTTTTTCACCATTGCCCTCTATGGGCTTCCAAATATCACTTTCCCAATTCCACAAGAACTGTCTTAGCGAAAGGCTTCTTGAGTGGAAAGCTATAACTCTGTGAGATGATTTCACAGAACACAAAGAAGTTTCTCAGAAAGCTTCTTCCTCCTTGTTATCGGAGGATATTTCCTTTGGCCCTATATTCTTCAAAGGGATCCGAAATATCTGTTCTCAGATTCCACAAAAATAAGGCTAGCAAAGAGATCCACGAAATACACATGTAACACTGTGAGATAAATTAACAGAACACTAAGCAGTTTCTCAGAAAGCTTCTTTCCAGATTTCATGTGAGGATATTTCCTTTTTCACCATAGCCCTCTATGGGCTTCCAAATATCACTTTGCCAATTCCACAAGAACTGTCTTAGCGAAAGGATTCTTGAGGGGAAAGCTGTAACTCTGTGAGATGATTTCACAGAACACAAAGAAGTTTCTCAGAAAGCTTCTTTCTCTTTGTTATCGGAGGATATTTCCTTTGGCCCTATAGTCTTCAAAGGGATCCAAAATATCTGTTCTCAGATTCCACAGAAATAAGGCTAGCAAAAAGATCCACGAAATACACATGTAACTCTGTGAGATGAATTAACAGAACACTAAGCAGTTTCTCAGAAAGCTTCTTTCCAGATTTCATCTGAGGATATTTCCTTTTTCATCATAGCCCTCTATGGGCTTCCAAATATCACTTTACCATTCCACAATAACTGTCTTAGCGAAAGGCTTCTTGAGGGGAAACCTGTAACTCTGTGAGATGATTTCACAAAACACAAAGAAGTTTCTCAGAAAGCTTCTTTCTCTTTGGTATCGGAGGATATTTCCTGAGGCCCTATAGTCTTCAAAGGGATCCGAAATATCTGTTCTCAGATTCCACAGAAATAAGGCTAGCAAAGAGATCCACGAAATACACAGGTAACTCTGTGAGATGAATTCACAGAACACTAAGCAGTTTCTCAGAAATCTTCTTCCCAGATTTCATCTGAGGATAATTCCTTTCTCACCGTAGCCCTCTCTGGGCTTCCAAATATCACTTTGTCAATTCCACAAGAACTGTCTTAGCGAAAGCCTTCTTGAGGGGAAAGCTGTAACTCTGTGAGATGATTTCACAGAACACAAGGAAGTTTCCCCGAAAACTTCTTTCTGTTTGTTATCGGAGGATATTTCCTTTGGCCCTATAGTCTTCAAAGGGATCCGAAATATCCGTTCTCAGGTTCCACAGAAATAAGCCTAGCAAAGAGATCGACGAAATACACATGTAACTCTGTGAGATGAATTAACAGAACACTAAGCAATTTCTCAGAAAGCTTCTTTCCAGATTTCATCTGAGGATATTTCCTTTTACACCTTAGCCCTCTATGGGCTTCCAAATATCACTTTGCCAATTCCACAAGAACTGTCTTAGCGAAAGGCTTCTTGAGGGGAAAGCTGTAACTCTTTGAGATGATTTCACAGAACACAAAGAAGTTTCTCAGAAAGCTTCTTTCTCTTTGTTATCGGAGGATATTTCCTTTGGCCCTATAGTCTTCAAAGGGATCCGAAATCTCTGTTCTCAGATTCCACAGAAATAAGGCTAGCAAAGAGATCCACCATATCCACATGTAACTCTGTGAGATGAATTCACAGAACACTAAGCAGTTTCTCAGAAAGCTTCTTTCCAGATTTCATCTGAGGATATTTCCTTTTTCATCATAGCCCTCTATGGGCTTCCAAATATCACTTTGCCATTCCACAATAACTGTCTTAGCGAAAGGCTTCTTGAGGGGAAAGCTGTAACTCTGTGATATGATTTCAGAGAACACAAAGAAGTTTCTCAGAAAGCTTCTTTCTCTTTGTTATCGGAGGATATATCCTTTGGCCCTATAGTCTTCAATGGGATCCGAAATCTCTGTTCTCAGATTCCACAGAAATGAGGCTAGCAAAGAGATCCACGAAATACACATGTAACACTTTGAGATGAATTTACAGAACACTAAGCAGTTTCTCAGAAAGCTTCTTTCCAGATTTCATCTGAGGATATTTCCTTTTTCACCTTAGCCCTCTATGGGCTTCCAAATATCACTTTGCCAATTCCACAAGAACTGTCTTAGCGAAAGGATTCTTGAGGGGAAAGCTGCAGCTCTGTGAGATGATTTCACAGAACACAAAGAAGTTTCTCAGAAAGCTTCTTTCTCTTTGTTATCGGAGGATATTTCCTTTGGACTATAGTCTTCAAAGGGATCGGAAATATCTGTTCTCAGATTCCACAGAAATAAGGCTAGCAAAGAGAGCCACGAAATACACATGTAAATCTCTGAGATGAATTAACAGAACACTAAGCAGTTTCTGAGAAAGCTTCTTTCTAGATTTCATCTGAGGATATTTCCTTTTTCACCATAGCCCTCTATGGGCTTCCAAATATCACTTTGCCAATTCCACAAGAACTGTCTTAGCGAAAGGCTTCTTGAGGGGAAAGCTGTAACTCTGTGAGATGATTTCACAGAACACAAAGAAGTTCCTCAGAAAGCTTCTTTCTCTTTGTTATCGGAGGATATATCCTTTGGCCCTATAGTCTTCAAAAATATCAGAAATATCTGTTCTCAGATTCCACAGAAATAAGGCTAGCAAAGAGATCCACGAAATACACATGTAACTCTGTGAGATGAATTCACAGAACACTAAGCAGTTTCTCAGAAAGCTTCTTTCCAGATTTCATCTGAGGATATTTCCTTTTTCACCATAGCCCTCTATGGGCTTCCAAATATCACTTTGCCAATTCCACAAGAACTGTCTTAGCGAAAGGCTTCTTGAGGGGAAAGCTGTAGCTCTGTGAGATGATTTCACAGAACACAAAGAAGTTTCTCAGAAAGCTTCTTTCTCTTTGTTATCGGAGGATATTTCCTTTGGACTATAGTCTTCAAAGGGATCCGAAATATCTGTTCTCAGATTCCACAGAAATAAGGCTAGCAAAGAGAGCCAAGAAATACACATGTAAATCTCTGAGATGAATTAATAGAACACTAAGCAGTTTCTGAGAAAGCTTCTTCCTAGATTTCATCTGAGGATATTTCCTTTTTCACCATAGCCCTCTATGGGCTTCCAAATATCACTTTGCCAATTCCACAAGAACTGTCTTAGCGAAAGGCTTCTTGAGGGGAAAGCTGTAACTCTGTGAGGTGATTTCACAGAACACAAAGAAGTTTCTCAGAAAGCTTCTTTCTCTTTGTTATCGGAGGATATATCCTTTGGCCCAATAGTTTTCAAAAATATCAGAAATATCTGTTCTCAGATTCCACAGAAATAAGGCTAGCAAAGAGATCCACGAAATACACATGTAACTCTGTGAGATGAATTCACAGAACACTAAGCAGTTTCTCAGAAAGCTTCTTTCCGGATTTCATCTGAGGATATTTCCTTTTTCACCATAGCCCTCTATGGGCTTCCAAATATCACTTTGCCAATTCACAAGAACTGTCTTAGCGAAAGGCTGATTGAGGGGAAAGCTGTAACTCTGTGAGATGATTTCACAGAACACAAAGAAGTTTCTCAGAAAGCTTCTTTCTCTTTGTTATCGGAGGATATTTCCTGTGGCCCTATAGTCTTCAAAGGGGTCCAAAATATCTGTTCTCAGATTCCACAGAAATAAGGCTAGCAAAGAGATCCACGAAAAACACATGTAACTCTTTGAGATGAATTAGCAGAACACTAAGCAGTTTCTCAGAAAGCTTCTTTCCAGATTTCATCTGAGGATATTTCCTTTTTCACCTTAGCCCTCTATGGGCTTCCAAATATCACTTTGCCAATTCCACAAGAACTGTCTTAGCGAAAGGCTTCTTGAGGGGAAAGCTGAAACTCTGTGAGATGATTTCACAGAACACAAAGAAGTTTCTCAGAAAGCTTCTTTCTCTTTATTATCGGAGGATATTTCCTTTGGACTGTAGTCTTCAAAGGGATCGAAATATCTGTTCTCAGATTCCACAGAAATAAGGCTAGCAAAGAGATCCACGAAATACACATGTAACTCTGTGAGATGAATTAACAGAACACTAAGCAGTTTCTCAGAAATCTTCTTTCCAGATTTCATCTGAGGATATTTCCTTTTTCACCATAGCCCTCTATGGGCTTCCAAATATCACTTTGCCAATTCCACAAGAACTGTCTTAGCGAAAGGCTTCTTGAGGGGAAAGCTGTAACTCTGTGAGATGATTTCACAGAACACAAAGAAGTTTCTCAGAAACCTTCTTTCTCTTTGTTATCGGAGGATATTTCCTTTGGCCCTATAGTCTTCAAAGGGATCCGAAATACCTGTTCTCAGATTCCACAGAAATAAGGCTAGCAAAGAGATCCACGAAATACACATGTAACTATGTGAGATGAATTCACAGAACACTAAGCAGTTTCTCAGAAAGCTTCCTTCCAGATTTCATCTGAGGATATTTCCTTTTACACCTTAGCCCTCTATGGGCTTCCAAATATCACTTTGCCAATTCCACAAGAACTGTCTTAGCGAAAGGCTTCTTGAGGGGAAAGCTGTAACTCTTTGAGATGATTTCACAGAACACAAAGAAGTTTCTCAGAAAGCTTCTTTCTCTTTGTTATCGGAGGATATTTCCTTTGGCCCTATAGTCTTCAAAGGGATCCGAAATCTCTGTTCTCAGATTCCACAGAAATAAGGCTAGCAAAGAGATCCACCATATCCACATGTAACTCTGTGAGATGAATTCACAGAACACTAAGCAGTTTCTCAGAAAGCTTCTTTCCAGATTTCATCTGAGGATATTTCCTTTTTCATCATAGCCCTCTATGGGCTTCCAAATATCACTTTGCCATTCCACAATAACTGTCTTAGCGAAAGGCTTCTTGAGGGGAAAGCTGTAACTCTGTGATATGATTTCAGAGAACACAAAGAAGTTTCTCAGAAAGCTTCTTTCTCTTTGTTATCGGAGGATATATCCTTTGGCCCTATAGTCTTCAATGGGATCCGAAATCTCTGTTCTCAGATTCCACAGAAATGAGGCTAGCAAAGAGATCCACGAAATACACATGTAACACTTTGAGATGAATTTACAGAACACTAAGCAGTTTCTCAGAAAGCTTCTTTCCAGATTTCATCTGAGGATATTTCCTTTTTCACCTTAGCCCTCTATGGGCTTCCAAATATCACTTTGCCAATTCCACAAGAACTGTCTTAGCGAAAGGATTCTTGAGGGGAAAGCTGCAGCTCTGTGAGATGATTTCACAGAACACAAAGAAGTTTCTCAGAAAGCTTCTTTCTCTTTGTTATCGGAGGATATTTCCTTTGGACTATAGTCTTCAAAGGGATCGGAAATATCTGTTTTCAGATTCCACAGAAATAAGGCTAGCAAAGAGAGCCACGAAATACACATGTAAATCTCTGAGATGAATTAACAGAACACTAAGCAGTTTCTGAGAAAGCTTCTTTCTAGATTTCATCTGAGGATATTTCCTTTTTCACCATAGCCCTCTATGGGCTTCCAAATATCACTTTGCCAATTCCACAAGAACTGTCTTAGCGAAAGGCTTCTTGAGGGGAAAGCTGTAACTCTGTGAGATGATTTCACAGAACACAAAGAAGTTCCTCAGAAAGCTTCTTTCTCTTTGTTATCGGAGGATATATCCTTTGGCCCAATAGTTTTCAAAAATATCAGAAATATCTGTTCTCAGATTCCACAGAAATAAGGCTAGCAAAGAGATCCACGAAATACACATGTAACTCTGTGAGATGAATTCACAGAACACTAAGCAGTTTCTCAGAAAGCTTCTTTCCGGATTTCATCTGAGGATATTTCCTTTTTCACCATAGCCCTCTATGGGCTTCCAAATATCACTTTGCCAATTCACAAGAACTGTCTTAGCGAAAGGCTGATTGAGGGGAAAGCTGTAACTCTGTGAGATGATTTCACAGAACACAAAGAAGTTTCTCAGAAAGCTTCTTTCTCTTTGTTATCGGAGGATATTTCCTGTGGCCCTATAGTCTTCAAAGGGGTCCAAAATATCTGTTCTCAGATTCCACAGAAATAAGGCTAGCAAAGAGATCCACGAAAAACACATGTAACTCTTTGAGATGAATTAGCAGAACACTAAGCAGTTTCTCAGAAAGCTTCTTTCCAGATTTCATCTGAGGATATTTCCTTTTTCACCTTAGCCCTCTATGGGCTTCCAAATATCACTTTGCCAATTCCACAAGAACTGTCTTAGCGAAAGGCTTCTTGAGGGGAAAGCTGAAACTCTGTGAGATGATTTCACAGAACACAAAGAAGTTTCTCAGAAAGCTTCTTTCTCTTTATTATCGGAGGATATTTCCTTTGGACTGTAGTCTTCAAAGGGATCGAAATATCTGTTCTCAGATTCCACAGAAATAAGGCTAGCAAAGAGATCCACGAAATACACATGTAACTCTGTGAGATGAATTAACAGAACACTAAGCAGTTTCTCAGAAATCTTCTTTCCAGATTTCATCTGAGGATATTTCCTTTTTCACCATAGCCCTCTATGGGCTTCCAAATATCACTTTGCCAATTCCACAAGAACTGTCTTAGCGAAAGGCTTCTTGAGGGGAAAGCTGTAACTCTGTGAGATGATTTCACAGAACACAAAGAAGTTTCTCAGAAACCTTCTTTCTCTTTGTTATCGGAGGATATTTCCTTTGGCCCTATAGTCTTCAAAGGGATCCGAAATACCTGTTCTCAGATTCCACAGAAATAAGGCTAGCAAAGAGATCCACGAAATACACATGTAACTATGTGAGATGAATTCACAGAACACTAAGCAGTTTCTCAGAAAGCTTCCTTCCAGATTTCATCTGAGGATATTTCCTTTTTCACCATAGCCCTCTAAGGGCTTCCAAATATCACTTTGCCAATTCCACAAGAACTGTCTTAGCGAAAGGCTTCTTGAGGGGAAAGCTGTAGCTCTGTGAGATGATTTCACAGAACACAAAGAAGTTTCTCAGAAAGCTTCTTTCTCTTTGTTATCGGAGGATATTTCCTTTGGACTATAGTCTTCAAAGGGATCCGAAATATCTGTTCTCAGATTCCACAGAAATAAGGCTAGCAAAGAGATCCACGAAATACACATGTAACTCTGTGAGATGAATTCACAGAACACTAAGCAGTTTCTCAGAAAGCTTCTTTCCAGATTTCATCTGAGGATATTTCCTTTTTCACCATAGCCCTCT
This sequence comes from Macaca nemestrina, assembly GCF_043159975.1. Taxonomy (NCBI): domain Eukaryota; kingdom Metazoa; phylum Chordata; class Mammalia; order Primates; family Cercopithecidae; genus Macaca; species Macaca nemestrina. Next base: position 61,323,026 of record NC_092140.1, read on the forward strand.
ATGGGCTTCCAAATATCACTTGGCCAATTCCACAAGAACTGTCTTAGCGAAAGGCTTCTTGAGGGGAAAGCTGTAACTCTGTGAGATGATTTCACAGAACACAAAGAAGTTTCTCAGAAAGCTTCTTTCTCTTTGTTATCGGAGGATATATCCTTTGGTCCTATAGTCTTCAATGGGATCCGAAATCTCTGTTCTCAGATTCCACAGAAATGAGTCTAGCAAAGAGATCCACGAAATACACATGTAACACTTTGAGATGAATTCACAGAACACTAAGCAGTTTCTCAGAAAGCTTCTTTCCAGATTTCATCTGAGGATATTTCCTTTTTCACCTTAGCCCTCTATGGGCTTCCAAATATCACTTTGCCAATTCCACAAGAACTGTCTTAGCGAAAGGCTTCTTGAGGGGAAAGCTGTAACTCTGTGAGATGATTTCACAGAACACAAAGAAGTTTCTCAGAAAGCTTCTTTCTCTTTGTTATCGGAGGATATTTCCTGTGGCCATATAGTCTTCAAGGGGATCCGAAATATCTGTTCTCAGATTCCACAGAAATAAGGCTAGCAAAGAGATCCACGAAATACACATGTAACTCTGTGAGATGAATTCACAGAACACTAAGCAGTTTATCAGAAAGCTTCTTTCCAGATTTCATCTGAGGATATTTCTTTTTTCACCGTAGCCCTCTATGGGCTTCCAAATATCACTTTGCCAATTCCACAAGAACTGTCTTAGCGAAAGGCTTCTTGAGGGGAAAGCTGTAACTCTGTGAGATGATTTCACAGAACACAAAGAAGTTTCTCAGAAAGCTTCTTTCTCTTTGTTATCGGAGGATATTTCCTTTGGACTATAGTCTTCAAAGGGATCGAAATATCTGTTCTCAGATTCCACAGAAATAAGGCTAGCAAAGAGATCCACGAAATACACATGTAACTCTGTGAGATGAATTCACAGAACACTAAGCAGTTTCTCAGAAAGCTTCTTTCCAGATTTCATCTGAGGATATTTCCTTTTTCACCATAGCCCTCTATGGGCTTCCAAATATCACTTTGCCAATTCCACAAGAACTGTCTTAGCGAAAGGCTTCTTGAGGGGAAAGCTGTAACTCTGTGAGATGATTTCACAGAACACAAAGAAGTTTCTCAGAAAGCTTCTTTCTCTTTGTTATCGGAGGATATTTCCTGTGGCCCTATAGTCTTCAAGGGGATCCGAAATATCTGTTCTCAGATTCCACAGAAATAAGGCTAGCAAAGAGATCCACGAAATACACATGTAACTCTGTGAGATGAATTCACAGAACACTAAGCAGTTTATCAGAAAGCTTCTTTCCAGATTTCATCTGAGGATATTTCTTTTTTCACCGTAGCCCTCTATGGGCTTCCAAATATCACTTTGCCAATTCCACAAGAACTGTCTTAGCGAAAGGCTTCTTGAGGGGAAAGCTGTAACTCTGTGAGATGATTTCACAGAACACAAAGAAGTTTCTCAGAAAGCTTCTTTCTCTTTGTTATCGGAGGATATTTCCTTTGGACTATAGTCTTCAAAGGGATCGAAATATCTGTTCTCAGATTCCACAGAAATAAGGCTAGCAAAGAGATCCACGAAATACACATGTAACTCTGTGAGATGAATTCACAGAACACTAAGCAGTTTATAAGAAAGCTTCTTTCCAGATTTCATCTGAGGATATTTCCTTTTTCACCATAGCCCTCTATGGGCTTCCAAATATCACTTTGCCAATTCCACAAGAACTGTCTTAGCGAAAGGCTTCTTGAGGGGAAAGCTGTAACTCTGTGAGATGATTTCACAGAAAACAAAGAAGTTTCTCAGAAAGCTTCTTTCTCTTTGTTATCGGAGGATATTTCCTGTGGCCCTATAGTCTTCAAAGGGGTCCAAAATATCTGTTCTCAGATTCCACAGAAATAAGGCTAGCAAAGAGATCCACGAAATACACATGTAACTCTTTGAGATGAATTAACAGAACACTAAGCAGTTTCTCAGAAAGCTTCTTTCCAGATTTCATCTGAGGATATTTCCTTTTTCACCTTAGCCCTCTATGGGCTTCCAAATATCACTTTGCCAATTCCACAAGAACTGTCTTAGCGAAAGGCTTCTTGCGGGGAAAGCTGAAACTCTGTGAGATGATTTCACTGAACACAAAGAAGTTTCTCAGAAAGCCTCTTTCCCTTTGTTATCGGAGGATATTTCCTGTAGCCCTATAGTCTTGAAAGGGATCCGAAATCTCTGTTCTCAGATTCCACAGAAATAAGGCTAGCAAAGAGATCCACGAAATACACATGTAACTCTGTGAGATGAATTCACAGAACACTAAGAAGTTTCTCAGAAAGGTTCTTTCCAGATTTCATCTGAGGATATTTCCTTTTTCACCATTGCCCTCTATGGGCTTCCAAATATCACTTTGCCAATTCCACAAGAACTGTCTTAGCGAAAGGCTTCTTGAGGGGATAGCTGTAACTCTGTGAGATGATTTCACAGAACACAAAGAAGTTTCTCAGAAAGCTTCTTTCTCTTTATTATCGGAGGATATTTCCTTTGGACTATAGTCTTCAAAGGGATCGAAATATCTGTTCTCAGATTCCACAGAAATAAGGCTAGCAAAGAGATCCACGAAATACACATGTAACTCTGTGAGATGAATTAACAGAACACTAAGCAGTTTCTCAGAAAGCTTCCTTCCAGATTTCATCTGAGGATATTTCCTTTTTCACCATAGCCCTCTAAGGGCTTCCAAATATCACTTTGCCAATTCCACAAGAACTGTCTTAGCGAAAGGCTTCTTGAGGGGAAAGCTGTAGCTCTGTGAGATGATTTCACAGAACACAAAGAAGTTTCTCAGAAAGCTTCTTTCTCTTTGTTATCGGAGGATATTTCCTTTGGACTATAGTCTTCAAAGGGATCCGAAATATCTGTTCTCAGATTCCACAGAAATAAGGCTAGCAAAGAGATCCACGAAATACACATGTAACTCTGTGAGATGAATTCACAGAACACTAAGCAGTTTCTCAGAAAGCTTCTTTCCAGATTTCACCTGAGGATATTTCCTTTTTCACCGTAGCCCTCTAATGGCTTCCAAATATCACTTTGCCAATTCCACAAGAACTGTCTTAGCGAAAGGCTTCTTGAGGGGAAAGCTGTAACTCTGTGAGATGATTTCACAGAACACAAAGAAGTTTCTCAGAAAGCTTCTTTCTCTTTGTTATCGGAGGATATATCCTTTGGCACTATAGTCTTCAATGGGATCCGAAATCTCTGTTCTCAGATTCCAAAGAAATGAGGCTAGCAAAGAGATCCACGAAATACACATGTAACACTTTGAGATGAATTTACAGAACACTAAGCAGTTTCTCAGAAAGCTTCTTTCCAGATTTCATCTGAGGATATTTCCTTTTTCACCTTAGCCCTCTATGGGCTTCCAATTATCACTTTGCCAATTCCACAAGAACTGTCTTAGCGAAAGGCTTCTTGAGGGGAAAGCTGTAACTCTGTGAGATGATTTCACAGAACACAAAGAAGTTTCTCAGAAAGTTTCTTTCTCTTTGTTATCGGAGGATATTTCCTGTGGCCCTATAGTCTTCAAGGGGATCCGAAATATCTGTTCTCAGATTCCAGAGAAATAAGGCTAGCAAAGAGATTCAAGAAATACACATGTAACTCTGTGAGATGAATTCACAGAACACTAAGCAGTTTCTCAGAAAGCTTCTTTCCAGATTTCATCTGAGGATATTTCTTTTTTCACCGTAGCCCTCTATGGGCTTCCAAATATCACTTTGCCAATTCCACAAGAACTGTCTTAGCGAAAGGCTTCTTGAGGGGAAAGCTGTAACTCTGTGAGATGATTTCACAGAACACAAAGAAGTTTCTCAGAAAGTTCTTTCTCTTTGTTATCGGAGGATATTTCCTTTGGACTATAGTCTTCAAAGGGATCGAAATATCTGTTCTCAGATTCCACAGAAATAAGGCTAGCAAAGAGATCCACGAAATACACATGTAACTCTGTGAGATGAATTCACAGAACACTTAGCAGTTTCTCAGAAAGCTTCTTTCCAGATTTCATCTGAGGATATTTCCTTTTTCACCATAGCCCTCTATGGGCTTCCAAATATCACTTTGCCAATTCCACAAGAACTCTCTTAGCGAAAGGCTTCTGGAGGGGAAAGCTGTAACTCTGTGAGATGATTTCACAGAACACAAAGAAGTTTCTCAGAAAGCTTCTTTCTCTTTGTTATCGGAGGATATTTCCTTTGGACTATAGTCTTCAAAGAGATCGAAATATCTGTTCTCAGATTACACAGAAATAAGGCTAGCAAAGAGATCCACGAAATACACATGTAACTCTGTGAGATGAATTAACAGAGCACTAAGCCGTTTCTCCGAAAGCTTCTTTCCACATTTCATCTGAGGATATTTCCTTTTTCACCATAGCCCTCTATGGGCTTCCAAATATCACTTTGCCAATTCCACAAGAACTGTCTTAACGAAAGGCTTCTTGAGGGGAAAGCTGTAGCTCTGTGAGATGATTTCACAGAACACAAAGAAGTTTCTCAGAAAGCTTCTTTCTCTTTGTTATTGGAGGATATTTCCTTTGGAGTATAGTCTTCAAAGGGATCCGAAATATCTTTTCTCAGATTCCACAGAAATAAGGCTAGCAAAGAGAGCCACGAAATACACATGTAAATCTCTGAGATGAATTAACAGAACACTAAGCAGTTTCTGAGAAAGCTTCTTTCCAGATTTCATCTGAGGATATTTCCTTTTTCACCATAGCCCTCTATGGGCTTCCAAATATCACTTTGCCAATTCGACAAGAACTGTCTTAGCGGAAGGCTACTTGAGGGGAATGCTGTAACTCTGTGAGATGATTTCACAGAACACAAAGAAGTTCCTCAGAAAGCTTCTTTCTATTTGTTATCGAATGATATATCCTTTGGCCCTATAGTCTTCAAAAATATCAGAAATATCTGTTCTCAGATTCAGCAGAAATAAGGCTAGCATAGAGATGCACGAAAAACACATGTAACTCTGTGAGATGAATTAACAGAACACTGAGCAGTTTCTCAGAAAGCTTCTTTCCTGATTTCATCTGAGGATATTTCCTTTTTAACCATAGCCCTCTATGGGCTTCCAAATATCACTTTGCCAATTCCACAAGAACTGTCTTAGCGAAAGGATTCTTCAGGGGAAAGCTGTAACTCTGTGAGATGATTTCACAGAACACAAAGAAGTTTCTCAGAAAGCTTCTTTCTCTTTGTTATCGGAGGATATTTCCTGTGGCCCTATAGTCTTCAAAGGGATCCGAAATATCTGTTCTCAGATTCCACAGAAATAAGGCTAGCAAAGAGATCCACGAAATACACATGTAACTCTGTGAGATGAATTAACAGAACACTGAGCAGTTTCTCAGAAAGCTTCTTTCCAGATTTCATCTGAGGATATTTCCTTTTTCACCATAGCCCTCTATGGGCTTCCAAATATCACTTTGCCAATTCCACAAGAACTGTCTTACCGAAAGGCTTCTTGAGGGGTAAGCTGTAACTCTGTGAGATGATTCCACAGAACACAAAGAAGTTTCTCAGAAAGCTTCTTTCTCTTTGTTATCGGAGGATATTTCCTTTGGACTATAGTCTTCAAAGGGATCCGAAATATCTGTTCTCAGATTCCACAGAAATAAGGCTAGCAAAGAGATCCACGAAATACACATGTAACTCTGTGAGATGAATTAACAGAATACTAAGCAGTTTCTCAGAAAGCTTCTTTCCAGATTTCATCTGAGGATATTTCCTTTTTCACCAAAGCCCTCTATGGGCTTCCAAATATCACGTTGCCAATTCCACAAGAACTGTCTTAGCGAAAGCCTTCTTGAGGGGAAAGCTGTAACTCTGTGAAATGATTTCACAGAACACAAAGAAGTTTCTCAGAAAGCTTCTTTCTCTTTGTTATCGGAGGATATTTCCTGTGGCCCTATAGTCTTCAAGGGGATCCGAAATATCTGTTCTCAGATTCCACAGAAATAAGGCTACCAAAGAGATCCACGAAATACACATATAACTCTGTGAGATGAATTAACAGAACACTAAGCAGTTTATCAGAAAGCTTCTTTCCAGATTTCATCTGAGGATATTTCTTTTTTCACCGTAGCCCTCTATGGGCTTCCAAATATCACTTTGCCAATTCCACAAGAACTGTCTTAGCGAAAGCCTTCTTGAGGGGAAAGCTGTAACTCTGTGATATGATTTCACAGAACACAAAGAAGTTTCTCAGAAAGCTTCTTTCTGTTTGTTATCGGAGGATATTTCCTTTGGAATATAGTCTTCAAAGGGATCGAAATATCTGTTCTCAGATTCCACAGAAATAAGGCTAGCAAAGAGATCCACGAAATACACATGTAACTCTGTGAGATGAATTCACAGAACACTAAGCAGTTTCTCAGAAAGCTTCTTGCCAGATTTCATCTGAGGATATTTCCTTTTCCACCATTGCCCTCTATGGGCTTCCAAATATCACTTTGCCAATTCCACAAGAACTGTCTTAGCGAAAGGCTTCTTGAGGGGAAAGCTGTAACTCTGTGAGATGATTTCACAGAACACAAAGAAGTTTCTCAGAAAGCTTCTTTCTCTTTGTTATCGGAGGATATTTCCTTTGGCCCTATAGTCTTCATAGGGATCCGAAATATCTGTTCTCAGATTCCACAAAAATAAGGCTAGCAAAGAGATCCACGAAATACACATGTAACTCTGTGAGATGAATTCACAGAACACTAAGCAGTTTCTCAGAAAGCTTCTTTCCAGATTTCATCTGAGGATATTTCCTTTTTCACCATAGCCCTCTATGGGCTTCCAAATATCACTTTGCCAATTCCACAAGAACTGTCTTAGCGAAAGGCTTCTTGAGGGGAAAGCTGTAACTCTGTGAGATGATTTCACAGAACACAAAGAAGTTTCTCAGAAAGCTTCTTTCTCTTTGTTATCGGAGGATATTTCCTGTGGCCCTATAGTCTCCAAGGGGATCCGAAATATCTGTTCTCAGATTCCACAGAAATAAGGCTAGCAAAGAGATCCACGAAACACACATGTAACTCTGTGAGATGAATTCACAGAACACTAAGTAGTTTCTCAGAAAGCTTCTTTCCAGATTTCATCTGAGGATATTTCCTTTTTCACCATAGCCCTCTATGGGCTTCCAAATATCACTTTGCCAGTTCCACAAGAACTGTCTTAGGGAAAGGCTTCTGGAGGGGAAAGCTGTAACTCTGCGAGATGATTTCACAGAACACAAAGAAGTTTCTCAGAAAGCTTCTTTCTCTTTGTTATCGGAGGATATTTCCTGTGGCCCTATAGTCTTCAAAGGGATCGGAAATATCTGTTCTCAGATTCCACAGAAATAAGGCTACCAAAGAGATCCACGAAATACACATGTAACCCTGTGAGATGAATTCACAGAACACTAAGCAGTTTCTCAGAAAGCTTCTTTCCAGAATTCATCTGAGGATATTTCCTTTTTCACCGTAGCTGTCTATGGGCTTCCAAATATCACTTTGCCAATTCCACAAGAACTGTCGTAGCGAAAGGCTTCTTGAGGGGAAAGCTGTAACTCTGTGAGATAATTTCACAGAACAAAAAGAAGATTCTCAGAAAGCTTCTTTCTCTTTGTTATCGGAGGATATTTCCTGTGGCCCTATAGTCTTCAAAGGGATCCGAAATATCTGTTCTCAGATTCCACAGAAATAAGGCTAGCAAAGAGATCCACGAAATACACATGTAACTCTGTGAGATGAATTCACAGAACACTAAGCAGTTTCTCAGAAAGCTTCTTTCCAGATTTCATCTGAGGATATTTCCTTTTTCACCATAGCCCTCTATGGGCTTCCAAATATCACTTTGCCAATTCCAGAAGAACTGTCTTAGCGAAAGACTTCTTGAGGGAAAAGCTGTAACTCTTTGAGATGATTTCACAGAACACAAAGAAGTTTCTCAGAAAGCTTCTTTCTCTTTGTTATCGGAGGATATTTCCTGTGGCCCTATAGTCTTCAAAGGAATCCGAAATATCTGTTCTCAGATTACACAGAAATAAGGCTAGCAAAGAGATCCACGAAATACACATATAACTCTGTGGGATGAATTAACAGAACACTGAGCAATTTCTCAGAAACTTCTTTCCAGATTTCATCTGAGGTTATTTCCTTTTTCACCATAGCCCTCTATGGGCTTCCAAATATCATTTTGCCAATTCCACAAGAACTGTCTTAGCGAAAGGCTTCTTGAGGGGAAAGCTGTAACTCTGTGAGATGATTTCACAGAACAAAAAAAAAGTTTCTCAGAAAGCTTCTTTCTCTTTGTTAACGGAGGATATTTCCTTTGGCCCAATAGTCTTCAAAGGGATCCGAAATATCTGTTCTCAGATTCCACAGAAATAAGGCTAGCAAAGAGATCCACGAAATACACATGTAACACTGTGAGATGAATTCACAGAACACTAAGCCGTTTCTCAGAAAGCTTCTTTCCAGATTTCATCTGAGGATATTTCCTTTTTCAACATAGCCCTCTATGGGCTTCCAAATATCACTTTGCCAATTCCACAAGAACTGTCTTAGCGAAAGGCTTCTTGAGGGGAAATCTGTAACTCTGTGAGATGATTTCACAGAACACAAAGAAGTTTCTCACAAACCTTCTTTCTCTTTGTTATCGGAGGATATTTCCTGTGGCCCTATAGTCTTCAAGGGGATCCGAAATATCTGTTCTCAGATTCCACAGAAATAAGGCTAGCAAAGAGATCCACGAAATACACATGTAACTCTGTGAGATGAATTAACAGAATACTAAGCAGTTTCTCAGAAAGCTTCTTTCCAGATTTCATCTGAGGATATTTCCTTTTTCACCAAAGCCCTCTATGGGCTTCCAAATATCACGTTGCCAATTCCACAAGAACTGTCTTAGCGAAAGGCTTCTTGAGGGGAAAGCTGTAACTCTGTGAGATGATTTCACAGAACACAAAGAAGTTTCTCAGAAAGCTTCTTTCTCTTTGTTATCGGAGGATATTTCCTGAGTCCCTATAGTCTTCAAGGGGATCCGAAATATCTGTTCTCAGATTCCACAGAAATAAGGCTACCAAAGAGATCCACGAAATACACATATAACTCTGTGAGATGAATTAACAGAACACTAAGCAGTTTATCAGAAAGCTTCTTTCCAGATTTCATCTGAGGATATTTCTTTTTTCACCGTAGCCCTCTATGGGCTTCCAAATATCACTTTGCCAATTCCACAAGAACTGTCTTAGCGAAAGGCTTCTTGAGGGGAAAGCTGTAACTCTGTGAGATGATTTCACAGAACACAAAGAAGTTTCTCAGAAAGCTTCTTTCTGTTTGTTATCGGAGGATATTTCCTTTGGAAAATAGTCTTCAAAGGGATCGAAATATCTGTTCTCAGATTCCCCAGAAATAAGGCTAGGAAAGAGATCCACGAAATACACATGTAACTCTGTGAGATGAATTCACAGAACACTAAGCAGTTTCTCAGAAAGCTTCTTGCCAGATTTCATCTGAGGATATTTCCTTTTCCACCATTGCCCTCTATGGGCTTCCAAATATCACTTTGCCAATTCCACAAGAACTGTCTTAGCGAAAGGCTTCTTGAGGGGAAAGCTGTAACTCTGTGAGATGATTTCACAGAACCCAAAGAAGTTTCTCAGAAAGCTTCTTTCTCTTTGTTATCGGAGGATATTTCCTTTGGCCCTATAGTCTTCATAGGGATCCGAAATATCTGTTCTCAGATTCCACAAAAATAAGGCTAGCAAAGAGATCCACGAAATACAAATGTAACTCTGTGAGATGAATTCACAGAACACTAAGCAGTTTCTCAGAAAGCTTCTTTCCAGATTTCATCTGAGGATATTTCCTTTTTCACCATAGCCCTCTATGGGCTTCCAAATATCACTTTGCCAATTCCACAAGAACTGTCTTAGCGAAACGCTTCTTGAGGGGAAAGCTGTAACTCTGTGAGATGATTTCACAGAACACAAAGAAGTTTCTCAGAAAGCTTCTTTCTCTTTGTTATCGGAGGATATTTCCTGTGGCCCTATAGTCTTCAAGGGGATCCGAAATATCTGTTCTCAGATTCCACAGAAATAAGGCTAGCAAAGAGATCCACGAAATACACATGTAACTCTGTGAGATGAATTCACAGAACACTAAGCAGTTTCTCAGAAAGCTTCTTTCCAGATTTCATCTGAGGATATTTCCTTTTTCACCATAGCCCTCTATGGGCTTCCAAATATCACTTTGCCAATTCCACAAGAACTGTCTTAGGGAAAGGCTTCTGGAGGGGAAAGCTGTAACTCTGCGAGATGATTTCACAGAACACAAAGAAGTTTCTCAGAAAGCTTCTTTCTCTTTGTTATCGGAGGATATTTCCTGTGGCCCTATAGTCTTCAAAGGGATCGGAAATATCTGTTCTCAGATTCCACAGAAATAAGGCTAGCAAAGAGATCCACGAAATACACATGTAACCCTGTGAGATGAATTCACAGAACACTAAGCAGTTTCTCAGAAAGCTTCTTTCCAGAATTCATCTGAGGATATTTCCTTTTTCACCGTAGCTGTCTATGGGCTTCCAAATATCACTTTGCCAATTCCACAAGAACTGTCGTAGCGAAAGGCTTCTTGAGGGGAAAGCTGTAACTCTGTGAGATAATTTCACAGAACACAAAGAAGTTTCTCAGAAAGCTTCTTTCTCTTTGTTATCGGAGGATATTTCCTGGGGCCCTATAGTCTTCAAAGGGATCCGAAATATCTGTTCTCAGATTCCACAGAAATAAGGCTAGCAAAGAGATCCACGAAATACACATGTAACTCTGTGAGATGAATTCACAGAACACTAAGCAGTTTCTCAGAAAGCTTCTTTCCAGATTTCATCTGAGGTTATTTCCTTTTTCACCATAGCCCTCTATGGGCTTCCAAATATCACTTTGCCAATTCCACAAGAACTGTCTTAGCGAAAGGCTTCTTGAGGGGAAAGCTGTAACTCTGTGAGATGATTTCACAGAACACAAAGAAGTTTCTCAGAAAGCTTCTTTCTCTTTGTTATCGGAGGATATTTCCTTGGCCCTATAGTCTTGAAAGGGATCCGAAATATCTGTTCTCAGATTCCACAGAAATAAGGCTAGCAAAGAGATCCACGAAATACACATGTAACTCTGTGAGATGAATTCACAGAACACTAAGCAGTTTCTCAGAAAGCTTCTTTCCAGATTTCATCTAAGGATATTTCCTTTTTCACCATAGCCCTCTAAGGGCTTCCAAATATCACTTTGCCAATTCCACAAGAACTGTCTTAGCGAAAGGCTTCTTGAGGGGAAAGGTGTAACTCGGAGAGATGATTTCACAGAACACAAAGAAGTTTCTCAGAAAGCTTCTTTCTCTTTGTTATCGGAGGATATTTCCTTTGGACTATAGTCTTCAAAGGGATCGAAATATCTGTTCTCAGATTCCACAGAAATAAGGCTAGCAAAGAGATCCACGAAATACACGTGTAACTCTGTGAGATGAATTAACAGAACACTAAGCAGTTTCTCAGAAAGCTTCTTTCCACATTTCATCTGAGGATATTTCCTTTTTCACCATAGCCCTCTATGGGCTTCCAAATATCGCTTTGCCAATTCCACAAGAAATGTCTTAGCGAAAGGCTTCTTGAGTGGAAAGCTGTAACTCTGTGAGATGATTTCACTGAACACAAAGAAGTTTCTCAGAAAGCTTCTTTCTCTTTGTTATCGGAGGATAATTCCTGTGGCCCTATAGTCTTCAAAGGGATCCGAAATATCTGTTCTCAGATTCCACAGAAATAATGCTAGCAAAGAGATCCACGAAATACACGTGTAACTCTGTGACATGAATTAACAGAAAACTAAGCAGTTTCTCAGAAAGCTTCTTTCCAGATTTAATCTGAGGATATTTCCTTTTTCACCATAGCCCTCTATGGGCTTCCAAGTATCACTTTGCCAATTCCACAAGAACTGTCTTAGCGAAAGGCTTCTTGAGGGGAAAGCTGTAACTCTGTGAGATGATTTCACAGAACACAAAGAAGTTTCTCAGAAAGCTTCTTTCTCTTTGTTATCGGAGGATATTTCCTTTGGACTATAGTCTTCAAAGGGATCGAAATATCTGTTCTCAGATTACACAGAAATAAGGCTAGCAAAGAGATCCACGAAATACACATGTAACTCTGTGAGATGAATTAACAGAGCACTAAGCCGTTTCTCCGAAAGCTTCTTTCCACATTTCATCTGAGGATATTTCCTTTTTCACCATAGCCCACTATGGGCTTCCAAATATCACTTTGCCAATTCCACAAGAACTGTCTTAACGAAAGGCTTCTTGAGGGGAAAGCTGTAGCTCTGTGAGATGATTTCACAGAACACAAAGAAGTTTCTCAGAAAGCTTCTTTCTCTTTGTTATTGGAGGATATTTCCTTTGGAGTATAGTCTTCAAAGGGATCCGAAATATCTGTTCTCAGATTCCACAGAAATAAGGCTAGCAAAGAGAGCCACGAAATACACATGTAAATCTCTGAGATGAATTAACAGAACACTAAGCAGTTTCTGAGAAAGCTTCTTTCCAGATTTCATCTGAGGATATTTCCTTTTTCACCATAGCCCTCTATGGGCTTCCAAATATCACTTTGCCAATTCGACAAGAACTGTCTTAGCGAAAGGCTACTTGAGGGGAATGCTGTAACTCTGTGAGATGATTTCACAGAACACAAAGAAGTTCCTCAGAAAGCTTCTTTCTATTTGTTATCGAAGGATATATCCTTTGGCCCTATAGTCTTCAAAAATATCAGAAATATCTGTTCTCAGATTCAGCAGAAATAAGGCTAGCATGGAGATGCACGAAATACACATGTAACTCTGTGAGATAAATTAACAGAACACTGAGCAGTTTCTCAGAAAGCTTCTTTCCTGATTTCATCTGAGGATATTTCCTTTTTAACCATAGCCCTCTATGGGCTTCCAAATATCACTTTGCCAATTCCATAAGAACTGTCTTAGCGAAAGGCTTCTTCAGGGGAAAGCTGTAACTCTGTGAGATGATTTCACAGAACACAAAGAAGTTTCTCAGAAAGCTTCTTTCTCTTTGTTATCGGAGGATATTTCCTGTGGCCCTATAGTCTTCAAAGGGATCCGAAATATCTGTTCTCAGATTCCACAGAAATAAGGCTAGCAAAGAGATCCACGAAATACACATGTAACTCTGTGAGATGAATTAACAGATCACTGAGCAGTTTCTCAGAAAGCTTCTTTCCAGATTTCATCTGAGGATATTTCCTTTTTTACCATAGCCCTCTATGGGCTTCCAAATATCACTTTGCCAATTCCACAAGAACTGTCTTAGCGAAAGGCTTCTTGAGGGGTAAGCTGTAACTCTGTGAGATGATTCCACAGAACACAAAGAAGTTTCTCAGAAAGCTTCTTTCTCTTTGTTATCGGAGGATATTTCCTTTGGACTATAGTTTTCAAAGGGATCGAAATATCTGTTCTCAGATTCCACAGAAATAAGGCTAGCAAAGAGATCCACGAAATACACATGTACCTCTGTGAGATGAATTCACAGAACACTAAGCCGTTTCTCCGAAAGTTTCTTTCCACATTTCATCTGAGGATATTTCCTTTTTTACCATAGCCCTCTATGGGCTTCCAAATATCACTTTGCCAATTCCACAAGAACTGTCTTAGCAAAAGGCTTCTTGAGGGGAAAGCTGTAACTCTGTGAGATGATTTCACAGAACACAAAGAAGTTTCTCAGAAAGCTTCTTTCTCTTTGTTATCGGAGGATATTTCCTTTGGCCCTATAGTCTTCAAAGGGATCGGAAATATCTGTTCTCAGATTCCACAGAAATAAGGCTAGCAAAGAGATCCACGAAATACACATGTAACTCTGTGAGATGAATTCACAGAACACTAAGCAGTTTCTCAGATAGCTTCTTTCCAGATTTCATCTGAGGATATTTCCTTTTTCACCATAGCCCTCTATGGGCTTCCAAATATCACTTTGCCAATTCCACAAGAACTGTCTTAGCGAAAGGCTTCTTGAGGGGAAAGCTGTAGCTCTGTGAGATGATTTCACAGAACACAAAGAAGTTTCTCAGAAAGCTTCTTTCTCTTTGTTATCGGAGGATATTTCCTTTGGACTATAGTCTTCAAAGGGATCCGAAATATCTGTTCTCAGATTCCACAGAAATAAGGCTAGCAAAGAGAGCCACGGAATACACATGTAAATCTCTGAGATGAATTAGCAGAACACTAAGCAGTTTCTGAGAAAGCTTCTTTCAAGATTTCATCTGAGGATATTTCCTTTTTCACCATAGCCCTCTATGGGCTTCCAAATATCACTTTGCCAATTCCACAAGAACTGTCTTAGCGAAAGGCTTCTTGAGGGGAAAGCTGTAACTCTGTGAGATGATTTCACAGAACAGAAAGAAGTTCCTCAGAAAGCTTCTTTCTCTTTGTTATCGAAGGATATATCCTTTGGCCTATAGTCTTCAAAAATATCAGAAATATCTGTTCTCAGATTCCACAGAAATAAGGCTAGCAAAGAGATCCACGAATTACACATGTAACTCTTTGAAATGAATTCACAGAACACTAAGCAGTTTATCAGAAAGCTTCTTTCCAGATTTCATCTGAGGATATTTCCTTTTTCACCTTAGCCCTCTATGGGCTTCCAAATATCCCTTTGCCAATTCCACAAGAACTGTCTTAGCGAAAGGCTTCTTGAGGGGAAAGCTGTAACTCTGTGAGATGATTTCACAGAACACAAAGAAGTTTCTCAGAAAGCTTCTTTCTCTTTGTTATCGGAGGATATTTCCTGTGGCTCTATAGTCTTCAAGGGGATCCGAAATATATGTTCTCAGATTCCACAGAAATAAGGCTAGCAAAGAGATCCACGAAATACACATGTAACTCTGTGAGATGAATTTACAGAACACTAAGCAGTTTATAATAAAGGTTCTTTCCAGATTTCATCTGAGGATATTTCCTTTTTCACCATAGCCCTCTATGGGCTTCCAAATATCACTTTGCCAATTCCACAAGAACTGTCTTAGCGAAAGGCTTCTTGAGGGGAAAGCTGTAACTCTGCGAGATGATTTCACAGAACACAAAGAAGTTTCTCAGAAAGCTTCTTTCTCTTTGTTATCGGAGGATATTTCCTTTGGAATATAGTCTTCAAAGGGATCGAAATATCTGTTCTCAGATTCCCCAGAAATAAGGCTAGCAAAGAGATCCACGAAATACACATGTAACTCTGTGAGATGAATTCACAGAACACTAAGCAGTTTCTCAGAAAGCTTCTTGCCAGATTTCATCTGAGGATATTTCCTTTTCCACCATAGCCCTCTAAGGGCTTCCAAATATCACTTTGCCAATTCCACAAGAACTGTCTTAGCGAAAGGCTTCTTGAGGGGAAAGCTGTAACTCTGTGAGATGATTTCACAGAACCAAAGAAGTTTCTCAGAAAGATTCTTTCTCTTTGTTAACGGAGGATATTTCCTTTGGCCCTATAGTCTTCAAAGGGATCCGAAATATCTGTTCTCAGATTCCACAAAAATAAGGTTGGCAAAGAGATCCACGAAATACACATGTAACTCTGTGAGATGAATTCACAGAACACTAAGCAGTTTCTCAGAAAGCTTCTTTCCAGATTTCATCTGAGGATATTTCCTTTTTCACCATAGCCCTCTATGGGCTTCCAAATATCACTTTGCCAATTCCACAAGAACTGTCTTAGCGAAAGGCTTCTTGAGGGGAAAGCTGTAACTCTGTGAGATGATTTCACAGAACACAAAGAAGTTTCTCAGAAAGCTTCTTTCTCTTTGTTATCGGAGGATATTTCCTGTGGCCCTATAGTCCTCAAGGGGATCCGAAATATCTGTTCTCAGATTCCACAGAAATAAGGCTAGCAAAGAGATCCACGAAATACACATGTAACTCTGTGAGATGAATTCCCAGAACACTAAGCAGTTTCTCAGAAAGCTTCTTTCCAGATTTCATCTGAGGATATTTCCTTTTTCACCAAAGCCCTCTATGGGCTTCCAAATATCACTTTGCCAATTCCACAAGAACTGTCTTAGCGAAAGCCTTCTTGAGGGGAAAGCTGTAACTCTGTGAGATGATTTCACAGAACACAAAGAAGTTTCTCAGAAAGCTTCTTTCTGTTTGTTATCGGAGGATATTTCCTTTGGAATATAGTCTTCAAAGGGATCGAAATATCTGTTCTCAGATTCCCCAGAAATAAGGCTAGCAAAGAGATCCACGAAATACACATGTAACTCTGTGAGATGAATTCACAGAACACTAAGCAGTTTCTAAGAAAGCTTCTTGCCAGATTTCATCTGAGGATATTTCCTTTTCCACCATAGCCCTCTATGGGCTTCCAAATATCACTTTGCCAATTCCACAAGAACTGTCTTAGCGAAAGGCTTCTTGAGGGGAAAGCTGTAACTCCGTGAGATGATTTCACAGAACACAAAGAAGTTTCTCAGAAAGCTTCTTTCTCTTTGTTATCGGAGGATATTTCCTTTGGCCCTATAGTCTTCAAAGGGATCCGAAATATCTGTTCTCAGATTCCACAGAAATAAGGCTAGCAAAGAGATCCACGAAATACACATGTAACTCTGTGAGATGAATTCACAGAACACTAAGCAGTTTCTCAGAAAGCTTCTTTCCAGATTTCATCTGAGGATATTTCCTTTTTCACAATAGCCCTCTAAGGGCTTCCAAATATCACTTTGCCAATTCCACAAGAACTGTCTTAGCGAAAGGCTTCTTGAGGGGAAAGCTGTAACTCTGTGAGATGATTTCACAGAACACAAAGAAGTTTCTCAGAAAGCTTCTTTCTCTTTGTTAACGGAGGATATTTCCTTTGGCCCAATAGTCTTCAAAGGGATCCGAAATATCTGTTCTCAGATTCCACAAAAATAAGGCTAGCAAAGAGATCCACGAAATACACATGTAACTCTGTGAGATGAATTAACAGAACACTAAGCAGTTTCTCAGAAAGCTTCTTTCCAGATTTCATCTGAGGATATTTCCTTTTTCACCATAGCCCTCCATGGGCTTCCAAATATCACTTTGCCAATTCCACAAGAACTGTCTTAGCGAAAGGCTTCATGAGGGGAAAGCTGTAACTCTGTGAGATGATTTCACAGAACACAAAGAAGTTTCTCAGAAAGCTTCTTTCTGTTTGTTATCGGAGGATATTTCCTTTGGAATATAGTCTTCAAAGGGATCGAAATATCTGTTCTCAGATTCCCCAGAAATAAGGCTAGCAAAGAGATCCACAAAATACACATGTAACTCTGTGAGATGAATTCACAGAACACTCAGCAGTTTCTCAGAAAGCTTTTTGCCAGATTTCATCTGAGGATATTTCCTTTTCCACCATAGCCCTCTATGGGCTTCCAAATATCACTTTGCCAATTCCACAAGAACTGTCTTAGCGAAAGGCTTCTTGAGGGGAAAGCTGTAACTCTGTGAGATGATTTCACAGAACACAAAGAAGTTTCTCAGAAAGCTTCTTTCTCTTTGTTAACGGAGGATATTTCCTTTGGCCCAATAGTCTTCAAAGGGATCCGAAATATCTGTTCTCAGATTCCACAGAAATAAGGCTAGCAAAGAGATCCACGAAATACACATGTAACTCTGTGAGATGAATTCACAGAACACTAAGCAGTTTCTCAGAAAGCTTCTTTCCAGATTTCATCTGAGGATATTTCCTTTTTCACCATAGCCCTCTATGGGCTTCCAAATATCACTTTGCCAATTCCACAAGAACTGTCTTAGCGAAAGGCTTCTTGAGGGGAAAGCTGTAACTCTGTGAGATGATTTCACAGAACACAAAGAAGTTTCTCAGAAAGCTTCTTTCTCTTTGTTATCGGAGGATATTTCCTGTGGCCCTATAGTCTTCAAGGGGATCCGAAATATCTGTTCTCAGATTCCACAGAAATAAGGCTAGCAAAGAGATCCACGAAATACACATGTAACTCTGTGAGATGAATTAACAGAATACTAAGCAGTGTCTCAGAAAGCTTCTTTCCAGATTTCATCTGAGGATATTTCCTTTTTCACCAAAGCCCTCTATGGGCTTCCAAATATCACGTTGCCAATTCCACAAGAACTGTCTTAGCGAAAGCCTTCTTGAGGGGAAAGCTGTAACTCTGTGAGATGATTTCACAGAACACAAAGAAGTTTCTCAGAAAGCTTCTTTCTCTTTGTTATCGGAGGATATTTCCTGTGGCCCTATAGTCTTCAAGGGGATCCGAAATATCTGTTCTCAGATTCCACAGAAATAAGGCTAGCAAAGAGATCCACGAAATACACATGTAACTCTGTGAGATGAATTCACAGAACTCTAAGCAGTTTCTCAGAAAGCTTCTTTCCAGATTTCATCTGAGGATATTTCCTTTTTCACCATAGCCCTCTATGGGCTTCCAAATATCACTTTGCCAATTCCACAAGAACTGTCTTAGGGAAAGGCTTCTGGAGGGGAAAGCTGTAACTCTGCGAGATGATTTCACAGAACACAAAGAAGTTTCTCAGAAAGCTTCTTTCTCTTTGTTATCGGAGGATATTTCCTGTGGCCCTATAGTCTTCAAAGGGATCGGAAATATCTGTTCTCAGATTCCACAGAAATAAGGCTAGCAAAGAGATCCACGAAATACACATGTAACCCTGTGAGATGAATTCACAGAACACTAAGCAGTTTCTCAGAAAGCTTCTTTCCAGAATTCATCTGAGGATATTTCCTTTTTCACCGTAGCTGTCTATGGGCTTCCAAATATCACTTTGCCAATTCCACAAGAACTGTCGTAGCGAAAGGCTTCTTGAGGGGAAAGCTGTAACTCTGTGAGATAATTTCACAGAACACAAAGAAGTTTCTCAGAAAGCTTCTTTCTCTTTGTTATCGGAGGATATTTCCTGGGGCCCTATAGTCTTCAAAGGGATCCGAAATATCTGTTCTCAGATTCCACAGAAATAAGGCTAGCAAAGAGATCCACGAAATACACATGTAACTCTGTGAGATGAATTCACAGAACACTAAGCAGTTTCTCAGAAAGCTTCTTTCCAGATTTCATCTGAGGATATTTCCTTTTTCACCATAGCCCTCTATGGGCTTCCAAATATCACTTTGCCAATTCCAGAAGAACTGCCTTAGCGAAAGACTTCTTGAGGGAAAAGCTGTAACTCTTTGAGATGATTTCACAGAACACAAAGAAATTTCTCAGAAAGCTTCTTTCTCTTTGTTATCGGAGGATATTTCCTGTGGCCCTATAGTCTTCAAAGGAATCCGAAATATCTGTTCTCAGATTCCACAGAAATAAGGCTAGCAAAGAGATCCACGAAATACACATATAACTCTGTGGGATGAATTAACAGAACACTGAGCAATTTCTCAGAAAGCTTCTTTCCAGATTTCATCTGAGGTTATTTCCTTTTTCACCATAGCCCTCTAGGGGTTCCAAATATCACTTTGCCAATTCCACAAGAACTGTCTTAGGGAAAGGCTTCTTGAGGGGAAAGCTGTAACTCTGTGAGATGATTTCACAGAACACAAAGAAGTTTCTCAGAAAGCTTCTTTCTCTTTGTTAACGGAGGATATTTCCTGTGGCCCTATAGTCTTCAAGGGGATCCGAAATATCTGTTCTCAGATTCCACAGAAATAAGGCTAGCAAAGAGATCCACGAAATACACATGTAACTCTGTGAGATGAATTAACAGAATACTAAGCAGTTTCTCAGAAAGCTTCTTTCCAGATTTCATCTGAGGATATTTCCTTTTTCACCAAAGCCCTCTATGGGCTTCCAAATATCACGTTGCCAATTCCACAAGAACTGTCTTAGCGAAAGCCTTCTTGAGGGGAAAGCTGTAACTCTGTGAGATGATTTCACAGAACACAAAGAAGTTTCTCAGAAAGCTTCTTTCTCTTTGTTATCGGAGGATATTTCCTGTGGCCCTATAGTCTTCAAGGGTATCCGAAATATCTGTTCTCAGATTCCACAGAAATAAGGCTAGCAAAGAGATCCACGAAATACACATATAACTCTGTGAGATGAATTAACAGAACACTAAGCAGTTTATCAGAAAGCTTTTTTCCAGATTTCATCTGAAGATATTTCTTTTTTCACCGTAGCCCTCTATGGGCTTCCAAATATCACTTTGCCAATTCCACAAGAACTGTCTTAGCGAAAGCCTTCTTGAGGGGAAAGCTGTAACTCTGTGAGATGATTTCACAGAACACAAAGAAGTTTCTCAGAAAGCTTCTTTCTGTTTGTTATCGGAGGATATTTCCTTTGGAATATAGTCTTCAAAGGGATCGAAATATCTGTTCTCAGATTCCCCAGAAATAAGGCTAGCAAAGAGATCCACGAAATACACATGTAACTCTGTGAGATGAATTCACAGAACACTAAGCAGTTTCTCAGAAAGCTTCTTTCCAGATTTCATCTGAGGATATTTCCTTTTTCACCATAGCCCTCTATGGGCTTCCAAATATCACTTTGCCAATTCCACAAGAACTGTCTTAGCGAAAGGCTTCTTGAGGGGAAAGCTGTAACTCTGTGAGATGATTTCACAGAACACAAAGAAGTTTCTCAGAAAGCTTCTTTCTCTTTGTTATCGGAGGATATTTCCTGTGGCCCTATAGTCTCCAAGGGGATCCGAAATATCTGTTCTCAGATTCCACAGAAATAAGGCTAGCAAAGAGATCCACGAAACACACATGTAACTCTGTGAGATGAATTCACAGAACACTAAGTAGTTTCTCAGAAAGCTTCTTCCCAGATTTCATCTGAGGATATTTCCTTTTTCACCATAGCCCTCTATGGGCTTCCAAATATCACTTTGCCAGTTCCACAAGAACTGTCTTAGGGAAAGGCTTCTGGAGGGGAAAGCTGTAACTCTGCGAGATGATTTCACAGAACACAAAGAAGTTTCTCAGAAAGCTTCTTTCTCTTTGTTATCGGAGGATATTTCCTGTGGCCCTATAGTCTTCAAAGGGATCGGAAATATCTGTTCTCAGATTCCACAGAAATAAGGCTACCAAAGAGATCCACGAAATACACATGTAACCCTGTGAGATGAATTCACAGAACACTAAGCAGTTTCTCAGAAAGCTTCTTTCCAGAATTCATCTGAGGATATTTCCTTTTTCACCGTAGCTGTCTATGGGCTTCCAAATATCACTTTGCCAATTCCACAAGAACTGTCGTAGCGAAAGGCTTCTTGAGGGGAAAGCTGTAACTCTGTGAGATAATTTCACAGAACAAAAAGAAGATTCTCAGAAAGCTTCTTTCTCTTTGTTATCGGAGGATATTTCCTGGGGCCCTATAGTCTTCAAAGGGATCCGAAATATCTGTTCTCAGATTCCACAGAAATAAGGCTAGCAAAGAGATCCACGAAATACACATGTAACTCTGTGAGATGAATTCACAGAACACTAAGCAGTTTCTCAGAAAGCTTCTTTCCAGATTTCATCTGAGGATATTTCCTTTTTCACCATAGCCCTCTATGGGCTTCCAAATATCACTTTGCCAATTCCAGAAGAACTGTCTTAGCGAAAGACTTCTTGAGGGAAAAGCTGTAACTCTTTGAGATGATTTCACAGAACACAAAGAAGTTTCTCAGAAAGCTTCTTTCTCTTTGTTATCGGAGGATATTTCCTGTGGCCCTATAGTCTTCAAAGGAATCCGAAATATCTGTTCTCAGATTACACAGAAATAAGGCTAGCAAAGAGATCCACGAAATACACATATAACTCTGTGGGATGAATTAACAGAACACTGAGCAATTTCTCAGAAACTTCTTTCCAGATTTCATCTGAGGTTATTTCCTTTTTCACCATAGCCCTCTATGGGCTTCCAAATATCATTTTGCCAATTCCACAAGAACTGTCTTAGCGAAAGGCTTCTTGAGGGGAAAGCTGTAACTCTGTGAGATGATTTCACAGAACAAAAAAAAAGTTTCTCAGAAAGCTTCTTTCTCTTTGTTAACGGAGGATATTTCCTTTGGCCCAATAGTCTTCAAAGGGATCCGAAATATCTGTTCTCAGATTCCACAGAAATAAGGCTAGCAAAGAGATCCACGAAATACACATGTAACACTGTGAGATGAATTCACAGAACACTAAGCCGTTTCTCAGAAAGCTTCTTTCCAGATTTCATCTGAGGATATTTCCTTTTTCAACATAGCCCTCTATGGGCTTCCAAATATCACTTTGCCAATTCCACAAGAACTGTCTTAGCGAAAGGCTTCTTGAGGGGAAATCTGTAACTCTGTGAGATGATTTCACAGAACACAAAGAAGTTTCTCACAAACCTTCTTTCTCTTTGTTATCGGAGGATATTTCCTGTGGCCCTATAGTCTTCAAGGGGATCCGAAATATCTGTTCTCAGATTCCACAGAAATAAGGCTAGCAAAGAGATCCACGAAATACACATGTAACTCTGTGAGATGAATTAACAGAATACTAAGCAGTTTCTCAGAAAGCTTCTTTCCAGATTTCATCTGAGGATATTTCCTTTTTCACCAAAGCCCTCTATGGGCTTCCAAATATCACGTTGCCAATTCCACAAGAACTGTCTTAGCGAAAGGCTTCTTGAGGGGAAAGCTGTAACTCTGTGAGATGATTTCACAGAACACAAAGAAGTTTCTCAGAAAGCTTCTTTCTCTTTGTTATCGGAGGATATTTCCTGAGGCCCTATAGTCTTCAAGGGGATCCGAAATATCTGTTCTCAGATTCCACAGAAATAAGGCTACCAAAGAGATCCACGAAATACACATATAACTCTGTGAGATGAATTAACAGAACACTAAGCAGTTTATCAGAAAGCTTCTTTCCAGATTTCATCTGAGGATATTTCTTTTTTCACCGTAGCCCTCTATGGGCTTCCAAATATCACTTTGCCAATTCCACAAGAACTGTCTTAGCGAAAGGCTTCTTGAGGGGAAAGCTGTAACTCTGTGAGATGATTTCACAGAACACAAAGAAGTTTCTCAGAAAGCTTCTTTCTGTTTGTTATCGGAGGATATTTCCTTTGGAAAATAGTCTTCAAAGGGATCGAAATATCTGTTCTCAGATTCCCCAGAAATAAGGCTAGGAAAGAGATCCACGAAATACACATGTAACTCTGTGAGATGAATTCACAGAACAATAAGTAGTTTCTCAGAAAGCTTCTTGCCAGATTTCATCTGAGGATATTTCCTTTTCCACCATTGCCCTCTATGGGCTTCCAAATATCACTTTGCCAATTCCACAAGAACTGTCTTAGCGAAAGGCTTCTTGAGGGGAAAGCTGTAACTCTGTGAGATGATTTCACAGAACCCAAAGAAGTTTCTCAGAAAGCTTCTTTCTCTTTGTTATCGGAGGATATTTCCTTTGACCCTATAGTCTTCATAGGGATCCGAAATATCTGTTCTCAGATTCCACAAAAATAAGGCTAGCAAAGAGATCCACGAAATACAAATGTAACTCTGTGAGATGAATTCACAGAACACTAAGCAGTTTCTCAGAAAGCTTCTTTCCAGATTTCATCTGAGGATATTTCCTTTTTCACCATAGCCCTCTATGGGCTTCCAAATATCACTTTGCCAATTCCACAAGAACTGTCTTAGCGAAACGCTTTTTGAGGGGAAAGCTGTAACTCTGTGAGATGATTTCACAGAACACAAAGAAGTTTCTCAGAAAGCTTCTTTCTCTTTGTTATCGGAGGATATTTCCTGTGGCCCTATAGTCTTCAAGGGGATCCGAAATATCTGTTCTCAGATTCCACAGAAATAAGGCTAGCAAAGAGATCCACGAAATACACATGTAACTCTGTGAGATGAATTCACAGAACACTAAGCAGTTTCTCAGAAAGCTTCTTTCCAGATTTCATCTGAGGATATTTCCTTTTTCACCATAGCCCTCTATGGGCTTCCAAATATCACTTTGCCAATTCCACAAGAACTGTCTTAGGGAAAGGCTTCTGGAGGGGAAAGCTGTAACTCTGCGAGATGATTTCACAGAACACAAAGAAGTTTCTCAGAAAGCTTCTTTCTCTTTGTTATCGGAGGATATTTCCTGTGGCCCTATAGTCTTCAAAGGGATCGGAAATATCTGTTCTCAGATTCCACAGAAATAAGGCTAGCAAAGAGATCCACGAAATACACATGTAACCCTGTGAGATGAATTCACAGAACACTAAGCAGTTTCTCAGAAAGCTTCTTTCCAGAATTCATCTGAGGATATTTCCTTTTTCACCGTAGCTGTCTATGGGCTTCCAAATATCACTTTGCCAATTCCACAAGAACTGTCGTAGCGAAAGGCTTCTTGAGGGGAAAGCTGTAACTCTGTGAGATAATTTCACAGAACACAAAGAAGTTTCTCAGAAAGCTTCTTTCTCTTTGTTATCGGAGGATATTTCCTGGGGCCCTATAGTCTTCAAAGGGATCCGAAATATCTGTTCTCAGATTCCACAGAAATAAGGCTAGCAAAGAGATCCACGAAATACACATGTAACTCTGTGAGATGAATTCACAGAACACTAAGCAGTTTCTCAGAAAGCTTCTTTCCAGATTTCATCTGAGGTTATTTCCTTTTTCACCATAGCCCTCTATGGGCTTCCAAATATCACTTTGCCAATTCCACAAGAACTGTCTTAGCGAAAGGCTTCTTGAGGGGAAAGCTGTAACTCTGTGAGATGATTTCACAGAACACAAAGAAGTTTCTCAGAAAGCTTCTTTCTCTTTGTTATCGGAGGATATTTCCTTGGCCCTATAGTCTTGAAAGGGATCCGAAATATCTGTTCTCAGATTCCACAGAAATAAGGCTAGCAAAGAGATCCACGAAATACACATGTAACTCTGTGAGATGAATTCACAGAACACTAAGCAGTTTCTCAGAAAGCTTCTTTCCAGATTTCATCTAAGGATATTTCCTTTTTCACCATAGCCCTCTAAGGGCTTCCAAATATCACTTTGCCAATTCCACAAGAACTGTCTTAGCGAAAGGCTTCTTGAGGGGAAAGGTGTAACTCGGAGAGATGATTTCACAGAACACAAAGTAGTTTCTCAGAAAGCTTCTTTCTCTTTGTTATCGGAGGATATTTCCTTTGGACTATAGTCTTCAAAGGGATCGAAATATCTGTTCTCAGATTCCACAGAAATAAGGCTAGCAAAGAGATCCACGAAATACACGTGTAACTCTGTGAGATGAATTAACAGAACACTAAGCAGTTTCTCAGAAAGCTTCTTTCCACATTTCATCTGAGGATATTTCCTTTTTCACCATAGCCCTCTATGGGCTTCCAAATATCGCTTTGCCAATTCCACAAGAAATGTCTTAGCGAAAGGCTTCTTGAGTGGAAAGCTGTAACTCTGTGAGATGATTTCACTGAACACAAAGAAGTTTCTCAGAAAGCTTCTTTCTCTTTGTTATCGGAGGATAATTCCTGTGGCCCTATAGTCTTCAAAGGGATCCGAAATATCTGTTCTCAGATTCCACAGAAATAATGCTAGCAAAGAGATCCACGAAATACACGTGTAACTCTGTGACATGAATTAACAGAAAACTAAGCAGTTTCTCAGAAAGCTTCTTTCCAGATTTAATCTGAGGATATTTCCTTTTTCACCATAGCCCTCTATGGGCTTCCAAGTATCACTTTGCCAATTCCACAAGAACTGTCTTAGCGAAAGGCTTCTTGAGGGGAAAGCTGTAACTCTGTGAGATGATTTCACAGAACACAAAGAAGTTTCTCAGAAAGCTTCTTTCTCTTTGTTATCGGAGGATATTTCCTTTGGACTATAGTCTTCAAAGGGATCGAAATATCTGTTCTCAGATTACACAGAAATAAGGCTAGCAAAGAGATCCACGAAATACACATGTAACTCTGTGAGATGAATTAACAGAGCACTAAGCCGTTTCTCCGAAAGCTTCTTTCCACATTTCATCTGAGGATATTTCCTTTTTCACCATAGCCCTCTATGGGCTTCCAAATATCACTTTGCCAATTCCACAAGAACTGTCTTAACGAAAGGCTTCTTGAGGGGAAAGCTGTAGCTCTGTGAGATGATTTCACAGAACACAAAGAAGTTTCTCAGAAAGCTTCTTTCTCTTTGTTATTGGAGGATATTTCCTTTGGAGTATAGTCTTCAAAGGGATCCGAAATATCTGTTCTCAGATTCCACAGAAATAAGGCTAGCAAAGAGAGCCACGAAATACACATGTAAATCTCTGAGATGAATTAACAGAACACTAAGCAGTTTCTGAGAAAGCTTCTTTCCAGATTTCATCTGAGGATATTTCCTTTTTCACCATAGCCCTCTATGGGCTTCCAAATATCACTTTGCCAATTCGACAAGAACTGTCTTAGCGAAAGGCTACTTGAGGGGAATGCTGTAACTCTGTGAGATGATTTCACAGAACACAAAGAAGTTCCTCAGAAAGCTTCTTTCTATTTGTTATCGAAGGATATATCCTTTGGCCCTATAGTCTTCAAAAATATCAGAAATATCTGTTCTCAGATTCAGCAGAAATAAGGCTAGCATGGAGATGCACGAAATACACATGTAACTCTGTGAGATAAATTAACAGAACACTGAGCAGTTTCTCAGAAAGCTTCTTTCCTGATTTCATCTGAGGATATTTCCTTTTTAACCATAGCCCTCTATGGGCTTCCAAATATCACTTTGCCAATTCCATAAGAACTGTCTTAGCGAAAGGCTTCTTCAGGGGAAAGCTGTAACTCTGTGAGATGATTTCACAGAACACAAAGAAGTTTCTCAGAAAGCTTCTTTCTCTTTGTTATCGGAGGATATTTCCTGTGGCCCTATAGTCTTCAAAGGGATCCGAAATATCTGTTCTCAGATTCCACAGAAATAAGGCTAGCAAAGAGATCCACGAAATACACATGTAACTCTGTGAGATGAATTAACAGATCACTGAGCAGTTTCTCAGAAAGCTTCTTTCCAGATTTCATCTGAGGATATTTCCTTTTTTACCATAGCCCTCTATGGGCTTCCAAATATCACTTTGCCAATTCCACAAGAACTGTCTTAGCGAAAGGCTTCTTGAGGGGTAAGCTGTAACTCTGTGAGATGATTCCACAGAACACAAAGAAGTTTCTCAGAAAGCTTCTTTCTCTTTGTTATCGGAGGATATTTCCTTTGGACTATAGTTTTCAAAGGGATCGAAATATCTGTTCTCAGATTCCACAGAAATAAGGCTAGCAAAGAGATCCACGAAATACACATGTACCTCTGTGAGATGAATTCACAGAACACTAAGCCGTTTCTCCGAAAGTTTCTTTCCACATTTCATCTGAGGATATTTCCTTTTTTACCATAGCCCTCTATGGGCTTCCAAATATCACTTTGCCAATTCCACAAGAACTGTCTTAGCAAAAGGCTTCTTGAGGGGAAAGCTGTAACTCTGTGAGATGATTTCACAGAACACAAAGAAGTTTCTCAGAAAGCTTCTTTCTCTTTGTTATCGGAGGATATTTCCTTTGGCCCTATAGTCTTCAAAGGGATCGGAAATATCTGTTCTCAGATTCCACAGAAATAAGGCTAGCAAAGAGATCCACGAAATACACATGTAACTCTGTGAGATGAATTCACAGAACACTAAGCAGTTTCTCAGATAGCTTCTTTCCAGATTTCATCTGAGGATATTTCCTTTTTCACCATAGCCCTCTATGGGCTTCCAAATATCACTTTGCCAATTCCACAAGAACTGTCTTAGCGAAAGGCTTCTTGAGGGGAAAGCTGTAGCTCTGTGAGATGATTTCACAGAACACAAAGAAGTTTCTCAGAAAGCTTCTTTCTCTTTGTTATCGGAGGATATTTCCTTTGGACTATAGTCTTCAAAGGGATCCGAAATATCTGTTCTCAGATTCCACAGAAATAAGGCTAGCAAAGAGAGCCACGGAATACACATGTAAATCTCTGAGATGAATTAGCAGAACACTAAGCAGTTTCTGAGAAAGCTTCTTTCAAGATTTCATCTGAGGATATTTCCTTTTTCACCATAGCCCTCTATGGGCTTCCAAATATCACTTTGCCAATTCCACAAGAACTGTCTTAGCGAAAGGCTTCTTGAGGGGAAAGCTGTAACTCTGTGAGATGATTTCACAGAACAGAAAGAAGTTCCTCAGAAAGCTTCTTTCTCTTTGTTATCGAAGGATATATCCTTTGGCCTATAGTCTTCAAAAATATCAGAAATATCTGTTCTCAGATTCCACAGAAATAAGGCTAGCAAAGAGATCCACGAATTACACATGTAACTCTTTGAAATGAATTCACAGAACACTAAGCAGTTTATCAGAAAGCTTCTTTCCAGATTTCATCTGAGGATATTTCCTTTTTCACCTTAGCCCTCTATGGGCTTCCAAATATCCCTTTGCCAATTCCACAAGAACTGTCTTAGCGAAAGGCTTCTTGAGGGGAAAGCTGTAACTCTGTGAGATGATTTCACAGAACACAAAGAAGTTTCTCAGAAAGCTTCTTTCTCTTTGTTATCGGAGGATATTTCCTGTGGCTCTATAGTCTTCAAGGGGATCCGAAATATATGTTCTCAGATTCCACAGAAATAAGGCTAGCAAAGAGATCCACGAAATACACATGTAACTCTGTGAGATGAATTTACAGAACACTAAGCAGTTTATAATAAAGGTTCTTTCCAGATTTCATCTGAGGATATTTCCTTTTTCACCATAGCCCTCTATGGGCTTCCAAATATCACTTTGCCAATTCCACAAGAACTGTCTTAGCGAAAGGCTTCTTGAGGGGAAAGCTGTAACTCTGCGAGATGATTTCACAGAACACAAAGAAGTTTCTCAGAAAGCTTCTTTCTCTTTGTTATCGGAGGATATTTCCTGAGGCCCTATAGTCTTCACAGGGATCCGAAATATCTGTTCTCAGATTCCACAGAAATAAGGCTAGCAAAGAGATCCACGAAATACACAAGTAACCCTGTGAGATGAATTCACAGAACACTAAGCAGCTTCTCAGAAAGCTTCTTTCCAGATTTCATCTGAGGATATTTCCTTTTTCACCAAAGCCCTCTAAGGGCTTCCAAATATCACTTTGCCAATTCCACAAGAACTGTCTTAGCGAAAGGCTTCTTGAGGGGAAAGCTGTAACTCTGTGAGATGATTTCACAGAACACAAAGAAGTTTCTCAGAAAGCTTCTTTCTCTTTGTTATCGGAGGATATTTCCTGTGGCCCTATTGTCTTCAAGGGGATCCGAAATATCTGTTCTCAGATTCCACAGAAATAAGGCTACCAAAGAGATCCACGAAATACACATATAACTCTGTGAGATGAATTCACAGAACACTAAGCAGTTTATCAGAAAGCTTCTTTCCAGATTTCATCTGAGGATATTTCTTTTTTCACCGTAGCCCTCTATGGGCTTCCAAATATCACTTTGCCAATTCCACAAGAACTGTCTTAGCGAAAGCCTTCTTGAGGGGAAAGCTGTAACTCTGTGAGATGATTTCACAGAACACAAAGAAGTTTCTCAGAAAGCTTCTTTCTGTTTGTTATCGGAGGATATTTCCTTTGGAATATAGTCTTCAAAGGGATCGAAATATCTGTTCTCAGATTCCCCAGAAATAAGGCTAGCAAAGAGATCCACGAAATACACATGTAACTCTGTGAGATGAATTCACAGAACACTAAGCAGTTTCTCAGAAAGCTTCTTGCCAGATTTCATCTGAGGATATTTCCTTTTCCACCATAGCCCTCTAAGGGCTTCCAAATATCACTTTGCCAATTCCACAAGAACTGTCTTAGCGAAAGGCTTCTTGAGGGGAAAGCTGTAACTCTGTGAGATGATTTCACAGAACCAAAGAAGTTTCTCAGAAAGATTCTTTCTCTTTGTTAACGGAGGATATTTCCTTTGGCCCTATAGTCTTCAAAGGGATCCGAAATATCTGTTCTCAGATTCCACAAAAATAAGGTTGGCAAAGAGATCCACGAAATACACATGTAACTCTGTGAGATGAATTCACAGAACACTAAGCAGTTTCTCAGAAAGCTTCTTTC
The DNA here is from genome assembly GCF_043159975.1 of Macaca nemestrina. NCBI lineage: Eukaryota > Metazoa > Chordata > Mammalia > Primates > Cercopithecidae > Macaca > Macaca nemestrina. The sequence goes on from NC_092140.1 coordinate 61,353,114, forward strand.
CAGATTTCATCTGAGGATATTTCCTTTTTCACCATAGCCCTCTATGGGCTTCCAAATATCACTTTGCCAATTCCACAAGAACTGTCTTAGCGAAAGGCTTCTTGAGGGGAAAGCTGTAACTCTGTGAGATGATTTCACAGAACACAAAGAAGTTTCTCAGAAAGCTTCTTTCTCTTTGTTATCGGAGGATATTTCCTGTGGCCCTATAGTCCTCAAGGGGATCCGAAATATCTGTTCTCAGATTCCACAGAAATAAGGCTAGCAAAGAGATCCACGAAATACACATGTAAATCTGTGAGATGAATTCCCAGAACACTAAGCAGTTTCTCAGAAAGCTTCTTTCCAGATTTCATCTGAGGATATTTCCTTTTTCACCAAAGCCCTCTATGGGCTTCCAAATATCACTTTGCCAATTCCACAAGAACTGTCTTAGCGAAAGCCTTCTTGAGGGGAAAGCTGTAACTCTGTGAGATGATTTCACAGAACACAAAGAAGTTTCTCAGAAAGCTTCTTTCTGTTTGTTATCGGAGGATATTTCCTTTGGAATATAGTCTTCAAAGGGATCGAAATATCTGTTCTCAGATTCCCCAGAAATAAGGCTAGCAAAGAGATCCACGAAATACACATGTAACTCTGTGAGATGAATTCACAGAACACTAAGCAGTTTCTAAGAAAGCTTCTTGCCAGATTTCATCTGAGGATATTTCCTTTTCCACCATAGCCCTCTATGGGCTTCCAAATATCACTTTGCCAATTCCACAAGAACTGTCTTAGCGAAAGGCTTCTTGAGGGGAAAGCTGTAACTCCGTGAGATGATTTCACAGAACACAAAGAAGTTTCTCAGAAAGCTTCTTTCTCTTTGTTATCGGAGGATATTTCCTTTGGCCCTATAGTCTTCAAAGGGATCCGAAATATCTGTTCTCAGATTCCACAGAAATAAGGCTAGCAAAGAGATCCACGAAATACACATGTAACTCTGTGAGATGAATTCACAGAACACTAAGCAGTTTCTCAGAAAGCTTCTTTCCAGATTTCATCTGAGGATATTTCCTTTTTCACAATAGCCCTCTAAGGGCTTCCAAATATCACTTTGCCAATTCCACAAGAACTGTCTTAGCGAAAGGCTTCTTGAGGGGAAAGCTGTAACTCTGTGAGATGATTTCACAGAACACAAAGAAGTTTCTCAGAAAGCTTCTTTCTCTTTGTTAACGGAGGATATTTCCTTTGGCCCAATAGTCTTCAAAGGGATCCGAAATATCTGTTCTCAGATTCCACAAAAATAAGGCTAGCAAAGAGATCCACGAAATACACATGTAACTCTGTGAGATGAATTAACAGAACACTAAGCAGTTTCTCAGAAAGCTTCTTTCCAGATTTCATCTGAGGATATTTCCTTTTTCACCATAGCCCTCCATGGGCTTCCAAATATCACTTTGCCAATTCCACAAGAACTGTCTTAGCGAAAGGCTTCATGAGGGGAAAGCTGTAACTCTGTGAGATGATTTCACAGAACACAAAGAAGTTTCTCAGAAAGCTTCTTTCTGTTTGTTATCGGAGGATATTTCCTTTGGAATATAGTCTTCAAAGGGATCGAAATATCTGTTCTCAGATTCCCCAGAAATAAGGCTAGCAAAGAGATCCACAAAATACACATGTAACTCTGTGAGATGAATTCACAGAACACTCAGCAGTTTCTCAGAAAGCTTTTTGCCAGATTTCATCTGAGGATATTTCCTTTTCCACCATAGCCCTCTATGGGCTTCCAAATATCACTTTGCCAATTCCACAAGAACTGTCTTAGCGAAAGGCTTCTTGAGGGGAAAGCTGTAACTCTGTGAGATGATTTCACAGAACACAAAGAAGTTTCTCAGAAAGCTTCTTTCTCTTTGTTAACGGAGGATATTTCCTTTGGCCCAATAGTCTTCAAAGGGATCCGAAATATCTGTTCTCAGATTCCACAGAAATAAGGCTAGCAAAGAGATCCACGAAATACACATGTAACTCTGTGAGATGAATTAACAGAATACTAAGCAGTGTCTCAGAAAGCTTCTTTCCAGATTTCATCTGAGGATATTTCCTTTTTCACCAAAGCCCTCTATGGGCTTCCAAATATCACGTTGCCAATTCCACAAGAACTGTCTTAGCGAAAGCCTTCTTGAGGGGAAAGCTGTAACTCTGTGAGATGATTTCACAGAACACAAAGAAGTTTCTCAGAAAGCTTCTTTCTCTTTGTTATCGGAGGATATTTCCTGTGGCCCTATAGTCTTCAAGGGGATCCGAAATATCTGTTCTCAGATTCCACAGAAATAAGGCTAGCAAAGAGATCCACGAAATACACATGTAACTCTGTGAGATGAATTCACAGAACTCTAAGCAGTTTCTCAGAAAGCTTCTTTCCAGATTTCATCTGAGGATATTTCCTTTTTCACCATAGCCCTCTATGGGCTTCCAAATATCACTTTGCCAATTCCACAAGAACTGTCTTAGGGAAAGGCTTCTGGAGGGGAAAGCTGTAACTCTGCGAGATGATTTCACAGAACACAAAGAAGTTTCTCAGAAAGCTTCTTTCTCTTTGTTATCGGAGGATATTTCCTGTGGCCCTATAGTCTTCAAAGGGATCGGAAATATCTGTTCTCAGATTCCACAGAAATAAGGCTAGCAAAGAGATCCACGAAATACACATGTAACCCTGTGAGATGAATTCACAGAACACTAAGCAGTTTCTCAGAAAGCTTCTTTCCAGAATTCATCTGAGGATATTTCCTTTTTCACCGTAGCTGTCTATGGGCTTCCAAATATCACTTTGCCAATTCCACAAGAACTGTCGTAGCGAAAGGCTTCTTGAGGGGAAAGCTGTAACTCTGTGAGATAATTTCACAGAACACAAAGAAGTTTCTCAGAAAGCTTCTTTCTCTTTGTTATCGGAGGATATTTCCTGGGGCCCTATAGTCTTCAAAGGGATCCGAAATATCTGTTCTCAGATTCCACAGAAATAAGGCTAGCAAAGAGATCCACGAAATACACATGTAACTCTGTGAGATGAATTCACAGAACACTAAGCAGTTTCTCAGAAAGCTTCTTTCCAGATTTCATCTGAGGATATTTCCTTTTTCACCATAGCCCTCTATGGGCTTCCAAATATCACTTTGCCAATTCCAGAAGAACTGCCTTAGCGAAAGACTTCTTGAGGGAAAAGCTGTAACTCTTTGAGATGATTTCACAGAACACAAAGAAATTTCTCAGAAAGCTTCTTTCTCTTTGTTATCGGAGGATATTTCCTGTGGCCCTATAGTCTTCAAAGGAATCCGAAATATCTGTTCTCAGATTCCACAGAAATAAGGCTAGCAAAGAGATCCACGAAATACACATATAACTCTGTGGGATGAATTAACAGAACACTGAGCAATTTCTCAGAAAGCTTCTTTCCAGATTTCATCTGAGGTTATTTCCTTTTTCACCATAGCCCTCTAGGGGTTCCAAATATCACTTTGCCAATTCCACAAGAACTGTCTTAGGGAAAGGCTTCTGAGGGGAAAGCTGTAACTCTGTGAGATGATTTCACAGAACACAAAGAAGTTTCTCAGAAAGCTTCTTTCTCTTTGTTAACGGAGGATATTTCCTGTGGCCCTATAGTCTTCAAGGGGATCCGAAATATCTGTTCTCAGATTCCACAGAAATAAGGCTAGCAAAGAGATCCACGAAATACACATGTAACTCTGTGAGATGAATTAACAGAATACTAAGCAGTTTCTCAGAAAGCTTCTTTCCAGATTTCATCTGAGGATATTTCCTTTTTCACCAAAGCCCTCTATGGGCTTCCAAATATCACGTTGCCAATTCCACAAGAACTGTCTTAGCGAAAGCCTTCTTGAGGGGAAAGCTGTAACTCTGTGAGATGATTTCACAGAACACAAAGAAGTTTCTCAGAAAGCTTCTTTCTCTTTGTTATCGGAGGATATTTCCTGTGGCCCTATAGTCTTCAAGGGTATCCGAAATATCTGTTCTCAGATTCCACAGAAATAAGGCTAGCAAAGAGATCCACGAAATACACATATAACTCTGTGAGATGAATTAACAGAACACTAAGCAGTTTATCAGAAAGCTTTTTTCCAGATTTCATCTGAAGATATTTCTTTTTTCACCGTAGCCCTCTATGGGCTTCCAAATATCACTTTGCCAATTCCACAAGAACTGTCTTAGCGAAAGCCTTCTTGAGGGGAAAGCTGTAACTCTGTGAGATGATTTCACAGAACACAAAGAAGTTTCTCAGAAAGCTTCTTTCTGTTTGTTATCGGAGGATATTTCCTTTGGAATATAGTCTTCAAAGGGATCGAAATATCTGTTCTCAGATTCCCCAGAAATAAGGCTAGCAAAGAGATCCACGAAATACACATGTAACTCTGTGACATGAATTCACAGAACACTAAGCAGTTTCTCAGAAAGCTTCTTGCCAGATTTCACCTGAGGATATTTCCTTTTCCACCATTGCCCTCTATGGGCTTCCAAATATCACTTTGCCAATTCCACAAGAACTGTCTTAGCGAAAGGCTTCTTGAGGGGAAAGCTGTAACTCTGTGAGATGATTTCACAGAACACAAAGAAGTTTCTCAGAAAGCTTCTTTCTCTTTGTTATCGGAGGATATTTCCTTTGGCCCTATAGTCTTCATAGGGATCCGAAATATCTGTTCTCAGATTCCACAAAAATAAGGCTAGCAAAGAGATCCACGAAATACAAATGTAACTCTGTGAGATGAATTCACAGAACACTAAGCAGTTTCTCAGAAAGCTTCTTTCCAGATTTCATCTGAGGATATTTCCTTTTTCACCATAGCCCTCTATGGGCTTCCAAATATCACTTTGCCAATTCCACAAGAACTGTCTTAGGGAAAGGCTTCTGGAGGGGAAAGCTGTAACTCTGCGAGATGATTTCACAGAACACAAAGAAGTTTCTCGGAAAGCTTCTTTCTCTTTGTTATCGGAGGATATTTCCTGGGGCCCTATAGTCTTCAAAGGGATCCGAAATATCTGTTCTCAGATTCCACAGAAATAAGGCTAGCAAAGAGATCCACGAAATACACATGTAACTCTGTGAGATGAATTCACAGAACACTAAGCAATTTCTCAGAAAGCTTCTTTCCAGATTTCATCTGAGGATATTTCCTTTTTCACCATAGCCCTCCATGGGCTTCCAAATATCACTTTGCCAATTCCAGAAGAACTGTCTTAGCGAAAGACTTCTTGAGGGAAAAGCTGTAACTCTTTGAGATGATTTCACAGAACACAAAGAAGTTTCTCAGAAAGCTTCTTTCTCTTTGTTATCGGAGGATATTTCCTGTGGCCCTATAGTCTTCAAAGGAATCCGAAATATCTGTTCTCAGATTCCACAGAAATAAGGCTAGCAAAGAGATCCACGAAATACACATATAACTCTGTGGGATGAATTAACAGAACACTGAGCAATTTCTCAGAAATCTTCTTTCCAGATTTCATCTGAGGTTATTTCCTTTTTCACCATAGCCCTCTATGGGCTTCCAAATATCACTTTGCCAATTCCACAAGAACTGTCTTAGGGAAAGGCTTCTGGAGGGGAAAGCTGTAACTCTGCGAGATGATTTCACAGAACACAAAGAAGTTTCTCAGAAAGCTTCTTTCTCTTTGTTATCGGAGGATATTTCCTGTGGCCCTATAGTCTTCAAAGGGATCGGAAATATCTGTTCTCAGATTCCACAGAAATAAGGCTAGCAAAGAGATCCACGAAATACACATGTAACCCTGTGAGATGAATTCACAGAACACTAAGCCGTTTCTCAGAAAGCTTCTTTCCAGAATTCATCTGAGGATATTTCCTTTTTCACCGTAGCTGTCTATGGGCTTCCAAATATCACTTTGCCAATTCCACAAGAACTGTCGTAGCGAAAGTCTTCTTGAGGGGAAAGCTGTAACTGTGTGAGATAATTTCACAGAACACAAAGAAGTTTCTCAGAAAGCTTCTTTCTCTTTGTTATCGGAGGATATTTCCTGGGGCCCTATAGTCTTCAAAGGGATCCGAAATATCTGTTCTCAGATTCCACAGAAATAAGGCTGGCAAAGAGATCCACGAAATACACAGGTAACTCTGTGAGATGAATTCACAGAACACTAAGCAGTTTCTCAGAAAGCTTCTTTCCAGATTTCATCTGAGGATATTTCCTTTTTCACCGTAGCCCTCTATGGGCTTCCAAATATCACTTTGCCAATTCCAGAAGAACTGTCTTAGCGAAAGACTTCTTGAGGGAAAAGCTGTAACTCTTTGAGATGATTTCACAGAACACAAAGAAGTTTCTCAGAAAGCTTCTTTCTCTTTGTTATCGGAGGATATTTCCTGTGGCCCTATAGTCTTCAAAGGAATCCGAAATATCTGTTCTCTGATTCCACAGAAATAAGGCTAGCAAAGAGATCCACGAAATACACATATAACTCTGTGGGATGAATTAACAGAACCCTGAGCAATTTCTCAGAAAGCTTCTTTCCAGATTTCATCTGAGGTTATTTCCTTTTTCACCATAGCCCTCTATGGGCTTCCAAATATCACTTTGCCAATTCCACAAGAACTGTCTTAGCGAAAGGCTTCTTGAGGGGAAAGCTGTAACTCTGTGAGATGATTTCACAGAACACAAAGAAGTTTCTCAGAAAGCTTCTTTCTCTTTGTTAACGGAGGATATTTCCTGTGGCCCTATAGTCTTCAAGGGGATCCGAAATATCTGTTCTCAGATTCCACAGAAATAAGGCTAGCAAAGAGATCCACGAAATACACATGTAACTCTGTGAGATGAATTAACAGAATACTAAGCAGTTTCTCAGAAAGCTTCTTTCCAGATTTCATCTGAGGATATTTCCTTTTTCACCAAAGCCCTCTATGGGCTTCCAAATATCACGTTGCCAATTCCACAAGAACTGTCTTAGCGAAAGCCTTCTTGAGGGGAAAGCTGTAACTCTGTGAGATGATTTCACAGAACACAAAGAAGTTTCTCAGAAAGCTTCTTTCTCTTTGTTATCGGAGGATATTTCCTGTGGCCCTATAGTCTTCAAGGGTATCCGAAATATCTGTTCTCAGATTCCACAGAAATAAGGCTAGCAAAGAGATCCACGAAATACACATATAACTCTGTGAGATGAATTAACAGAACACTAAGCAGTTTATCAGAAAGCTTTTTTCCAGATTTCATCTGAGGATATTTCCTTTTTCACCATAGCCCTCTATGGGCTTCCAAATATCACTTTGCCAATTCCACAAGAACTGTCATAGGGAAAGGCTTCTGGAGGGGAAAGCTGTAACTCTGCGAGATGATTTCACAGAACACAAAGAAGTTTCTCAGAAAGCTTCTTTCTCTTTGTTATCGGAGGATATTTCCTGGAGCCCTATAGTCTTCAAAGGGATCCGAAATATCTGTTGTCAGATTCCACAGAAATAAGGCTAGCAAAGAGATCCACGAAATACACATGTAACTCTGTGAGATGAATTCACAGAACACTAAGCAATTTCTCAGAAAGCTTCTTTCCAGATTTCATCTGAGGATATTTCCTTTTTCACCATAGCCCTCTATGGGCTTCCAAATATCACTTTGCCAATTCCAGAAGAACTGTCTTAGCGAAAGACTTCTTGAGGGAAAAGCTGTAACTCTTTGAGATGATTTCACAGAACACAAAGAAGTTTCTCAGAAAGCTTCTTTCTCTTTGTTATCGGAGGATATTTCCTGTGGCCCTATAGTCTTCAAAGGAATCCGAAATATCTGTTCTCAGATTCCACAGAAATAAGGCTAGCAAAGAGATCCACGAAATACACATATAACTCTGTGGGATGAATTAACAGAACACTGAGCAATTTCTCAGAAAGCTTCTTTCCAGATTTCATCTGAGGTTATTTCCTTTTTCACCATAGCCCTCTATGGGCTTCCAAATATCACTTTGCCAATTCCACAAGAACTGTCTTAGCGAAAGGCTTCTTGAGGGGAAAGCTGTAACTCTGTGAGATGATTTCACAGAACACAAAGAAGTTTCTCAGAAAGCTTCTTTCTCTTTGTTATCGGAGGATATTTCCTTGGCCCTATAGTCTTCAAAGGGATCCGAAATATCTGTTCTCAGATTCCACAGAAATAAGAGTAGCAAAGAGATCCACGAAATACACATGTAACTCTGTGAGATGAATTCACAGAACACTAAGCAGTTTCTCAGAAAGCTTCTTTCCAGATTTCATCTAAGGATATTTCCTTTTTCACCATAGTCCTCTATGGGCTTCCAAATATCACTTTGCCAATTCCACAAGAACTGTCTTAGCGAAAGGCTTCTTGAGGGGAAAGGTGTAACTCGGAGAGATGATTTCACAGAACACAAAGAAGTTTCTCAGAAAGCTTCTTTCTCTTTGTTATCGGAGGATATTTCCTTTGGACTATAGTCTTCAAAGGGATCGAAATATCTGTTCTCAGATTCCACAGAAATAAGGCTAGCAAAGAGATCCACGAAATACACATGTAACTCTGTGAGATGAATTAACAGAACACTAAGCAGTTTCTCAGAAAGCTTCTTTCCACATTTCATCTGAGGATATTTCCTTTTTCACCATAGCCCTCTATGGGCTTCCAAATATCGCTTTGCCAATTCCACAAGAAATGTCTTAGCGAAAGGCTTCTTGAGGGGAAAGCTGTAACTCTGTGAGATGATTTCACTGAACACAAAGAAGTTTCTCAGAAAGCTTCTTTCTCTTTGTTATCGGAGGATAATTCCTGTGGCCCTATAGTCTTCAAAGGGATCCGAAATATCTGTTTTCAGATTCCACAGAAATAATGCTAGCAAAGAGATCCACGAATTACACGTGTAAATCTGTGACATGAATTAACAGAAAACTAAGCAGTTTCTCAGAAAGCTTCTTTCCAGATTTCATCTGAGGATATTTCCTTTTTCACCATAGCCCTCTATGGGCTTCCAAGTATCACTTTGCCAATTCCACAAGAACTGTCTTAGCGAAAGGCTTCTTGAGGGGAAAGCTGTAACTCTGTGAGATGATTTCACAGAACACAAAGAAGTTTCTCAGAAAGCTTCTTTCTCTTTGTTATCGGAGGATTTTTCCTTTGAAATATAGTCTTCAAAGGGATCCGAAATATCTGTTCTCATATTCCACAGAAATAAGGCTAGCAAAGAGATCCACGAAATACACATGTAACTCTGTGAGATGAATTCACAGAACACTAAGCAGTTTCTCAGAAAGCTTCTTGCCAGATTTCATCTGAGGATATTTCCTTTTTCACCATAGCCCTCTATGGGCTTCCAAATATCACTTTGCCAATTCCACAAGAACTGTCTTAGCGAAAGGCTTCTTGAGGGGAAAGCTGTAACTCTGTGAGATGATTTCACAGAACACAAAGAAGTTCCTCAGACAGCTTCTTTCTCTTTGTTATCGGAGGATATTTCCTTTGGACTATAGTCTTCAAAGGGATCGAAATATCTGTTCTCAGATTCCACAGAAATAAGGCTAGCAAAGAGATGCACGAAATACACATGTAACTCTGTGAGATGAATTAACAGAACACTAAGCAGTTTCTCAGAAAGCTTCTTTCCAGATTTCATCTGAGGATATTTCCTTTTTCACCATAGCCCTCTATGGGCTTCCAAATATCACTTTGCCAATTCCACAAGAACTGTCTTAGCGAAAGGCTTCTTGAGGGGAAAGCTGTAACTCTGTGAGATGATTTCACAGAACACAAAGAAGTTTCTCAGAAAGCTTCTTTCTCTTTGTTATCGGAGGATAATTCCTGTGGCCCTATAGTCTTCAACGGGATCCGAAATATCTGTTCTCAGATTCCACAGAAATAAGGCTAGCAAAGAGATCCACGAAATACACGTGTAACTCGGTGACATGAATTAACAGAAAACTAAGCAGTTTCTCAGAAAGCTTCTTTCCAGATTTCATCTGAGGATATTTCCTTTTTCACCAAAGCCCTCTATGGGCTTCCAAATATCACTTTGCCAATTCCACAAGAACTGTCTTAGCGAAAGGCTTCATGAGGGGAAAGCTGTAACTCTGTGAGATGATTTCACAGAACACAAAGAAGTTTCTCAGAAAGCTTCTTTCTCTTTGTTATCGGAGGATTTTTCCTTTGAAATATAGTCTTCAAAGGGATCCGAAATATCTGTTCTCAGATTCCACAGAAATAAGGCTAGCAAAGAGATCCACGTAATACACGTGTAACTCTGTGAGATGAATTCACAGAACACTAAGCAGTTGCTCAGAAAGCTTCCTGCCAGATTTCATCTGAGGATATTTCCTTTTTCACCATAGCCCTCTATGGGCTTCCAAATATCACTTTGCCAATTCCACAAGAACTGTCTTAGCGAAAGGCTTCTTGAGGGGAAAGCTGTAACTCTGCGAAATGATTTCGCAGAACACAAAGAAGTTTCTCAGAAAGCTTCTTTCTGTTTGTTATCGGAGGATATTTCCTTTGGCCCTATATTCTTCAATGGGATCCGAAATATCTGTTCTCAGATTCCACAGAAATAAGGCTAGCAAAGAGATCCACGAAATACACATGTAACTCTGTGAGATGAATTAACAGAACACTAAGCAGTTTATCAGAAAGCTTCTTTGCAGATTTCATCTGAGGATATTTACTTTTTCACCGTAGCCCTCTATGGGCTTCCAAATATCACTTTGCCAATTCCACAAGAACTGTCTTAGCGAAAGGCTTCTTGAGGGGAAAGCTGTAACTCTGTGAGATGATTTCACAGAACACAAAGAAGTTTCTCAGAAAGCTTCTTTCTCTTTGTTATCGGAGGATATTTCCTTTGGCCCTATATTCTTCAATGGGATCCGAAATCTCTGTTCTCAGATTCCACAGAAATAAGGCTAGCAAAGAGATCCACGAAATACACATGTAACCCTTTGTGATGAATTCACAGAACACTAAGCAATTTCTCAGAAAGCTTCTTTCCAGATTTCATCTGAGGATATTTCCTTTTTCACCATAGCCCTCTATGGGCTTCCAAATATCACTTTGCCAATTCCACAAGAACTGTTTTAGCGAAAGGCTTCTTGAGGGGAAAGCTGTAACTCTGTGAGATGATTTCACAGAACACAAAGAAGTTTCTCAGAAAGCTTCTTTCTCTTTGTTATCGGAGGATATTTCCTTTGGACTATAGTCTTCAAAGGGATCGAAATATCTATTCTCAGATTCCACAGAAATAAGGCTAGCAAAGAGATCCACGAAATACACATGTAACTCTGTGAGATGAATTAAAAGAACACTAAGCAGTTTCTCAGAAAGCTTCTTTCCAGATTTCATCTGAGGATATTTCCTTTTTCACCATTGCCCTCTATGGGCTTCCAAATATCACTTTGCCAATTCCACAAGAACTGTCTTAGCGAAAGGCTTCTTGAGGGGAAAGCTGTAACTCTGTGAGATGATTTCACAGAACACAAAGAAGTTTCTCAGAAAGCTTCTTTCTCTTTGTTATCGGAGGGTATTTCCTTTGGCCCTATAGTCTTCAAAGGGATCCGAAATCTCTGTTCTCAGATTCCACAGAAATAAGGCTAGCAAAGAGATCCACGAAATACACATGTATCTCTTTGAGATGAATTAACAGAACACTAAGCAGTTTCTCAGAAAGCTTCTTTCCAGATTTCATCTGAGGATATTTCCTTTTTCACCGTAGCCCTCTATGGGCTTACAAATATCACTTTGCCAATTCCACAAGAACTGTCTTAATGAAAGGCTTCTTCAGGGGAAAGCTGTAACTCTGTGATATGATTTCACAGAACACAAAGAAGTTTCTCAGAAGCTTCTTTCTCTTTGTTATCGGAGGATATTTCCTTTGGCCCTATAGTCTTCAAAGGGATCAGAAATATCTGTTCTCAGATTCCACAGAAATAAGGCTAGCAAAGAGATCCACGAAATACACATGTAACTCTGTGAGATGAATTAACAGAACACTAAGCAGTTTCTCAGAAAGCTTCTTTCCAGATTTCACCTGAGGATATTTCCTTTTTCACCATAGCCCTCTATGGGCTTCCAAATATCACTTTGCCAATTCCACAAGAACTGTCTTAGCGAAAGGCTTCTTGAGGGGAAAGCTGTAACTCTGTGAGATGATTTCACAGAACACAAAGAAGTTTCTCAGAAAGTTTCTTTGTCTTTGTTATCGGAGGATATGTCCTTTGGCCCTATAGTCATCAACGGGATCCGAAATCTGTGTTCTCAGATTCCACAGAAATAAGGCTAGCAAAGAGATCCACGAAATACTCATGTAACTCTGTGAGATGAATTAACAGAACACTAAGCAGTTTCTCAGAAAGCTTCTTTCCAGATTTCATCTGAGGATATTTCCTTTTTCACCATAGCCCTCTATGGGCTTCCAAATATCACTTTGCCAATTCCACAAGAACTGTCTTAGCGAAAGGCTTCTTGAGGGGAAAGCTGTAACTCTGTGAGATGATTTCACAGAACACAAAGAAGTTTCTCAGAAAGCTTCTTTCTCTTTGTTATCGGAGGATATTTCCTTTGGCCCTATGGTCTTCAATGGGATCGGAAATCTCTGTTCTCAGATTCCACAGAAATAAGGCTGGCAAAGAGATCCACGAAATACACATGTAACTCTGTGAGATGAATTCACAGAACACTAAGCAGTTTCTCAGAAAGCTTCTTGCCAGATTTCATCTGAGGATATTTCCTTTTTCACCATAGCCCTCTATGGGCTTCCAAATATCACTTTGCCAATTCCACAAGAACTGTCTTAATGAAAGGCTTCTTGAGGGGAAAGCTGTAACTCTGTGAGATGATTTCACAGATCACAAAGAAGTTTCTCATAAAGCTTCTTTCTCTTTGTTATCGGAGGATAATTCCTGTGGCCCTATAGTCTTCAAAGGGATCCGAAATATCTGTTCTCAGATTCCACAGAAATAATGATAGCAAAGAGATCCACGAAATACACGTGTAACTCTGTGACGTGAATTAACAGAAAACTAAGCAGTTTCTCAGAAAGCTTCTTTCCAGATTTCATCTGAGGATATTTCCTTTTTCACCATAGCCCTCTATGGGCTTCCAAATATCACTTTGCCAATTCCACAAGAACTGTCTTAGCGAAAGGCTTCTTGAGTTGAAAGCTGTAACTCTGTGAGATGATTTCACAGAACAGAAAGAAGTTTCTCAGAAAGCTTCTTTCTCTTTGTTATCGGAGGATTTTTTCTTTGAAATATAGTCTTCAAAGGGATCCGAAATATCTGTTCTCAGATTCCACAGAAATAAGGCTAGCAAAGAGATCCACGAAATATACATGTAACTCTGTGAGATGAATTCACAGAACACTAAGCAGTTTCTCAGAAAGCTTCTTTCCAGATTTCATCTGAGGATATTTCCTTTTTCACCATAGCCCTCTATGGGCTTCCAAATATCACTTTGCCAATTCCACAAGAACTGTCTTAGCGAAAGGCTTCTTGAGGGGAAAGCTGTAACTCTGTGAGATGATTTCACAGAACACAAAGAAGTTTCTCTAAAGCTTCTTTCTCTTTGTTATCTGAGGATATTTCCTTTGGACTATAGTCTTCAAAGGGATCGAAATATCTGTTCTCAGATTCCACAGAAATAAGGCTAGCAAAGAGATCCACGAAATACACATGTAACTCTGTGAGATGAATTAAAAGAACACTAAGCAGTTTCTCAGAAAGCTTCTTTCCAGATTTCATCTGAGGATATTTCCTTTTTCACCATTGCCCTCTATGGGCTTCCAAATATCACTTTGCCAATTCCACAAGAACTGTCTTAGCGAAAGGCTTCTTGAGGGGAAAGCTGTAACTCTGTGAGATGATTTCACAAAACACAAAGAAGTTTCTCAGAAAGCTTCTTTCTCTTTGTTATCGGAGGGTATTTCCTTTGGCCCTATAGTCTTCAAAGGGATCCGAAATCTCTGTTCTCAGATTCCACAGAAATAAGGCTAGCAAAGAGATACACGAAATACACATGTATCTCTTTGAGATGAATTAACAGAACAGTAAGCAGTTTCTCAGAAAGCTTCTTTCCAGATTTCATCTGAGGATATTTCCTTTTTCACCATAGCCCTCTATTGGCTTCCAAATATCACTTTGCCAATTCCACAAGAACTGTCTTAGCGAAAGGCTTCTTGAGGGGAAAGCTGTAACTCTGTGAGATTATTTCACAGAACACAAAGAAGTTTCTCAGAAAGCTTCTTCTCTTTGTTATCGGAGGATATTTCCTTTGGACCTATAGTCTTCAAAGGGATCAGAAATATCTGTTCTCAGATTCCACAGAAATAAGGCTAGCAAAGAGATCCACGAAATACACATGTAACTCTGTGAGATGAATTAACAGAACACTAAGCAGTTTCTCAGAAAGCTTCTTTCCAGATTTCACCTGAGGATATTTCCTTTTTCACCATAGCCCTCTATGGGCTTCCAAATATCACTTTGCCAATTCCACAAGAACTGTCTTAGCGAAAGGCTTCTTGAGGGGAAAGCTGTAACTCTGTGAGATGATTTCACAGAACACAAAGAAGTTTCTCAGAAAGTTTCTTTGTCTTTGTTATCGGAGGATATGTCCTTTGGCCCTATAGTCATCAACGGGATCCGAAATCTGTGTTCTCAGATTCCACAGAAATAAGGCTAGCAAAGAGATCCACGAAATACTCATGTAACTCTGTGAGATGAATTAACAGAACACTAAGCAGTTTCTCAGAAAGCTTCTTTCCAGATTTCATCTGAGGATATTTCCTTTTTCACCATAGCCCTCTATGGGCTTCCAAATATCACTTTGCCAATTCCACAAGAACTGTCTTAGCGAAAGGCTTCTTGAGGGGAAAGCTGTAACTCTGTGAGATGATTTCACAGAACACAAAGAAGTTTCTCAGAAAGCTTCTTTCTCTTTGTTATCGGAGGATATTTCCTTTGGCCCTATGGTCTTCAATGGGATCGGAAATCTCTGTTCTCAGATTCCACAGAAATAAGGCTGGCAAAGAGATCCACGAAATACACATGTAACTCTGTGAGATGAATTCACAGAACACTAAGCAGTTTCTCAGAAAGCTTCTTGCCAGATTTCATCTGAGGATATTTCCTTTTTCACCATAGCCCTCTATGGGCTTCCAAATATCACTTTGCCAATTCCACAAGAACTGTCTTAATGAAAGGCTTCTTGAGGGGAAAGCTGTAACTCTGTGAGATGATTTCACAGATCACAAAGAAGTTTCTCATAAAGCTTCTTTCTCTTTGTTATCGGAGGATAATTCCTGTGGCCCTATAGTCTTCAAAGGGATCCGAAATATCTGTTCTCAGATTCCACAGAAATAATGATAGCAAAGAGATCCACGAAATACACGTGTAACTCTGTGACGTGAATTAACAGAAAACTAAGCAGTTTCTCAGAAAGCTTCTTTCCAGATTTCATCTGAGGATATTTCCTTTTTCACCATAGCCCTCTATGGGCTTCCAAATATCACTTTGCCAATTCCACAAGAACTGTCTTAGCGAAAGGCTTCTTGAGTTGAAAGCTGTAACTCTGTGAGATGATTTCACAGAACAGAAAGAAGTTTCTCAGAAAGCTTCTTTCTCTTTGTTATCGGAGGATTTTTTCTTTGAAATATAGTCTTCAAAGGGATCCGAAATATCTGTTCTCAGATTCCACAGAAATAAGGCTAGCAAAGAGATCCACGAAATATACATGTAACTCTGTGAGATGAATTCACAGAACACTAAGCAGTTTCTCAGAAAGCTTCTTTCCAGATTTCATCTGAGGATATTTCCTTTTTCACCATAGCCCTCTATGGGCTTCCAAATATCACTTTGCCAATTCCACAAGAACTGTCTTAGCGAAAGGCTTCTTGAGGGGAAAGCTGTAACTCTGTGAGATGATTTCACAGAACACAAAGAAGTTTCTCTAAAGCTTCTTTCTCTTTGTTATCTGAGGATATTTCCTTTGGACTATAGTCTTCAAAGGGATCGAAATATCTGTTCTCAGATTCCACAGAAATAAGGCTAGCAAAGAGATCCACGAAATACACATGTAACTCTGTGAGATGAATTAAAAGAACACTAAGCAGTTTCTCAGAAAGCTTCTTTCCAGATTTCATCTGAGGATATTTCCTTTTTCACCATTGCCCTCTATGGGCTTCCAAATATCACTTTGCCAATTCCACAAGAACTGTCTTAGCGAAAGGCTTCTTGAGGGGAAAGCTGTAACTCTGTGAGATGATTTCACAAAACACAAAGAAGTTTCTCAGAAAGCTTCTTTCTCTTTGTTATCGGAGGGTATTTCCTTTGGCCCTATAGTCTTCAAAGGGATCCGAAATCTCTGTTCTCAGATTCCACAGAAATAAGGCTAGCAAAGAGATACACGAAATACACATGTATCTCTTTGAGATGAATTAACAGAACAGTAAGCAGTTTCTCAGAAAGCTTCTTTCCAGATTTCATCTGAGGATATTTCCTTTTTCACCATAGCCCTCTATTGGCTTCCAAATATCACTTTGCCAATTCCACAAGAACTGTCTTAGCGAAAGGCTTCTTGAGGGGAAAGCTGTAACTCTGTGAGATTATTTCACAGAACACAAAGAAGTTTCTCAGAAAGCTTCTTCTCTTTGTTATCGGAGGATATTTCCTTTGGACCTATAGTCTTCAAAGGGATCAGAAATATCTGTTCTCAGATTCCACAGAAATAAGGCTAGCAAAGAGATCCACGAAATACACATGTAACTCTGTGAGATGAATTAACAGAACACTAAGCAGTTTCTCAGAAAGCTTCTTTCCAGATTTCACCTGAGGATATTTCCTTTTTCACCATAGCCCTCTATGGGCTTCCAAATATCACTTTGCCAATTCCACAAGAACTGTCTTAGCGAAAGGCTTCTTGAGGGGAAAGCTGTAACTCTGTGAGATGATTTCACAGAACACAAAGAAGTTTCTCAGAAAGCTTCTTTCTCTTTGTTATCGGAGGATTTTTCCTTTGGAATATAGTCTTCAAAGGGATCCGAAATATCTGTTCTCAGATTCCACAGAAATAAAGCTAGTAAAGAGATCCACGAAATACACATGTAACTCTGTGAGATGAATTCACAGAACACTAAGCAGTTTCTCAGAAAGCTTCTTGCCAGATTTCATCTGAGGAAATTTCCTTTTTCACCATAGCCCTCTATGGGCTTCCAAATATCACTTTGCCAATTCCACAAGAACTGTCTTAGCGAAAGGCTTCTTGAGGGGAAAGCTGTAACTCTGTGAGATGATTTCACAGAACACAAAGAAGTTTATCAGAAACCTTCTTTCTCTTTGTTATCGGAGGATATTTCCTTTGGCCCTATAGTCTTCAAAGGGATCCGAAATCTCTGTTCTCAGATTCCACAGAAATAAGGCTAGTAAAGAGATCCACGAAATACATATGTAACTCGGTGAGATGAATTAACAGAACACTAAGCAGTTTCTCAGAAAGCTTCTTTCCAGATTTCATCTGAGGATATTTCCTTTTTCACCATGGCCCTCTATGGGCTTCCAAATATCACTTTCCCAATTCCACAAGAACTGTCTTAGCGAAAGGCTTCTTGAGGGGAAAGCTGTAACTCTGCGAGATGATTTCACAGAACACAAAGAAGTTTCTCAGAAAGCTTCTTTCTCTTTGTTATCGGTGGATATTACCTGTGGCCCTATAGTCTTCAAAGGGATCCGAAATATCTGTTCTCAGATTCCACAGAAATAAGGCTAGCGAAGAGATCCACGAAATACACATATAACTCTGTGAGATGAATTCACAGAACACTAAGCAGTTTCTCAGAAAGCTTCTTTCCACATTTCATCTGAGGATATTTCCTTTTTCACCATAGCCCTCTATGGGCTTCCAAATATCACTTTGCCAATTCCACAAGAACTGTCTTAATGAAAGGCTTCTTCAGGCGAAAGCTGTAACTCTGTGAGATGATTTCACAGAACACAAAGAAGTTTCTCAGAAATCTTCTTTCTCTTTGTTATCGGAGGATATTTCCTTTGGCCCTATAGTCTTCAAAGGGACCCGAAATATCTATTCTCAGATTCCACAGAAATAAGGCTAGCAAAGAGATCCACGAAATACCCATGTAACTCTCTGAGATGAATTCACAGAAAACTAAGCAGGTTCTCAGAAAGCTTCTTTCCAGATTTCATCTTAGGATATTTCCTTTGTCACCATTGCCCTCTAGGGGCTTCCAAATATCACTTTGCCAATTCTACAAGAACTGTCATAGCGAAAGGCTTCTTGATGGGAAAGCTGTAGCTCTGTGAGATGATTTCACAGAACACGAAGAAGTTTCTCAGAAAGCTTCTTTCTCTTTGTTATCGGAGGATATTTCCTGTGGCCCTATAGTCTTCAAAGGAATCCGAAATATCTGTTCTCAGAATCCACAGAAATAAGGCTAGCAAAGAGATCCACGAAATACACGTGTAACTCTCTGAGATGAATTAACAGAACACTGAGCAGTTTCTCAGAAAGCTTCTTTCAAGATTTCATTTGAGGATATTTCCTTTTTCACCATTGCCCTCTATGGGCTTCCAAATATCACTTTGCCAATTCCACAAGAACTGTCTTAGCGAAAGGCTTCTTGAGGGGAAAGCTGTAACTCTGTGAGATGATTTCACAGAACACAAAGAAGTTTCTCAGAAAGCTATTTTCTCTTTGTTATCGGAGGATATTTCCTTTGGAATATAGTCTTCAAACGGATCCGAAATATCTGTTCTCAGATTCCACAGAAATAAGGCTAGCAAAGAGAATCACGAAATACACATGTAACTCTGTGAGATGAATTCACAGAACACTAAGCAGTTTCTCAGAAAGCTTCTTTCCAGATTTCATCTGAGGATATTTCCTTTTTCACCATAGCCCTCTATGGGCTTCCAAATATCACTTTGCCAATTCCACAAGAACTGTCTTAGCGAAAGGCTTCTTGAGGGGAAAGCTGTAACTCTGTGAGATGATTTCACAGAACACAAAGAAGTTTCTCAGAAAGCTTCTTTCTCTTTGTTATCGGAGGATATTTCCTGTGGCCCTATAGTCTTCTAAGGGATCCGAAATATCTGTTCTCAGATTCCACAGAAATAAGGCTAGCAAAGAGATCCACGAAATACACATGTAACTCTCTGAGATGAATTAACAGAACACTGAGCAGTTTCTCAGAAAGCTTCTTTCCAGATTTCATCTGAGGATATTTCCTTTTTCACCATAGCCCTCTATGGGCTTCCAAATATCACTTTTCCAATTCCACAAGAACTGTCTTAGCGAAAGGCTTCTTGAGGGGAAAGCTGTAACTCTGTGAGATGATTTCCCAAAACACAAAGAAGTTTCTCAGAAAGCTTCTTTCCCTTTGTTATCGGAGGATATTTCCTTTCGCCCTATAATCTTCCAAGGGATCCGAAATATCTGTTCTCAGATTCCACAGAAATAAGGCTAGCAAAGAGATCCACGAAATACACATGTAAATCTGTGAGATGAATTAACAGAACACTAAGCAGTTTCTCAGAAAGCTTCTTTCCAGATTTCATCTGAGGATATTTCCTTTTTAAGCATAGCCCTATATGGGCTTCTAAATATCACTTTGCCAATTCCACAAGAACTGTCTTAATGAAAGGCTTCTTCAGGGGAAAGCTGTAACTCTGTGAGATGATTTCACAGAACACAACGAAGTTTCTCAGAAAGCTTCTTTCTCTTTGTTATCCGAGGATATTTCCTTTGGCCCTATAGTCTCCAAAGGGATCCGAAATATCTGTTCTCAGATTCCACAGAAATAAAGCTAGCAAAGAGATCCACGAAATACACATGTAACTCTGTGAGTTGAATTAACAGAACACTAGGTAGCTTCTCAGAAAGCTTCTTTCCAGATTTCTTCTCAAGATATTTCCTTTTTCACCATAGTCCTCTATGGGCTTCCAAATATCACTTTGCCAATTCCACAAGAACTGTCTTAGCGAAAGGCTTCTTGAGGGGAAAGCTGTAACTCTGTGAGATGATTTCACAGAACACAAAGAAGTTTCTCAGAAAGCTTCTTTCTCTTTGTTATCGGAGGATATTTCCTTTGGCCCTATAGTCTTCAAAGGGATCCGAAATCTCTGTTCTCAGATTCCACAGAGATAAGGCTAACAAAGAGATCCACGAAATACACATGTAACTCTGTGAATGAATTCACAGAACACTAAGCAGTTTCTCAGAAAGCTTCTTTCCAGATTTCATCTGAGGATATTTCCTTTTACACCTTAGCCCTCTATGGGTTTCCAAATATCTCTTTGCCAATTCCACAAGAACTGTCTTAGCGAAAGGCTTCTTGAGGGGAAAGCTGTAACTCGGTGAGATGATTTCACAGAACACAAAGAAGTTTCTCAGAAAGCTTCTTTCTCTTTGTTATCGGAGGATATTTCCTGTGGCCCTATAGTCTTCTACGGGATCCGAAATCTCTGTTTTCAGATTCCACAGAAATAAGGCTAGCAAGGAGATCCACGAAACACACATGTAACTCTGTGAGATGAATTAACAGAACACTAAGCAGTTTCTCAGAAAGCTTCTTTCCACATTTCATCTGAGGATATTTCCTTTTTCACCATAGCCCTCTATGGGCTTCCAAATATCACTTTGCCAATTCCACAAGAACTGTCTTAGCGAAACGCTTCTTGAGGGGAAAGCTGTAACTCTGTTAGATGATTTCACAGAACACAAAGAAGTTTCTCAGAAAGTTTCTTTCTCTTTGTTATCGGAGGATTTTTCCTTTGGAATATAGTCTTCAAAGGGATCCGAAATATCTGTTCTCAGATTCCACAGAAATAAAGCTAGTAAAGAGATCCACGAAATACACATGTAACTCTGTGAGATGAATTCACAGAACACTAAGCAGTTTCTCAGAAAGCTTCTTGCCAGATTTCATCTGAGGAAATTTCCTTTTTCACCATAGCCCTCTATGGGCTTCCAAATATCACTTTGCCAATTCCACAAGAACTGTCTTAGCGAAAGGCTTCTTGAGGGGAAAGCTGTAACTCTGTGAGATGATTTCACAGAACACAAAGAAGTTTATCAGAAACCTTCTTTCTCTTTGTTATCGGAGGATATTTCCTTTGGCCCTATAGTCTTCAAAGGGATCCGAAATCTCTCTTCTCAGATTCCACAGAAATAAGGCTAGTAAAGAGATCCACGAAATACATATGTAACTCGGTGAGATGAATTAACAGAACACTAAGCAGTTTCTCAGAAAGCTTCTTTCCAGATTTCATCTGAGGATATTTCCTTTTTCACCATGGCCCTCTATGGGCTTCCAAATATCACTTTGCCAATTCCACAAGAACTGTCTTAGCGAAAGGCTTCTTGAGGGGAAAGCTGTAACTCTGCGAGATGATTTCACAGAACACAAAGAAGTTTCTCAGAAAGCTTCTTTCTCTTTGTTATCGGTGGATATTACCTGTGGCCCTATAGTCTTCAAAGGGATCCGAAATATCTGTTCTCAGATTCCACAGAAATAAGGCTAGCGAAGAGATCCACGAAATACACATATAACTCTGTGAGATGAATTCACAGAACACTAAGCAGTTTCTCAGAAAGCTTCTTTCCACATTTCATCTGAGGATATTTCCTTTTTCACCATAGCCCTCTATGGGCTTCCAAATATCACTTTGCCAATTCCACAAGAACTGTCTTAATGAAAGGCTTCTTCAGGCGAAAGCTGTAACTCTGTGAGATGATTTCACAGAACACAAAGAAGTTTCTCAGAAATCTTCTTTCTCTTTGTTATCGGAGGATTTTTCCTTTGGCCCTATAGTCTTCAAAGGGACCCGAAATATCTATTCTCAGATTCCACAGAAATAAGGCTAGCAAAGAGATCCACGAAATACCCATGTAACTCTCTGAGATGAATTCACAGAAAACTAAGCAGGTTCTCAGAAAGCTTCTTTCCAGATTTCATCTTAGGATATTTCCTTTGTCACCATTGCCCTCTATGGGCTTCCAAATATCACTTTGCCAATTCTACAAGAACTGTCATAGCGAAAGGCTTCTTGATGGGAAAGCTGTAGCTCTGTGAGATGATTTCACAGAACACGAAGAAGTTTCTCAGAAAGCTTCTTTCTCTTTGTTATCGGAGCATATATCCTTTGGACCTATAGTCTTCAAAAGGATTAGAAATATCTGTTCTCAGATTCCACAGAAATAAGGCTAGCAGAGAGATCCACGAAATACACATGTAATTCTGTGAGATGAATTAACAGAACACTAAGCAGTTTCTCAGAAAACATCTTTCCAGATTTCATCTGAGGATATTTCCTTTTTCACCATAGCCCTCTATGGGCTTCCAAATATCACTTTGCCAATTCCACAAGAACTGTCTTAGCGAAAGGCTACTTGAGGGGAAAGCTGTAACTCTGTGAGATGATTTCACAGAACACAAAGAAGTTTCTCAGAAAGCTTCTTTCTCTTTTTTATCGGAGGATATTTCCTGTGGCCCTATAGTCTTCAAAGGAATCCGAAATATCTGTTCTCAGAATCCACAGAAATAAGGCTAGCAAAGAGATCCACGAAATACACGTGTAACTCTCTGAGATGAATTAACAGAACACTGAGCAGTTTCTCAGAAAGCTTCTTTCAAGATTTCATTTGAGGATATTTCCTTTTTCACCATTGCCCTCTATGGGCTTCCAAATATCACTTTGCCAATTCCACAAGAACTGTCTTAGCGAAAGGCTTCTTGAGGGGAAAGCTGTAACTCTGTGAGATGATTTCACAGAACACAAAGAAGTTTCTCAGAAAGCTATTTTCTCTTTGTTATCGGAGGATATTTCCTTTGGAATATAGTCTTCAAACGGATCCGAAATATCTGTTCTCAGATTCCACAGAAATAAGACTAGCAAAGAGAATCACGAAATACACATGTAACTCTGTGAGATGAATTCACAGAACACTAAGCAGTTTCTCAGAAAGCTTCTTTCCAGATTTCATCTGAGGATATTTCATTTTTCACCATAGCCTTCTATGGGCTTCCAAATATCACTTTGCCAATTCCACAAGAACTGTCTTAGCGAAAGGCTTCTTGAGGGGAAAGCTGTAACTCTGTGAGATGATTTCACAGAACACAAAGAAGTTTCTCAGAAAGCTTCTTTCTCTTTGTTATCGGAGGATATTTCCTGTGGACCTATAGTCTTCAAAGGGATCCCAAATATCCGATCTCAGATTCAACAGAAATAATGCTATCAAAGAGATCCACGAAATACACCTGTAACTCTGTGAGATGAATTAACAGAAAACTAAGCAGTTTCTCAGAAAGCTTCTTTCCAGATTTCATCTGAGGATATTTCCTTTTTCACCATAGCCCTCTATGGGCTTCCAAATATCACTTTGCCAATTCCACAAGAACTGTCTTAGCGAAAGGCTTCTTGAGGGGAAAGCTGTAACTCTGTGAGATGATTTCACAGAACACAAAGAAGTTTCTCAGAAAGCTTCTTTCTCTTTGTTATCGGAGGATATTTCCTGTGGCCCTATAGTCTTCTAAGGGATCCGAAATATCCGTTCTCAGATTCCACAGAAATAAGGCTAGCAAAGAGATCCACGAAATACACATGTAACTCTCTGAGATGAATTAACAGAACACTGAGCAGTTTCTCAGAAAGCTTCTTTCCAGATTTCATCTGAGGATATTTCCTTTTTCACCATAGCCCTCTATGGGCTTCCAAATATCACTTTGCCAATTCCACAAGAACTGTCTTAGCGAAAGGCTTCTTGAGGGGAAAGCTGTAACTCTGTGAGATGATTTCCCAAAACACAAAGAAGTTTCTCAGAAAGCTTCTTTCCCTTTGTTATCGGAGGATATTTCCTTTCGCCCTATAATCTTCCAAGGGATCCGAAATATCTGTTCTCAGATTCCACAGAAATAAGGCTAGCAAAGAGATCCACGAAATACACATGTAAATCTGTGAGATGAATTAACAGAACACTAAGCAGTTTCTCAGAAAGCTTCTTTCCAGATTTCATCTGAGGATATTTCCTTTTTAACCATAGCCCTATATGGGCTTCCAAATATCACTTTGCCAATTCCACAAGAACTGTCTTAATGAAAGGCTTCTTCAGGGGAAAGCTGTAACTCTGTGAGATGATTTCACAGAACACAACGAAGTTTCTCAGAAAGCTTCTTTCTCTTTGTTATCCGAGGATATTTCCTTTGGCCCTATAGTCTCCAAAGGGATCCGAAATATCTGTTCTCAGATTCCACAGAAATAAAGCTAGCAAAGAGATCCACGAAATACACATGTAACTCTGTGAGTTGAATTAACAGAACACTAGGTAGCTTCTCAGAAAGCTTCTTTCCAGATTTCTTCTCAAGATATTTCCTTTTTCACCATAGTCCTCTATGGGCTTCCAAATATCACTTTGCCAATCCCACAAGAACTGTCTTAGCGAAAGGCTTCTTGAGGGGAAAGCTGTAACTCTGTGAGATGATTTCACAGAACACAAAGAAGTTTCTCAGAAAGCTTCTTTCTCTTTGTTATCGGAGGATATTTCCTTTGGCCCTATAGTCTTCAAAGGGATCCGAAATCTCTGTTCTCAGATTCCACAGAGATAAGGCTAACAAAGAGATCCACGAAATACACATGTAACTCTGTGAATGAATTAACAGAACACTAAGCAGTTTCTCAGAAAGATCCTTTCCAGATTTCATCTGAGGATATTTCCTTTTACACCTTAGCCCTCTATGGGTTTCCAAATATCACTTTGCCAATTCCACAAGAACTGTCTTAGCGAAAGGCTTCTTGAGGGGAAAGCTGTAACTCTGTGAGATGATTTCACAGAACACAAAGAAGTTTCTCCGAAAGCTTCTTTCTCTTTGTTATCGGAGGATATTTCCTGTGGCCCTATAGTCTTCTACGGGATCCGAAATCTCTGTTTTCATATTCCACAGAAATAAGTCTAGCAAGGATATCCACGAAACACACATGTAACTCTGTGAGATGAATTAACAGAACCCTAAGCAGTTTCTCAGAAACCTTCATTCCAGATTTCATCTGAGGATATTTCCTTTTTCACCATTGCCCTCTATGGGCTTCCAAATATCACTTTGCCAATTCCACAAGAACTGTCTTAGCGAAAGGCTTCTGAAGGGAAAGCTGTAACTCTGTGAGATGATTTCACAGAACACAAAGAAGTTTCTCAGAAAGCTTCTTTCTCTTTGTTATCGGAGGATATTTCCTTTGGCCCTATAGTCTTCAAAGGGATCCGAAATATCTGTTCTCAGATTCCACAGAAATAAGGCTAGCAAAGCGATCCACGAAATACATATGTAACTCAGTGAGAAGAATTAACAGAACACTAAGCAGTTTCTCAGAAAGCTTCTTTCCAGATTTCATCTGAGGATATTTCCTTTTTCACCATAGCCCTCTATGGGCTTCCAAATATCACTTTGCCAATTCCACAAGAACTGTCTTAGGGAAAGGCTTCCTGAGTGGAAAGCTGTAACTCTGTGAGATGATTTCACAGAACACAAAGAAGTTTCTCAGAAAGCTTCTTTCTCTTTGTTATCGGAGGATATTTCCTTTGGCCCTATAGTCTTCAAAGGGATCCGAAATATCTGTTCTCAGATTCCAGAGAAATAAGGCTAGCAAAGAGATCCACGAAATACACATGTAACTCTGTGAGATGATTTCACAGAACACAAAATAGTTTCTCAGAAAGCTTCTTTCTCTTTGTTATCGGAGGATATTTCCCTTGGCCCTAATGTCTTCAAAGGGACCCGAAATATCTATTCTCAGATTCCACAGAAAAAAGACTAGCAAAGAGATACACGAAATACACATGTAACTCTCTGAGATGAATTCACAGAAAACTAAGCAGTTTCTCAGAAAGCTTCTTTCCACATTTCATCTGAGGATATTTGCTTTTTCACCATAGCCCTCTATGGGCTTTCAAATATCAGTTTGCCAATTCCAAAAGAACTGTCTTAGCGAAAGGCTTCTTGAGGGGAAAGCTGTAGCTCTGTGAGATGATTTCACAGAACACAACGAAGTTTCTCAGAAAGCTTCTTTCTCTTTGTTATCGGAGGATATTTCCTTTGGCCCTATAGTCTCCAAAGGGATCCGAAATATCTGTTCTCAGATTCCACAGAAATAAAGCTAGCAAAGAGATCCACGAAATACCCATGTAACTCTGTGAGTTGAATTAACAGAACACTAGGCAGTTTCTCAGAAAGCTTCTTTCCAGGTTTCTTCTCAAGATATTTCCTTTTTCACCATAGTCCTCTATGGGCTTCCAAATATCACTTTGCCAATTCCACAAGAACTGTCTTAGCAAAAGGCTTCTTGAGGGGAAAGCTGTAACTCTGTGAGATGATTTCACAGAACACAAAGAAGTTTCTCAGAAAGCTTCTTTCTCTTTGTTATCGGAGGATATTTCCTTTGGCCCTATAGTCTTCAAAGGGATCCGAAATCTCTGTTCTCAGATTCCACAGAGATAAGGCTAACAGAGAGATCCACGAAATACACATGTAACTCTGTGAGATGAATTCACAGAACACTAAGCAGTTTCTCAGAAAGCTTCTTTCCAGATTTCACCTGAGGATATTTCCTTTTACACCTTAGCCCTCTATGGGTTTTCAAATATCACTTTGCCAATTCCACAAGAACTGTCTTAGCGAAAGGCTTCTTGAGGGGAAAGCTGTAACTCTGTGAGATGATTTCACAGAACACAAGAGGTTTCTCAGAAAGTTTTTTCTCTGTTATCGGAGGATATTTCCTTTGGCCCTATAGTCTTCAAAGGGATCCGAAATATCTGTTTTCAGATTCCACAGAAAAAAGGCTAGCAAAGAGATCCACGAAATACACATGTAACTCTCTGAGATGAATTAACAGAACACTAAGCAGTTTCTCAGGAAGCTTCTTTCCAGATTTCATCTGAGGATATTTACTTTTCCAACATAGCCCTCTATGGGCTTCCAAATATCACTTTGCCAATTCCACAAGAACTCTCTTAGCGAAAGGCTTCTTGAGGGGAAAGCTGTAACTCTGTGAGATGATTTCACAGAACACAAAGGATTTTCTCAGAAAGCTTCTTTCTCTTTGTTATCGGAGGATATTTCCTGTGGCCATATAGTCTTCAAAGGGATCCGAAATATCTGTTCTCAGATTCCACAGAAATAAGGCTAGCAAAGAGATCCACGAAATATACATGTAACTCTGAGAGATGAATTAACAGAACACTAAGCAGTTTCTCAGAAAGCTTCTTTCCAGATTTCATCCGAGCATATTTCCTTTTTCACCATAGCCCTCTATGGGCTTCCAAATATCACTTTGCCAATTCCACAAGAACTGTCCTAGCGATAGGCTTCTTGAGGGGAAAGCTGTAACTCTGTGAGATGAATTCAGAGAACACAAAGAAGTTTCTCAGAAAGCTTCTTTCTCTTTGTTATCGGAGGATATTTCCTTTGGTTCTATAGTCTTCAATGGGATCCGAAATATCTGTTCTCAGATTCCACAGAAATAAGGCTAGCAAAGAGATCCACTAAATACACATGTAACTAAGTGAGATGAATTAACAGAACACTAAACAGTTTCTCAGAAAGCTTCTTTCCAGATTTCATCTGAGGATATTTCCTTTTTCACCATAGCCCTCTAAGGGCTTCCAAATATCACTTTGCCAATTCCACAAGAACTGTCTTAGCGAAAGGCTTCTTGAGGCGAAAGCTGTAACTCTGTGAGATGATTTCAGAGTACACAAAGAAGTTTTTCAGAAAGCTTCTTTCTCTTTGTTATCTGAGGATATTTCCTTTGGCCCTATAGTATTCAAAGGGATCCGAAATATCTGTTCTCAAATTCCACAGAAATAAGGCTAGCAAAGAGATCCACGAAATACACATGTAACTCTGTGAGATGAATTAAAAGAACACTAAGCAGTTTCTCAGAAAGCTTCTTTCCAGATTTCATCTGAGGATATTTCCTTTTTCACCATAGCCCTCTATGGGCTTCCAAATATCACTTTGCCAATTCCACAAGAACTGTCTTAGCGAAAGGCTTATTGAGGGGAAAGGTGTAACTCTGTGAGATGATTTCACAAAACAGAAAGAAGTTTCTCAGAAAGCTTCTTTCTGTTTGTTATCGGAGCTTATTTCCTTTGGCCCTATAGTCTTCAAAGGGACCCGAAATATCTATTCTCAGATTCCACAGAAATAAGGCTAGCAAAGAGATCCACGAAATACACATGTAACTCTCTGAGATGCATTCACAGAACACTAAGCAGTTTCTCAGAAAGCTTCTTTCCAGATTTCATCTGAGGATATTTCCTTTTTCACCATAGCCCTCTATGGGCTTCCAAATATCACTTGGCCAATTCCACAAGAACTGTCTTAGCGAAAGGCTTCTTGAGGGGAAAGCTGTAACTCTGTGAGATGATTTCACAGAACACAAAGAAGTTTCCCAGAAAGCTTCTTTCTCTTTGTTATCGGAGGATATTTCCTTTGGCCCTATAGTCTTCAAAGGGATCCGAAATATCTGTTCTCAGATTCCACAGAAATAAGGCTAGCAAAGAGATCCACCAAATACACATGTAACTCTGTGAGATGATTTCACAGAACATTAAGCAGTTTCTCAGAGAGCTTCTTTCCAGATTTCATCTGAGGATATTTCCTTTTTAACCATAGCCCTATATGGGCTTCCAAATATCACTTTGCCAATTCCACAAGAACTGTCTTAGCGAAAGGCTTCTTGAGGGGAAAGCTGTAACTCTGTGAGATGATTTCACAGAACACAAAGAAGTTTCTCAGAAAGCTTCTTTCTCTGTTATCGGAGGATATTTCCTTTGGCCCTATAGTCTTCAAAGGGATCCGAAATATCTGTTCTCAGATTCCACAGAAATAAGGCTAGCAAAGAAATCCACGAAATACACATGTAACTCTTTGAGATGAATTAACAGAACACTAAGCTGTTTCTCAGGAAGCTTCTTTCAGATTTCATCTGAGGATATTTCCTTTTCCAACATAGCCCTCTATGTGCTTCCAAATATCACTTTGCCAATTCCACAAGAACTGTCTTAGCGAAAGGCTTCTTGAGGGGAAAGCTGTAACTCTGTGAGATGATTTCACAGAACACAAAGGAGTGTCTCAGAAAGCTTCTTTCTCTTTGTTGTCGGAGGATATTTCCTGTGGCCATATAGTCTTCAAAGGGATCCGAAATATCTGTTCTCAAATTCCACAGAAATAAGGCTAGCAAAGAGATCCACGAAATACACATGTAACTCTGTGAGATGAATTAAAAGAACACTAAGCAGTTTCTCAGAAAGCTTCTTTCCAGATTTCATCTGAGGATATTTCCTTTTTCACCATAGCCCTCTATGGGCTTCCAAATATCACTTTGCCAATTCCACAAGAACTGTCTTAGCGAAAGGCTTCTTGAGGGGAAAGCTGTAACTCTGTGAGATGATTTCACAGAACACAAAGAAGTTTCCCAGAAAGCTTCTTTCTCTTTGTTATCGGAGGATATTTCCTTTGGCCCTATAGTCTTCAAAGGGATCCGAAATATCTGTTCTCAGATTCCACAGAAATAAGGCTAGCAAAGAGATCCACCAAATACACATGTAACTCTGTGAGATGATTTCACAGAACATTAAGCAGTTTCTCAGAGAGCTTCTTTCCAGATTTCATCTGAGGATATTTCCTTTTTAACCATAGCCCTATATGGGCTTCCAAATATCACTTTGCCAATTCCACAAGAACTGTCTTAGCGAAAGGTTTCTTGAGGGGAAAGCTGTAACTCTGTGAGATGATTTCACAGAACACAAAGAAGTTTCTCAGAAAGCTTCTTTCTCTGTTATCAGAGGATATTTCCTTTGGCCCTATAGTCTTCAAAGGGATCCGAAATATCTGTTCTCAGATTCCACAGAAATAAGGCTAGCAAAGAAATCCACGAAATACACATGTAACTCTTTGAGATGAATTAACAGAACACTAAGCTGTTTCTCAGGAAGCTTCTTTCAGATTTCATCTGAGGATATTTCCTTTTCCAACATAGCCCTCTATGGGCTTCCAAATATCACTTTGCCAATTCCACAAGAACTGTCTTAGCGAAAGGCTTCTTGAGGGGAAAGCTGTAACTCTGTGAGATGATTTCACAGAACACAAAGGAGTTTCTCAGAAAGCTTCTTTCTCTTTGTTATCGGAGGATATTTCCTGTGGCCATATAGTCTTCAAAGGGATCCGAAATATCTGTTCTCAGATTCCACAGAAATAAGGCTAGCAAAGAGATCCACGAAATATACATGTAACTCTGTGAGATGAATTAACAGAACACTAAGCAGTTTCTCAGAAAGCTTCTTTCCAGATTTCATCCGAGCATATTTCCTTTTTCACCATAGCCCTCTATGGGCTTCCAAATATCACTTTGCCAATTCCACAAGAACTGTTCTAGCGATAGGCTTCTTGAGGGGAAAGCTGTAACTCTGTGAGATGAATTCAGAGAACACAAAGAAGTTTCTCAGAAAGCTTCTTTCTCTTTGTTATCGGAGGATATTTCCTTTGGTCCTATAGTCTTCAATGGGATCCGAAATATCTGTTCTCAGATTCCACAGAAATAAGGCTAGCAAAGAGATCCACTAAATACACATGTAACTAAGTGAGATGAATTAACAGAACACTAAGCAGTTTCTCAGAAAGCTTCTTTCCAGATTTCATCTGAGGATATTTCCTTTTTCACCATAGCCCTCTAAGGGCTTCCAAGTATCACTTTGCCAATTCCACAAGAACTGTCTTAGCGAAAGGCTTCTTGAGGCGAAAGCTGTAACTCTGTGAGATGATTTCAGAGTACACAAAGAAGTTTCTCAGAAAGCTTCTTTCTCTTTGTTATCTGAGGATATTTCCTTTGGCCCTATAGTATTCAAAGGGATCCGAAATATCTGTTCTCAAATTCCACAGAAATAAGGCTAGCAAAGAGATCCACGAAATACACATGTAACTCTGTGAGATGAATTAAAAGAACACTAAGCAGTTTCTCAGAAAGCTTCTTTCCAGATTTCATCTGAGGATATTTCCTTTTTCACCATAGCCCTCTATGGGCTACCAAATATCACTTTGCCAATTCCACAAGAACTGTCTTAGCGAAAGGCTTATTGAGGGGAAAGGTGTAACTCTGTGAGATGATTTCACAGAAAAAAAAATTTTTTCAGAAAGCTTCTTTCTCTTTGTTATCGGAGGATATTTCCTTTGGCCCTATAGTCTTCAAAGGGATCCGAAATATCTATTCTCAGATTCCACAGAAATAAGGCTAGCAAAGACATCCACGAAATACACATGTAACTCTCTGAGATGCATTCACAGAACACTAAGCAGTTTCTCAGAAAGCTTCTTTCCAGATTTCATCTGAGGATATTTCCTTTTTCACCATAGCCCTCTATGGGCTTCCAAATATCACTTGGCCAATTCCACAAGAACTGTCCTAGCGAAAGGCTTCTTGAGGGGAATGCTGTAACTCTGTGAGATGATTTCACAGAACACAAAGAAGTTTCCCAGAAAGCTTCTTTCTCTTTGTTATCGGAGGATATTTCCTTTGGCCCTATAGTCTTCAAAGGGATCCGAAATATCTGTTCTCAGATTCCACAGAAATAAGGCTAGCAAAGAGATCCACGAAATACACATGTAACTCTGTGAGATGATTTCACAGAACATTAAGCAGTTTCTCAGAGAGCTTCTTTCCAGATTTCAACTGAGGATATTTCCTTTTTAACCATAGCCCTATATGGGCTTCCAAATATCACTTTGCCAATTCCACAAGAACTGTCTTAGCGAAAGGCTTCTTGAGGGGAAAGCTGTAACTCTGTGAGATGATTTCACAGAACACAAAGAAGTTTCTCAGAAAGCTTCTTTCTCTGTTATCGGAGGATATTTCCTTTGGCCCTATAGTCTTCAAAGGGATCCGAAATATCTGTTCTCAGATTCCACAGAAATAAGGCTAGCAAAGAGATCCACGAAATACACATGTAACTCTCTGAGATGCATTCACAGAACACTAAGCAGTTTCTCAGAAAGCTTCTTTCCAGATTTCATCTGAGGATATTTCCTTTTTCACCATAGCCCTCTATGGGCTTCCAAATATCACTTGGCCAATTCCACAAGAACTGTCTTAGCGAAAGGCTTATTGAGGGGAAAGGTGTAACTCTGTGAGATGATTTCACAAAACAGAAAGAAGTTTCTCAGAAAGCTTCTTTCTCTTTGTTATCGGAGGATATTTCCTTTGGCCCTATAGTCTTCAAAGGGACCCGAAATATCTATTCTCAGATTCCACAGAAATAAGGCTAGCAAAGAGATCCACGAAATACACATGTAACTCTCTGAGATGCATTCACAGAACACTAAGCAGTTTCTCAGAAAGCTTCTTTCCAGATTTCATCTGAGGATATTTCCTTTTTCACCATAGCCCTCTATGGGCTTCCAAATATCACTTGGCCAATTCCACAAGAACTGTCTTAGCGAAAGGCTTCTTGAGGGGAAAGCTGTAACTCTGTGAGATGATTTCACAGAACACAAAGAAGTTTCCCAGAAAGCTTCTTTCTCTTTGTTATCGGAGGATATTTCCTTTGGCCCTATAGTCTTCAAAGGGATCCGAAATATCTGTTCTCAGATTCCTCAGAAATTAGGCTAGCAAAGAGATCCACCAAATACACATGTAACTCTGTGAGATGATTTCACAGAACATTAAGCAGTTTCTCAGAGAGCTTCTTTCCAGATTTCATCTGAGGATATTTCCTTTTTAACCATAGCCCTATATGGGCTTCCAAATATCACTTTGCCAATTCCACAAGAACAGTCTTAGCGAAAGGCTTCTTGAGGGGAAAGCTGTAACTCTGTGAGATGATTTCACAGAACACAAAGAAGTTTCTCAGAAAGCTTCTTTCTCTGTTATCGGAGGATATTTCCTTTGGCCCTATAGTCTTCAAAGAGATCCGAAATATCTGTTCTCAGATTCCACAGAAATAAGGCTAGCAAAGAAATCCACGAAATACACATGTAACTCTTTGAGATGAATTAACAGAACACTAAGCTGTTTCTCAGGAAGCTTCTTTCAGATTTCATCTGAGGATATTTCCTTTTTCACCATAGCCCTCTATGGGCTTCCAAATATCACTTGGCCAATTCCACAAGAACTGTCTTAGCGAAAGGCTTATTGAGGGGAAAGGTGTAACTCTGTGAGATGATTTCACAAAACAGAAAGAAGTTTCTCAGAAAGCTTCTTTCTCTTTGTTATCGGAGGATATTTCCTTTGGCCCTATAGTCTTCAAAGGGACCCGAAATATCTATTCTCAGATTCCACAGAAATAAGGCTAGCAAAGAGATCCACGAAATACACATGTAACTCTGTGAGATGAATTCACAGAACACTAAGCAGTTTCTCAGAAAGCTTCTTTCCAGATTTCATCTGAGGATATTTCCTTTTTCGCCATAGCCCTCTATGGGCTTCCAAATATCACTTGGCCAATTCCACAAGAACTGTCTTAGCGAAAGGCTTCTTGAGGGGAAAGCTGTAACTCTGTGAGATGATTTCACAGAACACAAAGAAGTTTCCCAGAAAGCTTCTTTCTCTTTGTTATCGGAGGATATTTCCTTTGGCCCTATAGTCTTCAAAGGGATCCGAAATATCTGTTCTCAGATTCCACAGAAAAAAGGCTAGCAAAGAGATCCACCAAATACACATGTAACTCTGTGAGATGATTTCACAGAACATTAAGCAGTTTCTCAGAGAGCTTCTTTCCAGATTTCATCTGAGGATATTTCCTTTTTAACCATAGCCCTATATGGGCTTCCAAATATCACTTTGCCAATTCCACAAGAACAGTCTTAGCGAAAGGCTTCTTGAGGGGAAAGCTGTAACTCTGTGAGATGATTTCACAGAACACAAAGAAGTTTCTCAGAAAGCTTCTTTCTCTGTTATCGGAGGATATTTCCTTTGGCCCTATAGTCTTCAAAGGGATCCGAAATATCTGTTCTCAGATTCCACAGAAATAAGGCTAGCAAAGAAATCCACGAAATACACATGTAACTCTTTGAGATGAATTAACAGAACACTAAGCTGTTTCTCAGGAAGCTTCTTTCAGATTTCATCTGAGGATATTTCCTTTTCCAACATAGCCCTCTATGGGCTTCCAAATATCACTTTGCCAATTCCACAAGAACTGTCTTAGCGAAAGGCTTCTTGAGGGGCAAGCTGTAACTCTGTGAGATGATTTCACAGAACACAAAGGAGTTTCTCAGAAAGCTTCTTTCTCTTTGTTATCGGAGGATATTTCCTGTGGCCATATAGTCTTCAAAGGGATCCGAAATATCTGTTCTCAGATTCCACAGAAATAAGGCTAGCAAAGACATCCACGAAATATACATGTAACTCTGTGAGATGAATTAACAGAACACTAAGCAGTTTCTCAGAAAGCTTCTTTCCAGATTTCATCCGAGCATATTTCCTTTTTCACCATAGCCCTCTATGGGCTTCCAAATATCACTTTGCCAATTCCACAAGAACTGTCCTGGCGATAGGCTTCTTGAGGGGAAAGCTGTAACTCTGTGAGATGAATTCAGAGAACACAAAGAAGTTTCTCAGAAAGCTTCTTTCTCTTTGTTATCGGAGGATATTTCCTTTGGTCCTATAGTCTTCAATGGGATCCGAAATATCTGTTCTCAGATTCCACAGAAATAAGGCTAGAAAAGAGATCCACTAAATACACATGTAACTAAGTGAGATGAATTAACAGAACACTAAGCAGTTTCTCAGAAAGCTTCTTTCCAGATTTCATCTGAGGATATTTCCTTTTTCACCATAGCCCTCTAAGGGCTTCCAAATATCACTTTGCCAATTCCACAAGATCTGTCTTAGCGAAAGGCTTCTTGAGGCGAAAGCTGTAACTCTGTGAGATGATTTCAGAGTACACAAAGAAGTTTCTCAGAAAGCTTCTTTCTCTTTGTTATCTGAGGATATTTCCTTTGGCCCTATAGTATTCAAAGGGATCCGAAATATCTGTTCTCAAATTCCACAGAAATAAGGCTAGCAAAGAGATCCACGAAATACGCATGTAACTCTGTGAGATGAATTAAAAGAACACTAAGCAGTTTCTCAGAAAGCTTCTTTCCAGATTTCATCTGAGGATATTTCCTTTTTCACCATAGCCCTCTATGGGCTTCCAAATATCACTTTGCCAATTCCACAAGAACTGTCTTAGCGAAAGGCTTATTGAGGGGAAAGGTGTAACTCTGTGAGATGATTTCACAGAACAGAAAGAAGTTTTTCAGAAAGCTTCTTTCTCTGTTATCGGAGGATATTTCCTTTGGCCCTATAGTCTTCAAAGGGATCCGAAATATCTGTTCTCAGATTCCACAGAAATAAGGCTAGCAAAGAAATCCACGAAATACACATGTAACTCTTTGAGATGAATTAACAGAACACTAAGCTGTTTCTCAGGAAGCTTCTTTCAGATTTCATCTGAGGATATTTCCTTTTCCAACATAGCCCTCTATGGGCTTCCAAATATCACTTTGCCAATTCCACAAGAACTGTCTTAGCGAAAGGCTTCTTGAGGGGAAAGCTGTAACTCTGTGAGATGATTTCACAGAACACAAAGGAGTTTCACAGAAAGCTTCTTTCTCTTTGTTATCGGAGGATATTTCCTGTGGCCATATAGTCTTCAAAGGGATCCGAAATATCTGTTCTCAGATTCCACAGAAATAAGGCTAGCAAAGAGATCCACGAAATATACATGTAACTCTGTGAGATGAATTAACAGAACACTAAGCAGTTTCTCAGAAAGCTTCTTTCCAGATTTCATCCGAGCATATTTCCTTTTTCACCATAGCCCTCTATGGGCTTCCAAATATCACTTTGCCAATTCCGCAAGAACTGTCCTAGCGATAGGCTTCTTGAGGGGAAAGCTGTAACTCTGTGAGATGAATTCAGAGAACACAAAGAAGTTTCTCAGAAAGCTTCTTTCTCTTTGTTATCGGAGGATATTTCCTTTGGTCCTATAGTCTTCAATGGGATCCGAAATATCTGTTCTCAGATTCCACAGAAATAAGGCTAGCAAAGAGATCCACTAAATACACATGTAACTAAGTGAGATGAATTAACAGAACACTAAGCAGTTTCTCAGAAAGCTTCTTTCCAGATTTCATCTGAGGATATTTCCTTTTTCACCATAGCCCTCTAAGGGCTTCCAAATATCACTTTGCCAATTCCACAAGAACTGTCTTAGCGAAAGGCTTCTTGAGGCGAAAGCTGTAACTCTGTGAGATGATTTCAGAGTACACAAAGAAGTTTCTCAGAAAGCTTCTTTCTCTTTGTTATCTGAGGATATTTCCTTTGGCCCTATAGTATTCAAAGGGATCCGAAATATCTGTTCTCAAATTCCACAGAAATAAGGCTAGCAAAGAGATCCACGAAATACGCATGTAACTCTGTGAGATGAATTAAAAGAACACTAAGCAGTTTCTCAGAAAGCTTCTTTCCAGATTTCATCTCAGGATATTTCCTTTTTCACCATAGCCCTCTATGGGCTTCCAAATATAACTTTGCCAATTCCACAAGAACTGTCTTAGCGAAAGGCTTATTGAGGGGAAAGGTGTAACTCTGTGAGATGATTTCACAGAACAGAAAGAAGTTTTTCAGAAAGCTTCTTTCTCTTTGTTATCGGAGGATATTTCCTTTGGCCCTATAGTCTTCAAAGGGATCCGAAATATCTATTCTCAGATTCCACAGAAATAAGGCTAGCAAAGACATCCACGAAATACACATGTAACTCTCTGAGATGCATTCACAGAACACTAAGCAGTTTCTCAGAAAGCTTCTTTCCAGATTTCATCTGAGGATATTTCCTTTTTCACCATAGCCCTCTATGGGCTTCCAAATATCACTTGGCCAATTCCACAAGAACTGTCCTAGCGAAAGGCTTCTTGAGGGGAATGCTGTAACTCTGTGAGATGATTTCACAGAACACAAAGAAGTTTCCCAGAAAGCTTCTTTCTCTTTGTTATCGGAGGATATTTCCTTTGGCCCTATAGTCTTCAAAGGGATCCGAAATATCTGTTCTCAGATTCCACAGAAATAAGGCTAGCAAAGAGATCCACGAAATACACATGTAACTCTGTGAGATGATTTCACAGAACATTAAGCAGTTTCTCAGAAAGCTTCTTTCCAGATTTCATCTGAGGATATTTCCTTTTTCACCATAGCCCTCTATGGGCTTCCAAATATCACTTGGCCAATTCCACAAGAACTGTCTTAGCGAAAGGCTTCTTGAGGGGAAAGCTGTAACTCTGTGAGATGATTTCACAGAACACAAAGAAGTTTCTCAGAAAGCTTCTTTCTCTTTGTTATCGGAGGATATTTCCTTTGGCCCTATAGTCTTCAAAGGGATCCGAAATATCTGTTCTCAGATTCCACAGAAATAAGGCTAGCAAAGAGATCCACCAAATACACATGTAACTCTGTGAGATGATTTCACAGAACATTAAGCAGTTTCTCAGAGAGCTTCTTTCCAGATTTCATCTGAGGACATTTCCTTTTTAACCATAGCCAAATATGGGCTTCCAAATATCACTTTGCCAATTCCACAAGAACTGTCTTAGCGAAAGGCTTCTTGAGGGGAAAGCTGTAACTCTGTGAGATGATTTCACAGAACTCAAAGAAGTTTCTCAGAAAGCTTCTTTCTCTGTTATCGGAGGATATTTCCTGTAGCCCTATAGTCTTCAAAGGGATCCGAAATATCTGTTCTCAGATTCCACAGAAATAAGGCTAGCAAAGAAATCCACGAAATACACATGTAACTCTTTGAGATGAATTAACAGAACACTAAGCTGTTTCTCAGGAAGCTTCTTTCAGATTTCATCTGAGGATATTTCCTTTTCCAACATAGCCCTCTATGGGCTTCCAAATATCACTTTGCCAATTCCACAAGAACTGTCTTAGCGAAAGGCTTCTTGAGGGGAAAGCTGTAACTCTGTGAGATGATTTCACAGAACACAAAGGAGTGTCTCAGAAAGCTTCTTTCTCTTTGTTATCGGAGGATATTTCCTGTGGCCATATAGTCTTCAAAGGGATCCGAAATATCTGTTCTCAGATTCCACAGAAATAAGGCTAGCAAAGAGATCCACGAAATATACATGTAACTCTGTGAGATGAATTAACAGAACACTAAGCAGTTTCTCAGAAAGCTTCTTTCCAGATTTCATCCGAGCATATTTCCTATTTCACCATAGCCCTCTATGGGCTTCCAAATATCACTTTGCCAATTCCACAAGAACTGTCCTAGCGATAGGCTTCTTGAGGGGAAAGCTGTAACTCTGTGAGATGAATTCAGAGAACACAAAGAAGTTTCTCAGAAAGCTTCTTTCTCTTTGTTATCGGAGGATATTTCCTTTGGTCCTATAGTCTTCAATGGGATCCGAAATATCTGTTCTCAGATTCCCCAGAAATAAGGCTAGCAAAGAGATCCACTAAATACACATGTAACTAAGTGAGATGAATTAACAGAACACTAAGCAGTTTCTCAGAAAGCTTCTTTCCAGATTTCATCTGAGGATATTTCCTTTTTCACCATAGCCCTCTAAGGGCTTCCAAATATCACTTTGCCAATTCCACCAGAACTGTCTTAGCGAAAGGCTTCTTGAGGCGAAAGCTGTAACTCTGTGAGATGATTTCAGAGTACACAAAGAAGTTTCTCAGAAAGCTTCTTTCTCTTTGTTATCTGAGGATATTTCCTTTGGCCCTATAGTATTCAAAGGGATCCGAAATATCTGTTCTCAAATTCCACAGAAATAAGGCTAGCAAAGAGATCCACGAAATACACATGTAACTCTGTGAGATGAATTAAAAGAACACTAAGCAGTTTCTCAGAAAGCTTCTTTCCAGATTTCATCTGAGGATATTTCCTTTTTCACCATAGCCCTCTATGGGCTTCCAAATATCACTTTGCCAATTCCACAAGAACTGTCTTAGCGAAAGGCTTATTGAGGGGAAAGCTGTAACTCTGTGAGATGATTTCACAGAACACAAAGAAGTTTCTCAGAAAGCTTCTTTCTCTTTGTTATCGGAGGATATTTCCTTTGGCCCTATAGTCTTCAAAGGGACCCGAAATATCTATTCTCAGA
This sequence comes from Macaca nemestrina, assembly GCF_043159975.1. Lineage (NCBI taxonomy): Eukaryota > Metazoa > Chordata > Mammalia > Primates > Cercopithecidae > Macaca > Macaca nemestrina. Next base: position 61,392,225 of record NC_092140.1, read on the forward strand.
TTCCACAGAAATAAGGCTAGCAAAGACATCCACGAAATACACATGTAACTCTCTGAGATGCATTCACAGAACACTAAGCAGTTTCTCAGAAAGCTTCTTTCCAGATTTCATCTGAGGATATTTCCTTTTTCACCATAGCCCTCTATGGGCTTCCAAATATCACTTGGCCAATTCCACAAGAACTGTCCTAGCGAAAGGCTTCTTGAGGGGAATGCTGTAACTCTGTGAGATGATTTCACAGAACACAAAGAAGTTTCCCAGAAAGCTTCTTTCTCTTTGTTATCGGAGGATATTTCCTTTGGCCCTATAGTCTTCAAAGGGATCTGAAATATCTGTTCTCAGATTCCACAGAAATAAGGCTAGCAAAGAGATCCACGAAATACACATGTAACTCTGTGAGATGATTTCACAGAACATTAAGCAGTTTCTCAGAGAGCTTCTTTCCAGATTTCATCTGAGGATATTTCCTTTTTAACCATAGCCCTATATGGGCTTCCAAATATCACTTTGCCAATTTCACAAGAACTGTCTTAGCGAAAGGCTTCTTGAGGGGAAAGCTGTAACTCTGTGAGATGATTTCACAGAACACAAGGAAGTTTCTCAGAAAGCTTCTTTCTCTGTTATCGGAGGATATTTCCTTTGGCCCTATAGTCTTCAAAGGGATCCGAAATATCTGTTCTCAGATTCCACAGAAATAAGGCTAGCAAAGAAATCCACGAAATACACATGTAACTCTGTGAGATGAATTCACAGAACACTAAGCAGTTTCTCAGAAAGCTTCTTTCCAGATTTCATCTGAGGATATTTCCTTTTTCAACATAGCCCTCTAAGGGCTTCCAAATATCACTTTTCCAATTCCACAAGAACTGTCTTAGCGAAAGGATTCTTGAGGCGAAAGCTGTAACTCTGTGAGATGATTTCACAGTACACAAAGAAGTTTCTCAGAAAGCTTCTTTCTCTTTGTTATCTGAGGATATTTCCTTTGGCCCTATAGTATTCAAAGGGATCCGAAATATCTGTTCTCAAATTCCACAGAAATAAGGCTAGCAAAGAGATCCACGAAATACACATGTAACTCTGTGAGATGAATTAACAGAACACTAAGCAGTTTCTCAGAAAGCTTCTTTCCAGATTTCATCTGAGGATATTTCCTTTTTCAATATAGCCCTGTATGGGCTTCCAAATATCACTTTGCCAATTCCACAAGAAGTGTCTTAGAAAAGGCTTCTTGAGGGGAAAGCTGTAACTCTGTGAGATGATTTCCCAAAACACAAAGAAGTTTCTCAGAAAGCTTCTTTCTCTTTGTTATCGGAGGATATTTCCTTTGGTCCTATAGTCTTCAATGGGATCCGAAATATCTGTTCTCAGATTCCCCAGAAATAAGGCTAGCAAAGAGATCCACTAAATACACATGTAACTAAGTGAGATGAATTAACAGAACACTAAGCAGTTTCTCAGAAAGCTTCTTTCCAGATTTCATCTGAGGATATTTCCTTTTTCACCATAGCCCTCTAAGGGCTTCCAAATATCACTTTGCCAATTCCACCAGAACTGTCTTAGCGAAAGGCTTCTTGAGGCGAAAGCTGTAACTCTGTGAGATGATTTCAGAGTACACAAAGAAGTTTCTCAGAAAGCTTCTTTCTCTTTGTTATCTGAGGATATTTCCTTTGGCCCTATAGTATTCAAAGGGATCAGAAATATCTGTTCTCAAATTCCACAGAAATAAGGCTAGCAAAGAGATCCACGAAATACACATGTAACTCTGTGAGATGAATTAAAAGAACACTAAGCAGTTTCTCAGAAAGCTTCTTTCCAGATTTCATCTGAGGATATTTCCTTTTTCACCATAGCCCTCTATGGGCTTCCAAATATCTCTTTGCCAATTCCACAAGAACTGTCTTAGCGAAAGGCTTATTGAGGGGAAAGCTGTAACTCTGTGAGATGATTTCACAGAACACAAAGAAGTTTCTCAGAAAGCTTCTTTCTCTTTGTTATCGGAGGATATTTCCTTTGGCCCTATAGTCTTCAAAGGGACCCGAAATATCTATTCTCAGATTCCACAGAAATAAGGCTAGCAAAGACATCCACGAAATACACATGTAACTCTCTGAGATGCATTCACAGAACACTAAGCAGTTTCTCAGAAAGCTTCTTTCCAGATTTCATCTGAGGATATTTCCTTTTTCACCATAGCCCTCTATGGGCTTCCAAATATCACTTGGCCAATTCCACAAGAACTGTCCTAGCGAAAGGCTTCTTGAGGGGAATGCTGTAACTCTGTGAGATGATTTCACAGAACACAAAGAAGTTTCCCAGAAAGCTTCTTTCTCTTTGTTATCGGAGGATATTTCCTTTGGACCTATAGTCTTCAAAGGGATCCGAAATATCTGTTCTCAGATTCCACAGAAATAAGGCTAGCAAAGAGATCCACGAAATACACATGTAACTCTTTGAGATGAATTAACAGAACACTAAGCAGTTTCTCAGAAAGCTTCTTTCCAGATTTCATCTGAGGATATTTCCTTTTTCACCATAGCCCTCTATGGGCTTCCAAATATCACTTTGCCAATTCCACAAGAACTGTCCTAGCGATAGGCTTCTTGAGGGGAAAGCTGTAACTCCGTGAGATGAATTCAGAGAACACAAGGAAGTTTCTCAGAAAGCTTCTTTCTCTTTGTTATCGGAGGATATTTCCTTTGGTCCTATAGTCTTCAATGGGATCCGAAATATCTGTTCTCAGATTCCACAGAAATAAGGCTAGCAAAGAGATCCACGAAATACACATGTAACTCTGTGAGATGAATTAACAGAACACTAAGCAGTTTCTCAGAAAGCTTCTTTCCAGATTTCATCTGAGGATATTTCCTTTTTCACCATAGCCCTCTATGGGCTTCCAAATATCACTTTGCCAATTCCACAAGAACTGTGTTAGGGAAAGGCTTCTTGAAGGGAAAGATGTAACTCTGTGAGATGATTTCACAGAACACAAAGAAGTTTCTCAGAAGGTTTCCTTCTTTTTCTTATCGGAAGATATTTCCTTTGGCCCTATAGTCTTCAAAGGGATCCGAAATCTCTGTTCTCAGATTCCACAGAAATAAGGCTAGCAAAGAGATCCACGAAATACACATGTAACTCTGTGAGATGAATTAACAGAACACTAAGCAGTTTCTCCGAAAGCTTCTTTCCAGATTTCATCTGAGGATATTTCCTTTTTCAACATAGCCCTCTATGGGCTTCCAAATATCACTTTGCCAATTCCACAAGAACTGTCCTAGCGATAGGCTTCTTGAGGGGAAAGCTGTAACTCTGTGAGATGAATTCAGAGAACACAAAGAAGTTTCTCAGAAAGCTTCTTTCTCTTTGTTATCGGAGGATATTTCCTTTGGTCCTATAGTCTTCAATGGGATCCGAAATATCTGTTCTCAGATTCCACAGAAATAAGGCTAGCAAAGAGATCCACTAAATACACATGTAACTAAGTGAGATGAATTAACAGAACATTAAGCAGTTTCTCAGAAAGCTTCTTTCCAGATTTCATCTGAGGATATTTCCTTTTTCACCATAGCCCTCTAAGGGCTTCCAAATATCACTTTGCCAATTCCACAAGAACTGTCTTAGCGAAAGGCTTCTTGAGGCGAAAGCTGTAACTCTGTGCGATGATTTCAGAGTACACAAAGAAGTTTCTCAGAAAGCTTCTTTCTCTTTGTTATCTGAGGATATTTCCTTTGGCCCTATAGTATTCAAAGGGATCCGAAATATCTGTTCTCAAATTCCACAGAAATAAGGCTAGCAAAGAGATCCACGAAATACACATGTAACTCTGTGAGATGAATTAACAGAACACTAAGCAGTTTCTCAGAAAGCTTCTTTCCAGATTTCATCTGAGGATATTTCCTTTTTCACCATAGCCCTCTATGGGCTTCCAAATATCACTTTGCCAATTCCACAAGAACTGTCTTAGCGAAAGGCTTATTGTGGGGAAAGGTGTAACTCTGTGAGATGATTTCACAGAACAGAAAGAAGTTTCTCAGAAAGCTTCTTTCTCTTTGTTATCGGAGGATATTTCCTTTGCCCTATAGTCTTCAAAGGTACCCGAAATATCTATTCTCAGATTCCACAGAAATAAGGCTAGCAAAGAGATCCACGAAATACACATGTAACTCTCTGAGATGCATTCACAGAACACTAAGCAGTTTCTCAGAAAGCTTCTTTCCAGATTTCATCTGAGGATATTTCCTTTTTCACCATAGCCCTCTATGGGCTTCCAAATATCACTTGGCCAATTCCACAAGAACTGTCTTAGCGAAAGGCTTCTTGAGGGGAAAGCTGTAACTCTGTGAGATGATTTCACAGAACACAAAGAAGTTTCCCAGAAAGCTTCTTTCTCTTTGTTATCGGAGGATATTTCCTTTGGCCCTATAGTCTTCAAAGGGATCCGAAATATCTGTTCTCAGATTCCACAGAAATAAGGCTAGCAAAGAGATCCAGGAAATACACATGTAACTCTTTGAGATGAATTAACAGAACACTAAGCTGTTTCTCAGGAAGCTTCTTTCAGATTTCATCTGAGGATATTTCCTTTTTCAACATAGCCCTCTATGGGCTTCAAAATATCACTTTGCCAATTCCACAAGAACTGTCTTAGCGAAAGGCTTCCTGAGGGGAAAGCTGTAACTCTGTGAGATGATTTCCCGGAACACAAAGAAGTTTCTCAGAAAGCTTCTTTCCCTTTGTTATCGGAGGATATTTCCTTTGGCCCTATAGTCTTCAAAGGGATCCGAAATATCTGTTCTCAGATTCCACCGAAATAAGGCTAGCAAAGAGATCCACGAAATACACATGTAAATCTGTGAGACGAATTTACAGAACACCAAGCAGTTTCTCAGAAAGCTTCTTTCCAGATTTCATCTGAGGATATTTCCTTTTTCACCATAGCCCTCTATGGGCTTCCAAATATCACTTTGCCAATTCCACAAGAACTGTCTTAGCGAAAGGCTTCTTGAGGGGAAAGCTGTAACTCTGTGAGATGATTTCACAGAACACAAAGAAGTTTCTCAGAAAGCTTCTTTCTCTTTGTTATCGGAGGATATTTCCTGTGGCCCTATAGTCTTCTAAGGGATCCGAAATATCCGTTCTCAGATTCCACAGAAATAAGGCTAGCAAAGAGATCCACGAAATACACATGTAACTCTCTGAGATGAATTAACAGAACACTGAGCAGTTTCTCAGAAAGCTTCTTTCCAGATTTCATCTGAGGATATTTCCTTTTTCACCATAGCCCTCTATGGGCTTCCAAATATCACTTTGCCAATTCCACAAGAACTGTCTTAGCGAAAGGCTTCTTGAGGGGAAAGCTGTAACTCTGTGAGATGATTTCCCAAAACACAAAGAAGTTTCTCAGAAAGCTTCTTTCCCTTTGTTATCGGAGGATATTTCCTTTCGCCCTATAATCTTCCAAGGGATCCGAAATATCTGTTCTCAGATTCCACAGAAATAAGGCTAGCAAAGAGATCCACGAAATACACATGTAAATCTGTGAGATGAATTAACAGAACACTAAGCAGTTTCTCAGAAAGCTTCTTTCCAGATTTCATCTGAGGATATTTCCTTTTTAACCATAGCCCTATATGGGCTTCCAAATATCACTTTGCCAATTCCACAAGAACTGTCTTAATGAAAGGCTTCTTCAGGGGAAAGCTGTAACTCTGTGAGATGATTTCACAGAACACAACGAAGTTTCTCAGAAAGCTTCTTTCTCTTTGTTATCCGAGGATATTTCCTTTGGCCCTATAGTCTCCAAAGGGATCCGAAATATCTGTTCTCAGATTCCACAGAAATAAAGCTAGCAAAGAGATCCACGAAATACACATGTAACTCTGTGAGTTGAATTAACAGAACACTAGGTAGCTTCTCAGAAAGCTTCTTTCCAGATTTCTTCTCAAGATATTTCCTTTTTCACCATAGTCCTCTATGGGCTTCCAAATATCACTTTGCCAATCCCACAAGAACTGTCTTAGCGAAAGGCTTCTTGAGGGGAAAGCTGTAACTCTGTGAGATGATTTCACAGAACACAAAGAAGTTTCTCAGAAAGCTTCTTTCTCTTTGTTATCGGAGGATATTTCCTTTGGCCCTATAGTCTTCAAAGGGATCCGAAATCTCTGTTCTCAGATTCCACAGAGATAAGGCTAACAAAGAGATCCACGAAATACACATGTAACTCTGTGAATGAATTAACAGAACACTAAGCAGTTTCTCAGAAAGATCCTTTCCAGATTTCATCTGAGGATATTTCCTTTTACACCTTAGCCCTCTATGGGTTTCCAAATATCACTTTGCCAATTCCACAAGAACTGTCTTAGCGAAAGGCTTCTTGAGGGGAAAGCTGTAACTCTGTGAGATGATTTCACAGAACACAAAGAAGTTTCTCCGAAAGCTTCTTTCTCTTTGTTATCGGAGGATATTTCCTGTGGCCCTATAGTCTTCTACGGGATCCGAAATCTCTGTTTTCAGATTCCACAGAAATAAGTCTAGCAAGGATATCCACGAAACACACATGTAACTCTGTGAGATGAATTAACAGAACCCTAAGCAGTTTCTCAGAAACCTTCATTCCAGATTTCATCTGAGGATATTTCCTTTTTCACCATTGCCCTCTATGGGCTTCCAAATATCACTTTGCCAATTCCACAAGAACTGTCTTAGCGAAAGGCTTCTGAAGGGAAAGCTGTAACTCTGTGAGATGATTTCACAGAACACAAAGAAGTTTCTCAGAAAGCTTCTTTCTCTTTGTTATCGGAGGATATTTCCTTTGGCCCTATAGTCTTCAAAGGGATCCGAAATATCTGTTCTCAGATTCCACAGAAATAAGGCTAGCAAAGCGATCCACGAAATACATATGTAACTCAGTGAGAAGAATTAACAGAACACTAAGCAGTTTCTCAGAAAGCTTCTTTCCAGATTTCATCTGAGGATATTTCCTTTTTCACCATAGCCCTCTATGGGCTTCCAAATATCACTTTGCCAATTCCACAAGAACTGTCTTAGGGAAAGGCTTCCTGAGTGGAAAGCTGTAACTCTGTGAGATGATTTCACAGAACACAAAGAAGTTTCTCAGAAAGCTTCTTTCTCTTTGTTATCGGAGGATATTTCCTTTGGCCCTATAGTCTTCAAAGGGATCCGAAATATCTGTTCTCAGATTCCAGAGAAATAAGGCTAGCAAAGAGATCCACGAAATACACATGTAACTCTGTGAGATGATTTCACAGAACACAAAATAGTTTCTCAGAAAGCTTCTTTCTCTTTGTTATCGGAGGATATTTCCCTTGGCCCTAATGTCTTCAAAGGGACCCGAAATATCTATTCTCAGATTCCACAGAAAAAAGACTAGCAAAGAGATACACGAAATACACATGTAACTCTCTGAGATGAATTCACAGAAAACTAAGCAGTTTCTCAGAAAGCTTCTTTCCACATTTCATCTGAGGATATTTGCTTTTTCACCATAGCCCTCTATGGGCTTTCAAATATCAGTTTGCCAATTCCAAAAGAACTGTCTTAGCGAAAGGCTTCTTGAGGGGAAAGCTGTAGCTCTGTGAGATGATTTCACAGAACACAACGAAGTTTCTCAGAAAGCTTCTTTCTCTTTGTTATCGGAGGATATTTCCTTTGGCCCTATAGTCTCCAAAGGGATCCGAAATATCTGTTCTCAGATTCCACAGAAATAAAGCTAGCAAAGAGATCCACGAAATACCCATGTAACTCTGTGAGTTGAATTAACAGAACACTAGGCAGTTTCTCAGAAAGCTTCTTTCCAGGTTTCTTCTCAAGATATTTCCTTTTTCACCATAGTCCTCTATGGGCTTCCAAATATCACTTTGCCAATTCCACAAGAACTGTCTTAGCAAAAGGCTTCTTGAGGGGAAAGCTGTAACTCTGTGAGATGATTTCACAGAACACAAAGAAGTTTCTCAGAAAGCTTCTTTCTCTTTGTTATCGGAGGATATTTCCTTTGGCCCTATAGTCTTCAAAGGGATCCGAAATCTCTGTTCTCAGATTCCACAGAGATAAGGCTAACAGAGAGATCCACGAAATACACATGTAACTCTGTGAGATGAATTCACAGAACACTAAGCAGTTTCTCAGAAAGCTTCTTTCCAGATTTCACCTGAGGATATTTCCTTTTACACCTTAGCCCTCTATGGGTTTTCAAATATCACTTTGCCAATTCCACAAGAACTGTCTTAGCGAAAGGCTTCTTGAGGGGAAAGCTGTAACTCTGTGAGATGATTTCACAGAACACAAGAGGTTTCTCAGAAAGTTTTTTCTCTGTTATCGGAGGATATTTCCTTTGGCCCTATAGTCTTCAAAGGGATCCGAAATATCTGTTTTCAGATTCCACAGAAAAAAGGCTAGCAAAGAGATCCACGAAATACACATGTAACTCTCTGAGATGAATTAACAGAACACTAAGCAGTTTCTCAGGAAGCTTCTTTCCAGATTTCATCTGAGGATATTTACTTTTCCAACATAGCCCTCTATGGGCTTCCAAATATCACTTTGCCAATTCCACAAGAACTCTCTTAGCGAAAGGCTTCTTGAGGGGAAAGCTGTAACTCTGTGAGATGATTTCACAGAACACAAAGGATTTTCTCAGAAAGCTTCTTTCTCTTTGTTATCGGAGGATATTTCCTGTGGCCATATAGTCTTCAAAGGGATCCGAAATATCTGTTCTCAGATTCCACAGAAATAAGGCTAGCAAAGAGATCCACGAAATATACATGTAACTCTGAGAGATGAATTAACAGAACACTAAGCAGTTTCTCAGAAAGCTTCTTTCCAGATTTCATCCGAGCATATTTCCTTTTTCACCATAGCCCTCTATGGGCTTCCAAATATCACTTTGCCAATTCCACAAGAACTGTCCTAGCGATAGGCTTCTTGAGGGGAAAGCTGTAACTCTGTGAGATGAATTCAGAGAACACAAAGAAGTTTCTCAGAAAGCTTCTTTCTCTTTGTTATCGGAGGATATTTCCTTTGGTTCTATAGTCTTCAATGGGATCCGAAATATCTGTTCTCAGATTCCACAGAAATAAGGCTAGCAAAGAGATCCACTAAATACACATGTAACTAAGTGAGATGAATTAACAGAACACTAAACAGTTTCTCAGAAAGCTTCTTTCCAGATTTCATCTGAGGATATTTCCTTTTTCACCATAGCCCTCTAAGGGCTTCCAAATATCACTTTGCCAATTCCACAAGAACTGTCTTAGCGAAAGGCTTCTTGAGGCGAAAGCTGTAACTCTGTGAGATGATTTCAGAGTACACAAAGAAGTTTTTCAGAAAGCTTCTTTCTCTTTGTTATCTGAGGATATTTCCTTTGGCCCTATAGTATTCAAAGGGATCCGAAATATCTGTTCTCAAATTCCACAGAAATAAGGCTAGCAAAGAGATCCACGAAATACACATGTAACTCTGTGAGATGAATTAAAAGAACACTAAGCAGTTTCTCAGAAAGCTTCTTTCCAGATTTCATCTGAGGATATTTCCTTTTTCACCATAGCCCTCTATGGGCTTCCAAATATCACTTTGCCAATTCCACAAGAACTGTCTTAGCGAAAGGCTTATTGAGGGGAAAGGTGTAACTCTGTGAGATGATTTCACAAAACAGAAAGAAGTTTCTCAGAAAGCTTCTTTCTGTTTGTTATCGGAGCTTATTTCCTTTGGCCCTATAGTCTTCAAAGGGACCCGAAATATCTATTCTCAGATTCCACAGAAATAAGGCTAGCAAAGAGATCCACGAAATACACATGTAACTCTCTGAGATGCATTCACAGAACACTAAGCAGTTTCTCAGAAAGCTTCTTTCCAGATTTCATCTGAGGATATTTCCTTTTTCACCATAGCCCTCTATGGGCTTCCAAATATCACTTGGCCAATTCCACAAGAACTGTCTTAGCGAAAGGCTTCTTGAGGGGAAAGCTGTAACTCTGTGAGATGATTTCACAGAACACAAAGAAGTTTCCCAGAAAGCTTCTTTCTCTTTGTTATCGGAGGATATTTCCTTTGGCCCTATAGTCTTCAAAGGGATCCGAAATATCTGTTCTCAGATTCCACAGAAATAAGGCTAGCAAAGAGATCCACCAAATACACATGTAACTCTGTGAGATGATTTCACAGAACATTAAGCAGTTTCTCAGAGAGCTTCTTTCCAGATTTCATCTGAGGATATTTCCTTTTTAACCATAGCCCTATATGGGCTTCCAAATATCACTTTGCCAATTCCACAAGAACTGTCTTAGCGAAAGGCTTCTTGAGGGGAAAGCTGTAACTCTGTGAGATGATTTCACAGAACACAAAGAAGTTTCTCAGAAAGCTTCTTTCTCTGTTATCGGAGGATATTTCCTTTGGCCCTATAGTCTTCAAAGGGATCCGAAATATCTGTTCTCAGATTCCACAGAAATAAGGCTAGCAAAGAAATCCACGAAATACACATGTAACTCTTTGAGATGAATTAACAGAACACTAAGCTGTTTCTCAGGAAGCTTCTTTCAGATTTCATCTGAGGATATTTCCTTTTCCAACATAGCCCTCTATGTGCTTCCAAATATCACTTTGCCAATTCCACAAGAACTGTCTTAGCGAAAGGCTTCTTGAGGGGAAAGCTGTAACTCTGTGAGATGATTTCACAGAACACAAAGGAGTGTCTCAGAAAGCTTCTTTCTCTTTGTTGTCGGAGGATATTTCCTGTGGCCATATAGTCTTCAAAGGGATCCGAAATATCTGTTCTCAAATTCCACAGAAATAAGGCTAGCAAAGAGATCCACGAAATACACATGTAACTCTGTGAGATGAATTAAAAGAACACTAAGCAGTTTCTCAGAAAGCTTCTTTCCAGATTTCATCTGAGGATATTTCCTTTTTCACCATAGCCCTCTATGGGCTTCCAAATATCACTTTGCCAATTCCACAAGAACTGTCTTAGCGAAAGGCTTCTTGAGGGGAAAGCTGTAACTCTGTGAGATGATTTCACAGAACACAAAGAAGTTTCCCAGAAAGCTTCTTTCTCTTTGTTATCGGAGGATATTTCCTTTGGCCCTATAGTCTTCAAAGGGATCCGAAATATCTGTTCTCAGATTCCACAGAAATAAGGCTAGCAAAGAGATCCACCAAATACACATGTAACTCTGTGAGATGATTTCACAGAACATTAAGCAGTTTCTCAGAGAGCTTCTTTCCAGATTTCATCTGAGGATATTTCCTTTTTAACCATAGCCCTATATGGGCTTCCAAATATCACTTTGCCAATTCCACAAGAACTGTCTTAGCGAAAGGTTTCTTGAGGGGAAAGCTGTAACTCTGTGAGATGATTTCACAGAACACAAAGAAGTTTCTCAGAAAGCTTCTTTCTCTGTTATCAGAGGATATTTCCTTTGGCCCTATAGTCTTCAAAGGGATCCGAAATATCTGTTCTCAGATTCCACAGAAATAAGGCTAGCAAAGAAATCCACGAAATACACATGTAACTCTTTGAGATGAATTAACAGAACACTAAGCTGTTTCTCAGGAAGCTTCTTTCAGATTTCATCTGAGGATATTTCCTTTTCCAACATAGCCCTCTATGGGCTTCCAAATATCACTTTGCCAATTCCACAAGAACTGTCTTAGCGAAAGGCTTCTTGAGGGGAAAGCTGTAACTCTGTGAGATGATTTCACAGAACACAAAGGAGTTTCTCAGAAAGCTTCTTTCTCTTTGTTATCGGAGGATATTTCCTGTGGCCATATAGTCTTCAAAGGGATCCGAAATATCTGTTCTCAGATTCCACAGAAATAAGGCTAGCAAAGAGATCCACGAAATATACATGTAACTCTGTGAGATGAATTAACAGAACACTAAGCAGTTTCTCAGAAAGCTTCTTTCCAGATTTCATCCGAGCATATTTCCTTTTTCACCATAGCCCTCTATGGGCTTCCAAATATCACTTTGCCAATTCCACAAGAACTGTTCTAGCGATAGGCTTCTTGAGGGGAAAGCTGTAACTCTGTGAGATGAATTCAGAGAACACAAAGAAGTTTCTCAGAAAGCTTCTTTCTCTTTGTTATCGGAGGATATTTCCTTTGGTCCTATAGTCTTCAATGGGATCCGAAATATCTGTTCTCAGATTCCACAGAAATAAGGCTAGCAAAGAGATCCACTAAATACACATGTAACTAAGTGAGATGAATTAACAGAACACTAAGCAGTTTCTCAGAAAGCTTCTTTCCAGATTTCATCTGAGGATATTTCCTTTTTCACCATAGCCCTCTAAGGGCTTCCAAGTATCACTTTGCCAATTCCACAAGAACTGTCTTAGCGAAAGGCTTCTTGAGGCGAAAGCTGTAACTCTGTGAGATGATTTCAGAGTACACAAAGAAGTTTCTCAGAAAGCTTCTTTCTCTTTGTTATCTGAGGATATTTCCTTTGGCCCTATAGTATTCAAAGGGATCCGAAATATCTGTTCTCAAATTCCACAGAAATAAGGCTAGCAAAGAGATCCACGAAATACACATGTAACTCTGTGAGATGAATTAAAAGAACACTAAGCAGTTTCTCAGAAAGCTTCTTTCCAGATTTCATCTGAGGATATTTCCTTTTTCACCATAGCCCTCTATGGGCTACCAAATATCACTTTGCCAATTCCACAAGAACTGTCTTAGCGAAAGGCTTATTGAGGGGAAAGGTGTAACTCTGTGAGATGATTTCACAGAAAAAAAAATTTTTTCAGAAAGCTTCTTTCTCTTTGTTATCGGAGGATATTTCCTTTGGCCCTATAGTCTTCAAAGGGATCCGAAATATCTATTCTCAGATTCCACAGAAATAAGGCTAGCAAAGACATCCACGAAATACACATGTAACTCTCTGAGATGCATTCACAGAACACTAAGCAGTTTCTCAGAAAGCTTCTTTCCAGATTTCATCTGAGGATATTTCCTTTTTCACCATAGCCCTCTATGGGCTTCCAAATATCACTTGGCCAATTCCACAAGAACTGTCCTAGCGAAAGGCTTCTTGAGGGGAATGCTGTAACTCTGTGAGATGATTTCACAGAACACAAAGAAGTTTCCCAGAAAGCTTCTTTCTCTTTGTTATCGGAGGATATTTCCTTTGGCCCTATAGTCTTCAAAGGGATCCGAAATATCTGTTCTCAGATTCCACAGAAATAAGGCTAGCAAAGAGATCCACGAAATACACATGTAACTCTGTGAGATGATTTCACAGAACATTAAGCAGTTTCTCAGAGAGCTTCTTTCCAGATTTCAACTGAGGATATTTCCTTTTTAACCATAGCCCTATATGGGCTTCCAAATATCACTTTGCCAATTCCACAAGAACTGTCTTAGCGAAAGGCTTCTTGAGGGGAAAGCTGTAACTCTGTGAGATGATTTCACAGAACACAAAGAAGTTTCTCAGAAAGCTTCTTTCTCTGTTATCGGAGGATATTTCCTTTGGCCCTATAGTCTTCAAAGGGATCCGAAATATCTGTTCTCAGATTCCACAGAAATAAGGCTAGCAAAGAGATCCACGAAATACACATGTAACTCTCTGAGATGCATTCACAGAACACTAAGCAGTTTCTCAGAAAGCTTCTTTCCAGATTTCATCTGAGGATATTTCCTTTTTCACCATAGCCCTCTATGGGCTTCCAAATATCACTTGGCCAATTCCACAAGAACTGTCTTAGCGAAAGGCTTATTGAGGGGAAAGGTGTAACTCTGTGAGATGATTTCACAAAACAGAAAGAAGTTTCTCAGAAAGCTTCTTTCTCTTTGTTATCGGAGGATATTTCCTTTGGCCCTATAGTCTTCAAAGGGACCCGAAATATCTATTCTCAGATTCCACAGAAATAAGGCTAGCAAAGAGATCCACGAAATACACATGTAACTCTCTGAGATGCATTCACAGAACACTAAGCAGTTTCTCAGAAAGCTTCTTTCCAGATTTCATCTGAGGATATTTCCTTTTTCACCATAGCCCTCTATGGGCTTCCAAATATCACTTGGCCAATTCCACAAGAACTGTCTTAGCGAAAGGCTTCTTGAGGGGAAAGCTGTAACTCTGTGAGATGATTTCACAGAACACAAAGAAGTTTCCCAGAAAGCTTCTTTCTCTTTGTTATCGGAGGATATTTCCTTTGGCCCTATAGTCTTCAAAGGGATCCGAAATATCTGTTCTCAGATTCCTCAGAAATTAGGCTAGCAAAGAGATCCACCAAATACACATGTAACTCTGTGAGATGATTTCACAGAACATTAAGCAGTTTCTCAGAGAGCTTCTTTCCAGATTTCATCTGAGGATATTTCCTTTTTAACCATAGCCCTATATGGGCTTCCAAATATCACTTTGCCAATTCCACAAGAACAGTCTTAGCGAAAGGCTTCTTGAGGGGAAAGCTGTAACTCTGTGAGATGATTTCACAGAACACAAAGAAGTTTCTCAGAAAGCTTCTTTCTCTGTTATCGGAGGATATTTCCTTTGGCCCTATAGTCTTCAAAGAGATCCGAAATATCTGTTCTCAGATTCCACAGAAATAAGGCTAGCAAAGAAATCCACGAAATACACATGTAACTCTTTGAGATGAATTAACAGAACACTAAGCTGTTTCTCAGGAAGCTTCTTTCAGATTTCATCTGAGGATATTTCCTTTTTCACCATAGCCCTCTATGGGCTTCCAAATATCACTTGGCCAATTCCACAAGAACTGTCTTAGCGAAAGGCTTATTGAGGGGAAAGGTGTAACTCTGTGAGATGATTTCACAAAACAGAAAGAAGTTTCTCAGAAAGCTTCTTTCTCTTTGTTATCGGAGGATATTTCCTTTGGCCCTATAGTCTTCAAAGGGACCCGAAATATCTATTCTCAGATTCCACAGAAATAAGGCTAGCAAAGAGATCCACGAAATACACATGTAACTCTGTGAGATGAATTCACAGAACACTAAGCAGTTTCTCAGAAAGCTTCTTTCCAGATTTCATCTGAGGATATTTCCTTTTTCGCCATAGCCCTCTATGGGCTTCCAAATATCACTTGGCCAATTCCACAAGAACTGTCTTAGCGAAAGGCTTCTTGAGGGGAAAGCTGTAACTCTGTGAGATGATTTCACAGAACACAAAGAAGTTTCCCAGAAAGCTTCTTTCTCTTTGTTATCGGAGGATATTTCCTTTGGCCCTATAGTCTTCAAAGGGATCCGAAATATCTGTTCTCAGATTCCACAGAAAAAAGGCTAGCAAAGAGATCCACCAAATACACATGTAACTCTGTGAGATGATTTCACAGAACATTAAGCAGTTTCTCAGAGAGCTTCTTTCCAGATTTCATCTGAGGATATTTCCTTTTTAACCATAGCCCTATATGGGCTTCCAAATATCACTTTGCCAATTCCACAAGAACAGTCTTAGCGAAAGGCTTCTTGAGGGGAAAGCTGTAACTCTGTGAGATGATTTCACAGAACACAAAGAAGTTTCTCAGAAAGCTTCTTTCTCTGTTATCGGAGGATATTTCCTTTGGCCCTATAGTCTTCAAAGGGATCCGAAATATCTGTTCTCAGATTCCACAGAAATAAGGCTAGCAAAGAAATCCACGAAATACACATGTAACTCTTTGAGATGAATTAACAGAACACTAAGCTGTTTCTCAGGAAGCTTCTTTCAGATTTCATCTGAGGATATTTCCTTTTCCAACATAGCCCTCTATGGGCTTCCAAATATCACTTTGCCAATTCCACAAGAACTGTCTTAGCGAAAGGCTTCTTGAGGGGCAAGCTGTAACTCTGTGAGATGATTTCACAGAACACAAAGGAGTTTCTCAGAAAGCTTCTTTCTCTTTGTTATCGGAGGATATTTCCTGTGGCCATATAGTCTTCAAAGGGATCCGAAATATCTGTTCTCAGATTCCACAGAAATAAGGCTAGCAAAGACATCCACGAAATATACATGTAACTCTGTGAGATGAATTAACAGAACACTAAGCAGTTTCTCAGAAAGCTTCTTTCCAGATTTCATCCGAGCATATTTCCTTTTTCACCATAGCCCTCTATGGGCTTCCAAATATCACTTTGCCAATTCCACAAGAACTGTCCTGGCGATAGGCTTCTTGAGGGGAAAGCTGTAACTCTGTGAGATGAATTCAGAGAACACAAAGAAGTTTCTCAGAAAGCTTCTTTCTCTTTGTTATCGGAGGATATTTCCTTTGGTCCTATAGTCTTCAATGGGATCCGAAATATCTGTTCTCAGATTCCACAGAAATAAGGCTAGAAAAGAGATCCACTAAATACACATGTAACTAAGTGAGATGAATTAACAGAACACTAAGCAGTTTCTCAGAAAGCTTCTTTCCAGATTTCATCTGAGGATATTTCCTTTTTCACCATAGCCCTCTAAGGGCTTCCAAATATCACTTTGCCAATTCCACAAGATCTGTCTTAGCGAAAGGCTTCTTGAGGCGAAAGCTGTAACTCTGTGAGATGATTTCAGAGTACACAAAGAAGTTTCTCAGAAAGCTTCTTTCTCTTTGTTATCTGAGGATATTTCCTTTGGCCCTATAGTATTCAAAGGGATCCGAAATATCTGTTCTCAAATTCCACAGAAATAAGGCTAGCAAAGAGATCCACGAAATACGCATGTAACTCTGTGAGATGAATTAAAAGAACACTAAGCAGTTTCTCAGAAAGCTTCTTTCCAGATTTCATCTGAGGATATTTCCTTTTTCACCATAGCCCTCTATGGGCTTCCAAATATCACTTTGCCAATTCCACAAGAACTGTCTTAGCGAAAGGCTTATTGAGGGGAAAGGTGTAACTCTGTGAGATGATTTCACAGAACAGAAAGAAGTTTTTCAGAAAGCTTCTTTCTCTGTTATCGGAGGATATTTCCTTTGGCCCTATAGTCTTCAAAGGGATCCGAAATATCTGTTCTCAGATTCCACAGAAATAAGGCTAGCAAAGAAATCCACGAAATACACATGTAACTCTTTGAGATGAATTAACAGAACACTAAGCTGTTTCTCAGGAAGCTTCTTTCAGATTTCATCTGAGGATATTTCCTTTTCCAACATAGCCCTCTATGGGCTTCCAAATATCACTTTGCCAATTCCACAAGAACTGTCTTAGCGAAAGGCTTCTTGAGGGGAAAGCTGTAACTCTGTGAGATGATTTCACAGAACACAAAGGAGTTTCACAGAAAGCTTCTTTCTCTTTGTTATCGGAGGATATTTCCTGTGGCCATATAGTCTTCAAAGGGATCCGAAATATCTGTTCTCAGATTCCACAGAAATAAGGCTAGCAAAGAGATCCACGAAATATACATGTAACTCTGTGAGATGAATTAACAGAACACTAAGCAGTTTCTCAGAAAGCTTCTTTCCAGATTTCATCCGAGCATATTTCCTTTTTCACCATAGCCCTCTATGGGCTTCCAAATATCACTTTGCCAATTCCGCAAGAACTGTCCTAGCGATAGGCTTCTTGAGGGGAAAGCTGTAACTCTGTGAGATGAATTCAGAGAACACAAAGAAGTTTCTCAGAAAGCTTCTTTCTCTTTGTTATCGGAGGATATTTCCTTTGGTCCTATAGTCTTCAATGGGATCCGAAATATCTGTTCTCAGATTCCACAGAAATAAGGCTAGCAAAGAGATCCACTAAATACACATGTAACTAAGTGAGATGAATTAACAGAACACTAAGCAGTTTCTCAGAAAGCTTCTTTCCAGATTTCATCTGAGGATATTTCCTTTTTCACCATAGCCCTCTAAGGGCTTCCAAATATCACTTTGCCAATTCCACAAGAACTGTCTTAGCGAAAGGCTTCTTGAGGCGAAAGCTGTAACTCTGTGAGATGATTTCAGAGTACACAAAGAAGTTTCTCAGAAAGCTTCTTTCTCTTTGTTATCTGAGGATATTTCCTTTGGCCCTATAGTATTCAAAGGGATCCGAAATATCTGTTCTCAAATTCCACAGAAATAAGGCTAGCAAAGAGATCCACGAAATACGCATGTAACTCTGTGAGATGAATTAAAAGAACACTAAGCAGTTTCTCAGAAAGCTTCTTTCCAGATTTCATCTCAGGATATTTCCTTTTTCACCATAGCCCTCTATGGGCTTCCAAATATAACTTTGCCAATTCCACAAGAACTGTCTTAGCGAAAGGCTTATTGAGGGGAAAGGTGTAACTCTGTGAGATGATTTCACAGAACAGAAAGAAGTTTTTCAGAAAGCTTCTTTCTCTTTGTTATCGGAGGATATTTCCTTTGGCCCTATAGTCTTCAAAGGGATCCGAAATATCTATTCTCAGATTCCACAGAAATAAGGCTAGCAAAGACATCCACGAAATACACATGTAACTCTCTGAGATGCATTCACAGAACACTAAGCAGTTTCTCAGAAAGCTTCTTTCCAGATTTCATCTGAGGATATTTCCTTTTTCACCATAGCCCTCTATGGGCTTCCAAATATCACTTGGCCAATTCCACAAGAACTGTCCTAGCGAAAGGCTTCTTGAGGGGAATGCTGTAACTCTGTGAGATGATTTCACAGAACACAAAGAAGTTTCCCAGAAAGCTTCTTTCTCTTTGTTATCGGAGGATATTTCCTTTGGCCCTATAGTCTTCAAAGGGATCCGAAATATCTGTTCTCAGATTCCACAGAAATAAGGCTAGCAAAGAGATCCACGAAATACACATGTAACTCTGTGAGATGATTTCACAGAACATTAAGCAGTTTCTCAGAAAGCTTCTTTCCAGATTTCATCTGAGGATATTTCCTTTTTCACCATAGCCCTCTATGGGCTTCCAAATATCACTTGGCCAATTCCACAAGAACTGTCTTAGCGAAAGGCTTCTTGAGGGGAAAGCTGTAACTCTGTGAGATGATTTCACAGAACACAAAGAAGTTTCTCAGAAAGCTTCTTTCTCTTTGTTATCGGAGGATATTTCCTTTGGCCCTATAGTCTTCAAAGGGATCCGAAATATCTGTTCTCAGATTCCACAGAAATAAGGCTAGCAAAGAGATCCACCAAATACACATGTAACTCTGTGAGATGATTTCACAGAACATTAAGCAGTTTCTCAGAGAGCTTCTTTCCAGATTTCATCTGAGGACATTTCCTTTTTAACCATAGCCAAATATGGGCTTCCAAATATCACTTTGCCAATTCCACAAGAACTGTCTTAGCGAAAGGCTTCTTGAGGGGAAAGCTGTAACTCTGTGAGATGATTTCACAGAACTCAAAGAAGTTTCTCAGAAAGCTTCTTTCTCTGTTATCGGAGGATATTTCCTGTAGCCCTATAGTCTTCAAAGGGATCCGAAATATCTGTTCTCAGATTCCACAGAAATAAGGCTAGCAAAGAAATCCACGAAATACACATGTAACTCTTTGAGATGAATTAACAGAACACTAAGCTGTTTCTCAGGAAGCTTCTTTCAGATTTCATCTGAGGATATTTCCTTTTCCAACATAGCCCTCTATGGGCTTCCAAATATCACTTTGCCAATTCCACAAGAACTGTCTTAGCGAAAGGCTTCTTGAGGGGAAAGCTGTAACTCTGTGAGATGATTTCACAGAACACAAAGGAGTGTCTCAGAAAGCTTCTTTCTCTTTGTTATCGGAGGATATTTCCTGTGGCCATATAGTCTTCAAAGGGATCCGAAATATCTGTTCTCAGATTCCACAGAAATAAGGCTAGCAAAGAGATCCACGAAATATACATGTAACTCTGTGAGATGAATTAACAGAACACTAAGCAGTTTCTCAGAAAGCTTCTTTCCAGATTTCATCCGAGCATATTTCCTATTTCACCATAGCCCTCTATGGGCTTCCAAATATCACTTTGCCAATTCCACAAGAACTGTCCTAGCGATAGGCTTCTTGAGGGGAAAGCTGTAACTCTGTGAGATGAATTCAGAGAACACAAAGAAGTTTCTCAGAAAGCTTCTTTCTCTTTGTTATCGGAGGATATTTCCTTTGGTCCTATAGTCTTCAATGGGATCCGAAATATCTGTTCTCAGATTCCCCAGAAATAAGGCTAGCAAAGAGATCCACTAAATACACATGTAACTAAGTGAGATGAATTAACAGAACACTAAGCAGTTTCTCAGAAAGCTTCTTTCCAGATTTCATCTGAGGATATTTCCTTTTTCACCATAGCCCTCTAAGGGCTTCCAAATATCACTTTGCCAATTCCACCAGAACTGTCTTAGCGAAAGGCTTCTTGAGGCGAAAGCTGTAACTCTGTGAGATGATTTCAGAGTACACAAAGAAGTTTCTCAGAAAGCTTCTTTCTCTTTGTTATCTGAGGATATTTCCTTTGGCCCTATAGTATTCAAAGGGATCCGAAATATCTGTTCTCAAATTCCACAGAAATAAGGCTAGCAAAGAGATCCACGAAATACACATGTAACTCTGTGAGATGAATTAAAAGAACACTAAGCAGTTTCTCAGAAAGCTTCTTTCCAGATTTCATCTGAGGATATTTCCTTTTTCACCATAGCCCTCTATGGGCTTCCAAATATCACTTTGCCAATTCCACAAGAACTGTCTTAGCGAAAGGCTTATTGAGGGGAAAGCTGTAACTCTGTGAGATGATTTCACAGAACACAAAGAAGTTTCTCAGAAAGCTTCTTTCTCTTTGTTATCGGAGGATATTTCCTTTGGCCCTATAGTCTTCAAAGGGACCCGAAATATCTATTCTCAGATTCCACAGAAATAAGGCTAGCAAAGACATCCACGAAATACACATGTAACTCTCTGAGATGCATTCACAGAACACTAAGCAGTTTCTCAGAAAGCTTCTTTCCAGATTTCATCTGAGGATATTTCCTTTTTCACCATAGCCCTCTATGGGCTTCCAAATATCACTTGGCCAATTCCACAAGAACTGTCCTAGCGAAAGGCTTCTTGAGGGGAATGCTGTAACTCTGTGAGATGATTTCACAGAACACAAAGAAGTTTCCCAGAAAGCTTCTTTCTCTTTGTTATCGGAGGATATTTCCTTTGGCCCTATAGTCTTCAAAGGGATCTGAAATATCTGTTCTCAGATTCCACAGAAATAAGGCTAGCAAAGAGATCCACGAAATACACATGTAACTCTGTGAGATGATTTCACAGAACATTAAGCAGTTTCTCAGAGAGCTTCTTTCCAGATTTCATCTGAGGATATTTCCTTTTTAACCATAGCCCTATATGGGCTTCCAAATATCACTTTGCCAATTTCACAAGAACTGTCTTAGCGAAAGGCTTCTTGAGGGGAAAGCTGTAACTCTGTGAGATGATTTCACAGAACACAAGGAAGTTTCTCAGAAAGCTTCTTTCTCTGTTATCGGAGGATATTTCCTTTGGCCCTATAGTCTTCAAAGGGATCCGAAATATCTGTTCTCAGATTCCACAGAAATAAGGCTAGCAAAGAAATCCACGAAATACACATGTAACTCTGTGAGATGAATTCACAGAACACTAAGCAGTTTCTCAGAAAGCTTCTTTCCAGATTTCATCTGAGGATATTTCCTTTTTCAACATAGCCCTCTAAGGGCTTCCAAATATCACTTTTCCAATTCCACAAGAACTGTCTTAGCGAAAGGATTCTTGAGGCGAAAGCTGTAACTCTGTGAGATGATTTCACAGTACACAAAGAAGTTTCTCAGAAAGCTTCTTTCTCTTTGTTATCTGAGGATATTTCCTTTGGCCCTATAGTATTCAAAGGGATCCGAAATATCTGTTCTCAAATTCCACAGAAATAAGGCTAGCAAAGAGATCCACGAAATACACATGTAACTCTGTGAGATGAATTAACAGAACACTAAGCAGTTTCTCAGAAAGCTTCTTTCCAGATTTCATCTGAGGATATTTCCTTTTTCAATATAGCCCTGTATGGGCTTCCAAATATCACTTTGCCAATTCCACAAGAAGTGTCTTAGAAAAGGCTTCTTGAGGGGAAAGCTGTAACTCTGTGAGATGATTTCCCAAAACACAAAGAAGTTTCTCAGAAAGCTTCTTTCTCTTTGTTATCGGAGGATATTTCCTTTGGTCCTATAGTCTTCAATGGGATCCGAAATATCTGTTCTCAGATTCCCCAGAAATAAGGCTAGCAAAGAGATCCACTAAATACACATGTAACTAAGTGAGATGAATTAACAGAACACTAAGCAGTTTCTCAGAAAGCTTCTTTCCAGATTTCATCTGAGGATATTTCCTTTTTCACCATAGCCCTCTAAGGGCTTCCAAATATCACTTTGCCAATTCCACCAGAACTGTCTTA
Source organism: Macaca nemestrina (assembly GCF_043159975.1). Lineage (NCBI taxonomy): Eukaryota > Metazoa > Chordata > Mammalia > Primates > Cercopithecidae > Macaca > Macaca nemestrina. The sequence goes on from NC_092140.1 coordinate 61,414,502, forward strand.
GCGAAAGGCTTCTTGAGGCGAAAGCTGTAACTCTGTGAGATGATTTCAGAGTACACAAAGAAGTTTCTCAGAAAGCTTCTTTCTCTTTGTTATCTGAGGATATTTCCTTTGGCCCTATAGTATTCAAAGGGATCAGAAATATCTGTTCTCAAATTCCACAGAAATAAGGCTAGCAAAGAGATCCACGAAATACACATGTAACTCTGTGAGATGAATTAAAAGAACACTAAGCAGTTTCTCAGAAAGCTTCTTTCCAGATTTCATCTGAGGATATTTCCTTTTTCACCATAGCCCTCTATGGGCTTCCAAATATCTCTTTGCCAATTCCACAAGAACTGTCTTAGCGAAAGGCTTATTGAGGGGAAAGCTGTAACTCTGTGAGATGATTTCACAGAACACAAAGAAGTTTCTCAGAAAGCTTCTTTCTCTTTGTTATCGGAGGATATTTCCTTTGGCCCTATAGTCTTCAAAGGGACCCGAAATATCTATTCTCAGATTCCACAGAAATAAGGCTAGCAAAGACATCCACGAAATACACATGTAACTCTCTGAGATGCATTCACAGAACACTAAGCAGTTTCTCAGAAAGCTTCTTTCCAGATTTCATCTGAGGATATTTCCTTTTTCACCATAGCCCTCTATGGGCTTCCAAATATCACTTGGCCAATTCCACAAGAACTGTCCTAGCGAAAGGCTTCTTGAGGGGAATGCTGTAACTCTGTGAGATGATTTCACAGAACACAAAGAAGTTTCCCAGAAAGCTTCTTTCTCTTTGTTATCGGAGGATATTTCCTTTGGACCTATAGTCTTCAAAGGGATCCGAAATATCTGTTCTCAGATTCCACAGAAATAAGGCTAGCAAAGAGATCCACGAAATACACATGTAACTCTTTGAGATGAATTAACAGAACACTAAGCAGTTTCTCAGAAAGCTTCTTTCCAGATTTCATCTGAGGATATTTCCTTTTTCACCATAGCCCTCTATGGGCTTCCAAATATCACTTTGCCAATTCCACAAGAACTGTCCTAGCGATAGGCTTCTTGAGGGGAAAGCTGTAACTCCGTGAGATGAATTCAGAGAACACAAGGAAGTTTCTCAGAAAGCTTCTTTCTCTTTGTTATCGGAGGATATTTCCTTTGGTCCTATAGTCTTCAATGGGATCCGAAATATCTGTTCTCAGATTCCACAGAAATAAGGCTAGCAAAGAGATCCACGAAATACACATGTAACTCTGTGAGATGAATTAACAGAACACTAAGCAGTTTCTCAGAAAGCTTCTTTCCAGATTTCATCTGAGGATATTTCCTTTTTCACCATAGCCCTCTATGGGCTTCCAAATATCACTTTGCCAATTCCACAAGAACTGTGTTAGGGAAAGGCTTCTTGAAGGGAAAGATGTAACTCTGTGAGATGATTTCACAGAACACAAAGAAGTTTCTCAGAAGGTTTCCTTCTTTTTCTTATCGGAAGATATTTCCTTTGGCCCTATAGTCTTCAAAGGGATCCGAAATCTCTGTTCTCAGATTCCACAGAAATAAGGCTAGCAAAGAGATCCACGAAATACACATGTAACTCTGTGAGATGAATTAACAGAACACTAAGCAGTTTCTCCGAAAGCTTCTTTCCAGATTTCATCTGAGGATATTTCCTTTTTCAACATAGCCCTCTATGGGCTTCCAAATATCACTTTGCCAATTCCACAAGAACTGTCCTAGCGATAGGCTTCTTGAGGGGAAAGCTGTAACTCTGTGAGATGAATTCAGAGAACACAAAGAAGTTTCTCAGAAAGCTTCTTTCTCTTTGTTATCGGAGGATATTTCCTTTGGTCCTATAGTCTTCAATGGGATCCGAAATATCTGTTCTCAGATTCCACAGAAATAAGGCTAGCAAAGAGATCCACTAAATACACATGTAACTAAGTGAGATGAATTAACAGAACATTAAGCAGTTTCTCAGAAAGCTTCTTTCCAGATTTCATCTGAGGATATTTCCTTTTTCACCATAGCCCTCTAAGGGCTTCCAAATATCACTTTGCCAATTCCACAAGAACTGTCTTAGCGAAAGGCTTCTTGAGGCGAAAGCTGTAACTCTGTGCGATGATTTCAGAGTACACAAAGAAGTTTCTCAGAAAGCTTCTTTCTCTTTGTTATCTGAGGATATTTCCTTTGGCCCTATAGTATTCAAAGGGATCCGAAATATCTGTTCTCAAATTCCACAGAAATAAGGCTAGCAAAGAGATCCACGAAATACACATGTAACTCTGTGAGATGAATTAACAGAACACTAAGCAGTTTCTCAGAAAGCTTCTTTCCAGATTTCATCTGAGGATATTTCCTTTTTCACCATAGCCCTCTATGGGCTTCCAAATATCACTTTGCCAATTCCACAAGAACTGTCTTAGCGAAAGGCTTATTGTGGGGAAAGGTGTAACTCTGTGAGATGATTTCACAGAACAGAAAGAAGTTTCTCAGAAAGCTTCTTTCTCTTTGTTATCGGAGGATATTTCCTTTGCCCTATAGTCTTCAAAGGTACCCGAAATATCTATTCTCAGATTCCACAGAAATAAGGCTAGCAAAGAGATCCACGAAATACACATGTAACTCTCTGAGATGCATTCACAGAACACTAAGCAGTTTCTCAGAAAGCTTCTTTCCAGATTTCATCTGAGGATATTTCCTTTTTCACCATAGCCCTCTATGGGCTTCCAAATATCACTTGGCCAATTCCACAAGAACTGTCTTAGCGAAAGGCTTCTTGAGGGGAAAGCTGTAACTCTGTGAGATGATTTCACAGAACACAAAGAAGTTTCCCAGAAAGCTTCTTTCTCTTTGTTATCGGAGGATATTTCCTTTGGCCCTATAGTCTTCAAAGGGATCCGAAATATCTGTTCTCAGATTCCACAGAAATAAGGCTAGCAAAGAGATCCAGGAAATACACATGTAACTCTTTGAGATGAATTAACAGAACACTAAGCTGTTTCTCAGGAAGCTTCTTTCAGATTTCATCTGAGGATATTTCCTTTTTCAACATAGCCCTCTATGGGCTTCAAAATATCACTTTGCCAATTCCACAAGAACTGTCTTAGCGAAAGGCTTCCTGAGGGGAAAGCTGTAACTCTGTGAGATGATTTCCCGGAACACAAAGAAGTTTCTCAGAAAGCTTCTTTCCCTTTGTTATCGGAGGATATTTCCTTTGGCCCTATAGTCTTCAAAGGGATCCGAAATATCTGTTCTCAGATTCCACCGAAATAAGGCTAGCAAAGAGATCCACGAAATACACATGTAAATCTGTGAGACGAATTTACAGAACACCAAGCAGTTTCTCAGAAAGCTTCTTTCCAGATTTCATCTGAGGATATTTCCTTTTTCACCATAGCCCTCTATGGGCTTCCAAATATCACTTTGCCAATTCCACAAGAACTGTCTTAGCGAAAGGCTTCTTGAGGGGAAAGCTGTAACTCTGTGAGATGATTTCACAGAACACAAAGAAGTTTCTCAGAAAGCTTCTTTCTCTTTGTTATCGGAGGATATTTCCTGTGGCCCTATAGTCTTCTAAGGGATCCGAAATATCCGTTCTCAGATTCCACAGAAATAAGGCTAGCAAAGAGATCCACGAAATACACATGTAACTCTCTGAGATGAATTAACAGAACACTGAGCAGTTTCTCAGAAAGCTTCTTTCCAGATTTCATCTGAGGATATTTCCTTTTTCACCATAGCCCTCTATGGGCTTCCAAATATCACTTTGCCAATTCCACAAGAACTGTCTTAGCGAAAGGCTTCTTGAGGGGAAAGCTGTAACTCTGTGAGATGATTTCCCAAAACACAAAGAAGTTTCTCAGAAAGCTTCTTTCCCTTTGTTATCGGAGGATATTTCCTTTCGCCCTATAATCTTCCAAGGGATCCGAAATATCTGTTCTCAGATTCCACAGAAATAAGGCTAGCAAAGAGATCCACGAAATACACATGTAAATCTGTGAGATGAATTAACAGAACACTAAGCAGTTTCTCAGAAAGCTTCTTTCCAGATTTCATCTGAGGATATTTCCTTTTTAACCATAGCCCTATATGGGCTTCCAAATATCACTTTGCCAATTCCACAAGAACTGTCTTAATGAAAGGCTTCTTCAGGGGAAAGCTGTAACTCTGTGAGATGATTTCACAGAACACAACGAAGTTTCTCAGAAAGCTTCTTTCTCTTTGTTATCCGAGGATATTTCCTTTGGCCCTATAGTCTCCAAAGGGATCCGAAATATCTGTTCTCAGATTCCACAGAAATAAAGCTAGCAAAGAGATCCACGAAATACACATGTAACTCTGTGAGTTGAATTAACAGAACACTAGGTAGCTTCTCAGAAAGCTTCTTTCCAGATTTCTTCTCAAGATATTTCCTTTTTCACCATAGTCCTCTATGGGCTTCCAAATATCACTTTGCCAATCCCACAAGAACTGTCTTAGCGAAAGGCTTCTTGAGGGGAAAGCTGTAACTCTGTGAGATGATTTCACAGAACACAAAGAAGTTTCTCAGAAAGCTTCTTTCTCTTTGTTATCGGAGGATATTTCCTTTGGCCCTATAGTCTTCAAAGGGATCCGAAATCTCTGTTCTCAGATTCCACAGAGATAAGGCTAACAAAGAGATCCACGAAATACACATGTAACTCTGTGAATGAATTAACAGAACACTAAGCAGTTTCTCAGAAAGATCCTTTCCAGATTTCATCTGAGGATATTTCCTTTTACACCTTAGCCCTCTATGGGTTTCCAAATATCACTTTGCCAATTCCACAAGAACTGTCTTAGCGAAAGGCTTCTTGAGGGGAAAGCTGTAACTCTGTGAGATGATTTCACAGAACACAAAGAAGTTTCTCCGAAAGCTTCTTTCTCTTTGTTATCGGAGGATATTTCCTGTGGCCCTATAGTCTTCTACGGGATCCGAAATCTCTGTTTTCAGATTCCACAGAAATAAGTCTAGCAAGGATATCCACGAAACACACATGTAACTCTGTGAGATGAATTAACAGAACCCTAAGCAGTTTCTCAGAAACCTTCATTCCAGATTTCATCTGAGGATATTTCCTTTTTCACCATTGCCCTCTATGGGCTTCCAAATATCACTTTGCCAATTCCACAAGAACTGTCTTAGCGAAAGGCTTCTGAAGGGAAAGCTGTAACTCTGTGAGATGATTTCACAGAACACAAAGAAGTTTCTCAGAAAGCTTCTTTCTCTTTGTTATCGGAGGATATTTCCTTTGGCCCTATAGTCTTCAAAGGGATCCGAAATATCTGTTCTCAGATTCCACAGAAATAAGGCTAGCAAAGCGATCCACGAAATACATATGTAACTCAGTGAGAAGAATTAACAGAACACTAAGCAGTTTCTCAGAAAGCTTCTTTCCAGATTTCATCTGAGGATATTTCCTTTTTCACCATAGCCCTCTATGGGCTTCCAAATATCACTTTGCCAATTCCACAAGAACTGTCTTAGGGAAAGGCTTCCTGAGTGGAAAGCTGTAACTCTGTGAGATGATTTCACAGAACACAAAGAAGTTTCTCAGAAAGCTTCTTTCTCTTTGTTATCGGAGGATATTTCCTTTGGCCCTATAGTCTTCAAAGGGATCCGAAATATCTGTTCTCAGATTCCAGAGAAATAAGGCTAGCAAAGAGATCCACGAAATACACATGTAACTCTGTGAGATGATTTCACAGAACACAAAATAGTTTCTCAGAAAGCTTCTTTCTCTTTGTTATCGGAGGATATTTCCCTTGGCCCTAATGTCTTCAAAGGGACCCGAAATATCTATTCTCAGATTCCACAGAAAAAAGACTAGCAAAGAGATACACGAAATACACATGTAACTCTCTGAGATGAATTCACAGAAAACTAAGCAGTTTCTCAGAAAGCTTCTTTCCACATTTCATCTGAGGATATTTGCTTTTTCACCATAGCCCTCTATGGGCTTTCAAATATCAGTTTGCCAATTCCAAAAGAACTGTCTTAGCGAAAGGCTTCTTGAGGGGAAAGCTGTAGCTCTGTGAGATGATTTCACAGAACACAACGAAGTTTCTCAGAAAGCTTCTTTCTCTTTGTTATCGGAGGATATTTCCTTTGGCCCTATAGTCTCCAAAGGGATCCGAAATATCTGTTCTCAGATTCCACAGAAATAAAGCTAGCAAAGAGATCCACGAAATACCCATGTAACTCTGTGAGTTGAATTAACAGAACACTAGGCAGTTTCTCAGAAAGCTTCTTTCCAGGTTTCTTCTCAAGATATTTCCTTTTTCACCATAGTCCTCTATGGGCTTCCAAATATCACTTTGCCAATTCCACAAGAACTGTCTTAGCAAAAGGCTTCTTGAGGGGAAAGCTGTAACTCTGTGAGATGATTTCACAGAACACAAAGAAGTTTCTCAGAAAGCTTCTTTCTCTTTGTTATCGGAGGATATTTCCTTTGGCCCTATAGTCTTCAAAGGGATCCGAAATCTCTGTTCTCAGATTCCACAGAGATAAGGCTAACAGAGAGATCCACGAAATACACATGTAACTCTGTGAGATGAATTCACAGAACACTAAGCAGTTTCTCAGAAAGCTTCTTTCCAGATTTCACCTGAGGATATTTCCTTTTACACCTTAGCCCTCTATGGGTTTTCAAATATCACTTTGCCAATTCCACAAGAACTGTCTTAGCGAAAGGCTTCTTGAGGGGAAAGCTGTAACTCTGTGAGATGATTTCACAGAACACAAGAGGTTTCTCAGAAAGTTTTTTCTCTGTTATCGGAGGATATTTCCTTTGGCCCTATAGTCTTCAAAGGGATCCGAAATATCTGTTTTCAGATTCCACAGAAAAAAGGCTAGCAAAGAGATCCACGAAATACACATGTAACTCTCTGAGATGAATTAACAGAACACTAAGCAGTTTCTCAGGAAGCTTCTTTCCAGATTTCATCTGAGGATATTTACTTTTCCAACATAGCCCTCTATGGGCTTCCAAATATCACTTTGCCAATTCCACAAGAACTCTCTTAGCGAAAGGCTTCTTGAGGGGAAAGCTGTAACTCTGTGAGATGATTTCACAGAACACAAAGGATTTTCTCAGAAAGCTTCTTTCTCTTTGTTATCGGAGGATATTTCCTGTGGCCATATAGTCTTCAAAGGGATCCGAAATATCTGTTCTCAGATTCCACAGAAATAAGGCTAGCAAAGAGATCCACGAAATATACATGTAACTCTGAGAGATGAATTAACAGAACACTAAGCAGTTTCTCAGAAAGCTTCTTTCCAGATTTCATCCGAGCATATTTCCTTTTTCACCATAGCCCTCTATGGGCTTCCAAATATCACTTTGCCAATTCCACAAGAACTGTCCTAGCGATAGGCTTCTTGAGGGGAAAGCTGTAACTCTGTGAGATGAATTCAGAGAACACAAAGAAGTTTCTCAGAAAGCTTCTTTCTCTTTGTTATCGGAGGATATTTCCTTTGGTTCTATAGTCTTCAATGGGATCCGAAATATCTGTTCTCAGATTCCACAGAAATAAGGCTAGCAAAGAGATCCACTAAATACACATGTAACTAAGTGAGATGAATTAACAGAACACTAAACAGTTTCTCAGAAAGCTTCTTTCCAGATTTCATCTGAGGATATTTCCTTTTTCACCATAGCCCTCTAAGGGCTTCCAAATATCACTTTGCCAATTCCACAAGAACTGTCTTAGCGAAAGGCTTCTTGAGGCGAAAGCTGTAACTCTGTGAGATGATTTCAGAGTACACAAAGAAGTTTTTCAGAAAGCTTCTTTCTCTTTGTTATCTGAGGATATTTCCTTTGGCCCTATAGTATTCAAAGGGATCCGAAATATCTGTTCTCAAATTCCACAGAAATAAGGCTAGCAAAGAGATCCACGAAATACACATGTAACTCTGTGAGATGAATTAAAAGAACACTAAGCAGTTTCTCAGAAAGCTTCTTTCCAGATTTCATCTGAGGATATTTCCTTTTTCACCATAGCCCTCTATGGGCTTCCAAATATCACTTTGCCAATTCCACAAGAACTGTCTTAGCGAAAGGCTTATTGAGGGGAAAGGTGTAACTCTGTGAGATGATTTCACAAAACAGAAAGAAGTTTCTCAGAAAGCTTCTTTCTGTTTGTTATCGGAGCTTATTTCCTTTGGCCCTATAGTCTTCAAAGGGACCCGAAATATCTATTCTCAGATTCCACAGAAATAAGGCTAGCAAAGAGATCCACGAAATACACATGTAACTCTCTGAGATGCATTCACAGAACACTAAGCAGTTTCTCAGAAAGCTTCTTTCCAGATTTCATCTGAGGATATTTCCTTTTTCACCATAGCCCTCTATGGGCTTCCAAATATCACTTGGCCAATTCCACAAGAACTGTCTTAGCGAAAGGCTTCTTGAGGGGAAAGCTGTAACTCTGTGAGATGATTTCACAGAACACAAAGAAGTTTCCCAGAAAGCTTCTTTCTCTTTGTTATCGGAGGATATTTCCTTTGGCCCTATAGTCTTCAAAGGGATCCGAAATATCTGTTCTCAGATTCCACAGAAATAAGGCTAGCAAAGAGATCCACCAAATACACATGTAACTCTGTGAGATGATTTCACAGAACATTAAGCAGTTTCTCAGAGAGCTTCTTTCCAGATTTCATCTGAGGATATTTCCTTTTTAACCATAGCCCTATATGGGCTTCCAAATATCACTTTGCCAATTCCACAAGAACTGTCTTAGCGAAAGGCTTCTTGAGGGGAAAGCTGTAACTCTGTGAGATGATTTCACAGAACACAAAGAAGTTTCTCAGAAAGCTTCTTTCTCTGTTATCGGAGGATATTTCCTTTGGCCCTATAGTCTTCAAAGGGATCCGAAATATCTGTTCTCAGATTCCACAGAAATAAGGCTAGCAAAGAAATCCACGAAATACACATGTAACTCTTTGAGATGAATTAACAGAACACTAAGCTGTTTCTCAGGAAGCTTCTTTCAGATTTCATCTGAGGATATTTCCTTTTCCAACATAGCCCTCTATGTGCTTCCAAATATCACTTTGCCAATTCCACAAGAACTGTCTTAGCGAAAGGCTTCTTGAGGGGAAAGCTGTAACTCTGTGAGATGATTTCACAGAACACAAAGGAGTGTCTCAGAAAGCTTCTTTCTCTTTGTTGTCGGAGGATATTTCCTGTGGCCATATAGTCTTCAAAGGGATCCGAAATATCTGTTCTCAAATTCCACAGAAATAAGGCTAGCAAAGAGATCCACGAAATACACATGTAACTCTGTGAGATGAATTAAAAGAACACTAAGCAGTTTCTCAGAAAGCTTCTTTCCAGATTTCATCTGAGGATATTTCCTTTTTCACCATAGCCCTCTATGGGCTTCCAAATATCACTTTGCCAATTCCACAAGAACTGTCTTAGCGAAAGGCTTCTTGAGGGGAAAGCTGTAACTCTGTGAGATGATTTCACAGAACACAAAGAAGTTTCCCAGAAAGCTTCTTTCTCTTTGTTATCGGAGGATATTTCCTTTGGCCCTATAGTCTTCAAAGGGATCCGAAATATCTGTTCTCAGATTCCACAGAAATAAGGCTAGCAAAGAGATCCACCAAATACACATGTAACTCTGTGAGATGATTTCACAGAACATTAAGCAGTTTCTCAGAGAGCTTCTTTCCAGATTTCATCTGAGGATATTTCCTTTTTAACCATAGCCCTATATGGGCTTCCAAATATCACTTTGCCAATTCCACAAGAACTGTCTTAGCGAAAGGTTTCTTGAGGGGAAAGCTGTAACTCTGTGAGATGATTTCACAGAACACAAAGAAGTTTCTCAGAAAGCTTCTTTCTCTGTTATCAGAGGATATTTCCTTTGGCCCTATAGTCTTCAAAGGGATCCGAAATATCTGTTCTCAGATTCCACAGAAATAAGGCTAGCAAAGAAATCCACGAAATACACATGTAACTCTTTGAGATGAATTAACAGAACACTAAGCTGTTTCTCAGGAAGCTTCTTTCAGATTTCATCTGAGGATATTTCCTTTTCCAACATAGCCCTCTATGGGCTTCCAAATATCACTTTGCCAATTCCACAAGAACTGTCTTAGCGAAAGGCTTCTTGAGGGGAAAGCTGTAACTCTGTGAGATGATTTCACAGAACACAAAGGAGTTTCTCAGAAAGCTTCTTTCTCTTTGTTATCGGAGGATATTTCCTGTGGCCATATAGTCTTCAAAGGGATCCGAAATATCTGTTCTCAGATTCCACAGAAATAAGGCTAGCAAAGAGATCCACGAAATATACATGTAACTCTGTGAGATGAATTAACAGAACACTAAGCAGTTTCTCAGAAAGCTTCTTTCCAGATTTCATCCGAGCATATTTCCTTTTTCACCATAGCCCTCTATGGGCTTCCAAATATCACTTTGCCAATTCCACAAGAACTGTTCTAGCGATAGGCTTCTTGAGGGGAAAGCTGTAACTCTGTGAGATGAATTCAGAGAACACAAAGAAGTTTCTCAGAAAGCTTCTTTCTCTTTGTTATCGGAGGATATTTCCTTTGGTCCTATAGTCTTCAATGGGATCCGAAATATCTGTTCTCAGATTCCACAGAAATAAGGCTAGCAAAGAGATCCACGAAATACACATGTAACTCTGTGAGATGAATTAAAAGAACACTAAGCAGTTTCTCAGAAAGCTTCTTTCCAGATTTCATCTGAGGATATTTCCTTTTTCACCATAGCCCTCTATGGGCTACCAAATATCACTTTGCCAATTCCACAAGAACTGTCTTAGCGAAAGGCTTATTGAGGGGAAAGGTGTAACTCTGTGAGATGATTTCACAGAAAAAAAAATTTTTTCAGAAAGCTTCTTTCTCTTTGTTATCGGAGGATATTTCCTTTGGCCCTATAGTCTTCAAAGGGATCCGAAATATCTATTCTCAGATTCCACAGAAATAAGGCTAGCAAAGACATCCACGAAATACACATGTAACTCTCTGAGATGCATTCACAGAACACTAAGCAGTTTCTCAGAAAGCTTCTTTCCAGATTTCATCTGAGGATATTTCCTTTTTCACCATAGCCCTCTATGGGCTTCCAAATATCACTTGGCCAATTCCACAAGAACTGTCCTAGCGAAAGGCTTCTTGAGGGGAATGCTGTAACTCTGTGAGATGATTTCACAGAACACAAAGAAGTTTCCCAGAAAGCTTCTTTCTCTTTGTTATCGGAGGATATTTCCTTTGGCCCTATAGTCTTCAAAGGGATCCGAAATATCTGTTCTCAGATTCCACAGAAATAAGGCTAGCAAAGAGATCCACGAAATACACATGTAACTCTGTGAGATGATTTCACAGAACATTAAGCAGTTTCTCAGAGAGCTTCTTTCCAGATTTCAACTGAGGATATTTCCTTTTTAACCATAGCCCTATATGGGCTTCCAAATATCACTTTGCCAATTCCACAAGAACTGTCTTAGCGAAAGGCTTCTTGAGGGGAAAGCTGTAACTCTGTGAGATGATTTCACAGAACACAAAGAAGTTTCTCAGAAAGCTTCTTTCTCTGTTATCGGAGGATATTTCCTTTGGCCCTATAGTCTTCAAAGGGATCCGAAATATCTGTTCTCAGATTCCACAGAAATAAGGCTAGCAAAGAGATCCACGAAATACACATGTAACTCTCTGAGATGCATTCACAGAACACTAAGCAGTTTCTCAGAAAGCTTCTTTCCAGATTTCATCTGAGGATATTTCCTTTTTCACCATAGCCCTCTATGGGCTTCCAAATATCACTTGGCCAATTCCACAAGAACTGTCTTAGCGAAAGGCTTATTGAGGGGAAAGGTGTAACTCTGTGAGATGATTTCACAAAACAGAAAGAAGTTTCTCAGAAAGCTTCTTTCTCTTTGTTATCGGAGGATATTTCCTTTGGCCCTATAGTCTTCAAAGGGACCCGAAATATCTATTCTCAGATTCCACAGAAATAAGGCTAGCAAAGAGATCCACGAAATACACATGTAACTCTCTGAGATGCATTCACAGAACACTAAGCAGTTTCTCAGAAAGCTTCTTTCCAGATTTCATCTGAGGATATTTCCTTTTTCACCATAGCCCTCTATGGGCTTCCAAATATCACTTGGCCAATTCCACAAGAACTGTCTTAGCGAAAGGCTTCTTGAGGGGAAAGCTGTAACTCTGTGAGATGATTTCACAGAACACAAAGAAGTTTCCCAGAAAGCTTCTTTCTCTTTGTTATCGGAGGATATTTCCTTTGGCCCTATAGTCTTCAAAGGGATCCGAAATATCTGTTCTCAGATTCCTCAGAAATTAGGCTAGCAAAGAGATCCACCAAATACACATGTAACTCTGTGAGATGATTTCACAGAACATTAAGCAGTTTCTCAGAGAGCTTCTTTCCAGATTTCATCTGAGGATATTTCCTTTTTAACCATAGCCCTATATGGGCTTCCAAATATCACTTTGCCAATTCCACAAGAACAGTCTTAGCGAAAGGCTTCTTGAGGGGAAAGCTGTAACTCTGTGAGATGATTTCACAGAACACAAAGAAGTTTCTCAGAAAGCTTCTTTCTCTGTTATCGGAGGATATTTCCTTTGGCCCTATAGTCTTCAAAGAGATCCGAAATATCTGTTCTCAGATTCCACAGAAATAAGGCTAGCAAAGAAATCCACGAAATACACATGTAACTCTTTGAGATGAATTAACAGAACACTAAGCTGTTTCTCAGGAAGCTTCTTTCAGATTTCATCTGAGGATATTTCCTTTTTCACCATAGCCCTCTATGGGCTTCCAAATATCACTTGGCCAATTCCACAAGAACTGTCTTAGCGAAAGGCTTATTGAGGGGAAAGGTGTAACTCTGTGAGATGATTTCACAAAACAGAAAGAAGTTTCTCAGAAAGCTTCTTTCTCTTTGTTATCGGAGGATATTTCCTTTGGCCCTATAGTCTTCAAAGGGACCCGAAATATCTATTCTCAGATTCCACAGAAATAAGGCTAGCAAAGAGATCCACGAAATACACATGTAACTCTGTGAGATGAATTCACAGAACACTAAGCAGTTTCTCAGAAAGCTTCTTTCCAGATTTCATCTGAGGATATTTCCTTTTTCGCCATAGCCCTCTATGGGCTTCCAAATATCACTTGGCCAATTCCACAAGAACTGTCTTAGCGAAAGGCTTCTTGAGGGGAAAGCTGTAACTCTGTGAGATGATTTCACAGAACACAAAGAAGTTTCCCAGAAAGCTTCTTTCTCTTTGTTATCGGAGGATATTTCCTTTGGCCCTATAGTCTTCAAAGGGATCCGAAATATCTGTTCTCAGATTCCACAGAAAAAAGGCTAGCAAAGAGATCCACCAAATACACATGTAACTCTGTGAGATGATTTCACAGAACATTAAGCAGTTTCTCAGAGAGCTTCTTTCCAGATTTCATCTGAGGATATTTCCTTTTTAACCATAGCCCTATATGGGCTTCCAAATATCACTTTGCCAATTCCACAAGAACAGTCTTAGCGAAAGGCTTCTTGAGGGGAAAGCTGTAACTCTGTGAGATGATTTCACAGAACACAAAGAAGTTTCTCAGAAAGCTTCTTTCTCTGTTATCGGAGGATATTTCCTTTGGCCCTATAGTCTTCAAAGGGATCCGAAATATCTGTTCTCAGATTCCACAGAAATAAGGCTAGCAAAGAAATCCACGAAATACACATGTAACTCTTTGAGATGAATTAACAGAACACTAAGCTGTTTCTCAGGAAGCTTCTTTCAGATTTCATCTGAGGATATTTCCTTTTCCAACATAGCCCTCTATGGGCTTCCAAATATCACTTTGCCAATTCCACAAGAACTGTCTTAGCGAAAGGCTTCTTGAGGGGCAAGCTGTAACTCTGTGAGATGATTTCACAGAACACAAAGGAGTTTCTCAGAAAGCTTCTTTCTCTTTGTTATCGGAGGATATTTCCTGTGGCCATATAGTCTTCAAAGGGATCCGAAATATCTGTTCTCAGATTCCACAGAAATAAGGCTAGCAAAGACATCCACGAAATATACATGTAACTCTGTGAGATGAATTAACAGAACACTAAGCAGTTTCTCAGAAAGCTTCTTTCCAGATTTCATCCGAGCATATTTCCTTTTTCACCATAGCCCTCTATGGGCTTCCAAATATCACTTTGCCAATTCCACAAGAACTGTCCTGGCGATAGGCTTCTTGAGGGGAAAGCTGTAACTCTGTGAGATGAATTCAGAGAACACAAAGAAGTTTCTCAGAAAGCTTCTTTCTCTTTGTTATCGGAGGATATTTCCTTTGGTCCTATAGTCTTCAATGGGATCCGAAATATCTGTTCTCAGATTCCACAGAAATAAGGCTAGAAAAGAGATCCACTAAATACACATGTAACTAAGTGAGATGAATTAACAGAACACTAAGCAGTTTCTCAGAAAGCTTCTTTCCAGATTTCATCTGAGGATATTTCCTTTTTCACCATAGCCCTCTAAGGGCTTCCAAATATCACTTTGCCAATTCCACAAGATCTGTCTTAGCGAAAGGCTTCTTGAGGCGAAAGCTGTAACTCTGTGAGATGATTTCAGAGTACACAAAGAAGTTTCTCAGAAAGCTTCTTTCTCTTTGTTATCTGAGGATATTTCCTTTGGCCCTATAGTATTCAAAGGGATCCGAAATATCTGTTCTCAAATTCCACAGAAATAAGGCTAGCAAAGAGATCCACGAAATACGCATGTAACTCTGTGAGATGAATTAAAAGAACACTAAGCAGTTTCTCAGAAAGCTTCTTTCCAGATTTCATCTGAGGATATTTCCTTTTTCACCATAGCCCTCTATGGGCTTCCAAATATCACTTTGCCAATTCCACAAGAACTGTCTTAGCGAAAGGCTTATTGAGGGGAAAGGTGTAACTCTGTGAGATGATTTCACAGAACAGAAAGAAGTTTTTCAGAAAGCTTCTTTCTCTGTTATCGGAGGATATTTCCTTTGGCCCTATAGTCTTCAAAGGGATCCGAAATATCTGTTCTCAGATTCCACAGAAATAAGGCTAGCAAAGAAATCCACGAAATACACATGTAACTCTTTGAGATGAATTAACAGAACACTAAGCTGTTTCTCAGGAAGCTTCTTTCAGATTTCATCTGAGGATATTTCCTTTTCCAACATAGCCCTCTATGGGCTTCCAAATATCACTTTGCCAATTCCACAAGAACTGTCTTAGCGAAAGGCTTCTTGAGGGGAAAGCTGTAACTCTGTGAGATGATTTCACAGAACACAAAGGAGTTTCACAGAAAGCTTCTTTCTCTTTGTTATCGGAGGATATTTCCTGTGGCCATATAGTCTTCAAAGGGATCCGAAATATCTGTTCTCAGATTCCACAGAAATAAGGCTAGCAAAGAGATCCACGAAATATACATGTAACTCTGTGAGATGAATTAACAGAACACTAAGCAGTTTCTCAGAAAGCTTCTTTCCAGATTTCATCCGAGCATATTTCCTTTTTCACCATAGCCCTCTATGGGCTTCCAAATATCACTTTGCCAATTCCGCAAGAACTGTCCTAGCGATAGGCTTCTTGAGGGGAAAGCTGTAACTCTGTGAGATGAATTCAGAGAACACAAAGAAGTTTCTCAGAAAGCTTCTTTCTCTTTGTTATCGGAGGATATTTCCTTTGGTCCTATAGTCTTCAATGGGATCCGAAATATCTGTTCTCAGATTCCACAGAAATAAGGCTAGCAAAGAGATCCACTAAATACACATGTAACTAAGTGAGATGAATTAACAGAACACTAAGCAGTTTCTCAGAAAGCTTCTTTCCAGATTTCATCTGAGGATATTTCCTTTTTCACCATAGCCCTCTAAGGGCTTCCAAATATCACTTTGCCAATTCCACAAGAACTGTCTTAGCGAAAGGCTTCTTGAGGCGAAAGCTGTAACTCTGTGAGATGATTTCAGAGTACACAAAGAAGTTTCTCAGAAAGCTTCTTTCTCTTTGTTATCTGAGGATATTTCCTTTGGCCCTATAGTATTCAAAGGGATCCGAAATATCTGTTCTCAAATTCCACAGAAATAAGGCTAGCAAAGAGATCCACGAAATACGCATGTAACTCTGTGAGATGAATTAAAAGAACACTAAGCAGTTTCTCAGAAAGCTTCTTTCCAGATTTCATCTCAGGATATTTCCTTTTTCACCATAGCCCTCTATGGGCTTCCAAATATAACTTTGCCAATTCCACAAGAACTGTCTTAGCGAAAGGCTTATTGAGGGGAAAGGTGTAACTCTGTGAGATGATTTCACAGAACAGAAAGAAGTTTTTCAGAAAGCTTCTTTCTCTTTGTTATCGGAGGATATTTCCTTTGGCCCTATAGTCTTCAAAGGGATCCGAAATATCTATTCTCAGATTCCACAGAAATAAGGCTAGCAAAGACATCCACGAAATACACATGTAACTCTCTGAGATGCATTCACAGAACACTAAGCAGTTTCTCAGAAAGCTTCTTTCCAGATTTCATCTGAGGATATTTCCTTTTTCACCATAGCCCTCTATGGGCTTCCAAATATCACTTGGCCAATTCCACAAGAACTGTCCTAGCGAAAGGCTTCTTGAGGGGAATGCTGTAACTCTGTGAGATGATTTCACAGAACACAAAGAAGTTTCCCAGAAAGCTTCTTTCTCTTTGTTATCGGAGGATATTTCCTTTGGCCCTATAGTCTTCAAAGGGATCCGAAATATCTGTTCTCAGATTCCACAGAAATAAGGCTAGCAAAGAGATCCACGAAATACACATGTAACTCTGTGAGATGATTTCACAGAACATTAAGCAGTTTCTCAGAAAGCTTCTTTCCAGATTTCATCTGAGGATATTTCCTTTTTCACCATAGCCCTCTATGGGCTTCCAAATATCACTTGGCCAATTCCACAAGAACTGTCTTAGCGAAAGGCTTCTTGAGGGGAAAGCTGTAACTCTGTGAGATGATTTCACAGAACACAAAGAAGTTTCTCAGAAAGCTTCTTTCTCTTTGTTATCGGAGGATATTTCCTTTGGCCCTATAGTCTTCAAAGGGATCCGAAATATCTGTTCTCAGATTCCACAGAAATAAGGCTAGCAAAGAGATCCACCAAATACACATGTAACTCTGTGAGATGATTTCACAGAACATTAAGCAGTTTCTCAGAGAGCTTCTTTCCAGATTTCATCTGAGGACATTTCCTTTTTAACCATAGCCAAATATGGGCTTCCAAATATCACTTTGCCAATTCCACAAGAACTGTCTTAGCGAAAGGCTTCTTGAGGGGAAAGCTGTAACTCTGTGAGATGATTTCACAGAACTCAAAGAAGTTTCTCAGAAAGCTTCTTTCTCTGTTATCGGAGGATATTTCCTGTAGCCCTATAGTCTTCAAAGGGATCCGAAATATCTGTTCTCAGATTCCACAGAAATAAGGCTAGCAAAGAAATCCACGAAATACACATGTAACTCTTTGAGATGAATTAACAGAACACTAAGCTGTTTCTCAGGAAGCTTCTTTCAGATTTCATCTGAGGATATTTCCTTTTCCAACATAGCCCTCTATGGGCTTCCAAATATCACTTTGCCAATTCCACAAGAACTGTCTTAGCGAAAGGCTTCTTGAGGGGAAAGCTGTAACTCTGTGAGATGATTTCACAGAACACAAAGGAGTGTCTCAGAAAGCTTCTTTCTCTTTGTTATCGGAGGATATTTCCTGTGGCCATATAGTCTTCAAAGGGATCCGAAATATCTGTTCTCAGATTCCACAGAAATAAGGCTAGCAAAGAGATCCACGAAATATACATGTAACTCTGTGAGATGAATTAACAGAACACTAAGCAGTTTCTCAGAAAGCTTCTTTCCAGATTTCATCCGAGCATATTTCCTATTTCACCATAGCCCTCTATGGGCTTCCAAATATCACTTTGCCAATTCCACAAGAACTGTCCTAGCGATAGGCTTCTTGAGGGGAAAGCTGTAACTCTGTGAGATGAATTCAGAGAACACAAAGAAGTTTCTCAGAAAGCTTCTTTCTCTTTGTTATCGGAGGATATTTCCTTTGGTCCTATAGTCTTCAATGGGATCCGAAATATCTGTTCTCAGATTCCCCAGAAATAAGGCTAGCAAAGAGATCCACTAAATACACATGTAACTAAGTGAGATGAATTAACAGAACACTAAGCAGTTTCTCAGAAAGCTTCTTTCCAGATTTCATCTGAGGATATTTCCTTTTTCACCATAGCCCTCTAAGGGCTTCCAAATATCACTTTGCCAATTCCACCAGAACTGTCTTAGCGAAAGGCTTCTTGAGGCGAAAGCTGTAACTCTGTGAGATGATTTCAGAGTACACAAAGAAGTTTCTCAGAAAGCTTCTTTCTCTTTGTTATCTGAGGATATTTCCTTTGGCCCTATAGTATTCAAAGGGATCCGAAATATCTGTTCTCAAATTCCACAGAAATAAGGCTAGCAAAGAGATCCACGAAATACACATGTAACTCTGTGAGATGAATTAAAAGAACACTAAGCAGTTTCTCAGAAAGCTTCTTTCCAGATTTCATCTGAGGATATTTCCTTTTTCACCATAGCCCTCTATGGGCTTCCAAATATCACTTTGCCAATTCCACAAGAACTGTCTTAGCGAAAGGCTTATTGAGGGGAAAGCTGTAACTCTGTGAGATGATTTCACAGAACACAAAGAAGTTTCTCAGAAAGCTTCTTTCTCTTTGTTATCGGAGGATATTTCCTTTGGCCCTATAGTCTTCAAAGGGACCCGAAATATCTATTCTCAGATTCCACAGAAATAAGGCTAGCAAAGACATCCACGAAATACACATGTAACTCTCTGAGATGCATTCACAGAACACTAAGCAGTTTCTCAGAAAGCTTCTTTCCAGATTTCATCTGAGGATATTTCCTTTTTCACCATAGCCCTCTATGGGCTTCCAAATATCACTTGGCCAATTCCACAAGAACTGTCCTAGCGAAAGGCTTCTTGAGGGGAATGCTGTAACTCTGTGAGATGATTTCACAGAACACAAAGAAGTTTCCCAGAAAGCTTCTTTCTCTTTGTTATCGGAGGATATTTCCTTTGGCCCTATAGTCTTCAAAGGGATCTGAAATATCTGTTCTCAGATTCCACAGAAATAAGGCTAGCAAAGAGATCCACGAAATACACATGTAACTCTGTGAGATGATTTCACAGAACATTAAGCAGTTTCTCAGAGAGCTTCTTTCCAGATTTCATCTGAGGATATTTCCTTTTTAACCATAGCCCTATATGGGCTTCCAAATATCACTTTGCCAATTTCACAAGAACTGTCTTAGCGAAAGGCTTCTTGAGGGGAAAGCTGTAACTCTGTGAGATGATTTCACAGAACACAAGGAAGTTTCTCAGAAAGCTTCTTTCTCTGTTATCGGAGGATATTTCCTTTGGCCCTATAGTCTTCAAAGGGATCCGAAATATCTGTTCTCAGATTCCACAGAAATAAGGCTAGCAAAGAAATCCACGAAATACACATGTAACTCTGTGAGATGAATTCACAGAACACTAAGCAGTTTCTCAGAAAGCTTCTTTCCAGATTTCATCTGAGGATATTTCCTTTTTCAACATAGCCCTCTAAGGGCTTCCAAATATCACTTTTCCAATTCCACAAGAACTGTCTTAGCGAAAGGATTCTTGAGGCGAAAGCTGTAACTCTGTGAGATGATTTCACAGTACACAAAGAAGTTTCTCAGAAAGCTTCTTTCTCTTTGTTATCTGAGGATATTTCCTTTGGCCCTATAGTATTCAAAGGGATCCGAAATATCTGTTCTCAAATTCCACAGAAATAAGGCTAGCAAAGAGATCCACGAAATACACATGTAACTCTGTGAGATGAATTAACAGAACACTAAGCAGTTTCTCAGAAAGCTTCTTTCCAGATTTCATCTGAGGATATTTCCTTTTTCAATATAGCCCTGTATGGGCTTCCAAATATCACTTTGCCAATTCCACAAGAAGTGTCTTAGAAAAGGCTTCTTGAGGGGAAAGCTGTAACTCTGTGAGATGATTTCCCAAAACACAAAGAAGTTTCTCAGAAAGCTTCTTTCTCTTTGTTATCGGAGGATATTTCCTTTGGTCCTATAGTCTTCAATGGGATCCGAAATATCTGTTCTCAGATTCCCCAGAAATAAGGCTAGCAAAGAGATCCACTAAATACACATGTAACTAAGTGAGATGAATTAACAGAACACTAAGCAGTTTCTCAGAAAGCTTCTTTCCAGATTTCATCTGAGGATATTTCCTTTTTCACCATAGCCCTCTAAGGGCTTCCAAATATCACTTTGCCAATTCCACCAGAACTGTCTTAGCGAAAGGCTTCTTGAGGCGAAAGCTGTAACTCTGTGAGATGATTTCAGAGTACACAAAGAAGTTTCTCAGAAAGCTTCTTTCTCTTTGTTATCTGAGGATATTTCCTTTGGCCCTATAGTATTCAAAGGGATCAGAAATATCTGTTCTCAAATTCCACAGAAATAAGGCTAGCAAAGAGATCCACGAAATACACATGTAACTCTGTGAGATGAATTAAAAGAACACTAAGCAGTTTCTCAGAAAGCTTCTTTCCAGATTTCATCTGAGGATATTTCCTTTTTCACCATAGCCCTCTATGGGCTTCCAAATATCTCTTTGCCAATTCCACAAGAACTGTCTTAGCGAAAGGCTTATTGAGGGGAAAGCTGTAACTCTGTGAGATGATTTCACAGAACACAAAGAAGTTTCTCAGAAAGCTTCTTTCTCTTTGTTATCGGAGGATATTTCCTTTGGCCCTATAGTCTTCAAAGGGACCCGAAATATCTATTCTCAGATTCCACAGAAATAAGGCTAGCAAAGACATCCACGAAATACACATGTAACTCTCTGAGATGCATTCACAGAACACTAAGCAGTTTCTCAGAAAGCTTCTTTCCAGATTTCATCTGAGGATATTTCCTTTTTCACCATAGCCCTCTATGGGCTTCCAAATATCACTTGGCCAATTCCACAAGAACTGTCCTAGCGAAAGGCTTCTTGAGGGGAATGCTGTAACTCTGTGAGATGATTTCACAGAACACAAAGAAGTTTCCCAGAAAGCTTCTTTCTCTTTGTTATCGGAGGATATTTCCTTTGGACCTATAGTCTTCAAAGGGATCCGAAATATCTGTTCTCAGATTCCACAGAAATAAGGCTAGCAAAGAGATCCACGAAATACACATGTAACTCTTTGAGATGAATTAACAGAACACTAAGCAGTTTCTCAGAAAGCTTCTTTCCAGATTTCATCTGAGGATATTTCCTTTTTCACCATAGCCCTCTATGGGCTTCCAAATATCACTTTGCCAATTCCACAAGAACTGTCCTAGCGATAGGCTTCTTGAGGGGAAAGCTGTAACTCCGTGAGATGAATTCAGAGAACACAAGGAAGTTTCTCAGAAAGCTTCTTTCTCTTTGTTATCGGAGGATATTTCCTTTGGTCCTATAGTCTTCAATGGGATCC